>NW_016813389.1:348540-361835 GCF_001698545.2 Rhinopithecus bieti
GGCTCACACCTGTAATTTCAGCATTTTGGGAGGCCAAGGCAGATGGATTGCCTGAGCTCAGGAGTTTGAGACCACCCAGGGCAACATGGTGAAACCCCACCTCTACCAAAAATACAAAAAAAAGCCGGATGTGGTGGTGGGTGCCTGTAGTCCCAGCTACTTGGGAGGCTGAAGCAGAAGAATAGCTTGAGCCCTGAGGTGGAGGTTGCATTGAGCCAAGATCGCACCACTGCACTCCAACTTGGGCTACAGAGTGAGACTTCTGTCTCAAAAAAAAAAAAAAAAAAATTTAGCCAGGCATGGTGTTGGGCGCCTGTAATCCCCGCTACCTGGGAAGCTGAGGCATGAGAATCACTTGAACCGGGGAGGTGGAGTTTGCAATAAACCGAGACCATGCCACTGCTCACCAGCCTGGGAGACAGAGTGAGACTCTCTCAATATAAAAAAAAAAAAAAATTAGCCAGGCATGGTGGTGCATACCTGTAATCCCAGCGACTCGGGAGGCTGAGACAGGAGAATTGCTTGAACCCAGGAGACCCAGGAGGCACAGGTTGCAGTGAGCTGAGATCATGCTACCGCACTCCAGCCTGGGCAACAGAGTGATGATACTCTGTCTCAAAAAAAAAGAATCTCAGCAGGTGGGAACCTGGTCAGACTCATGCTCTACAAAGCTCTCTGGCTGCTGGTTACAGAGTGGGAGAGGATTGCAGGCAGCCCTGAGGGAGCTGGGAGACGAGGGAGGGCTGTTGCAGTTGTCCAGGTGGGAGGTGGGCCCTGGGCCTGCAGTCGCCCACAGGACAGCACCATCTTTCTGTCTGTTGGCCCATTGGTGGCTCTCAAGAGTTCCCTGATGGGCAGGAAATGCTGAGGCTCATGCCCATACCTGCCCATGCTTTCCTCAGCCCTTGGTGCCCCTTCTGGGCCCCCCCTGGCTGCTCAACCTTGGAGCACATTTCCCTGGCCACCTCCCATGTTGTCATCATGTCAGTCCTGCCTTGATGGTAGACACTCCCTAGTCAGTGTGGCTTCTGCCAGACAGTGGGTACCTGGAGCGCCTAAAGCATTGGGGAGGGTTTAGGACTTCAGTATGTTTCTGAAGGATGGAGACACTGTGGCCAGGCTAATGGCCAAGACCGGGAGCTTCCGGAGGACTGGGCAGCACCACACTTTTGGCCAGGAAAGGCAGGGAGGCTCTCAGACCTTGTGTTTCAGATGCGCTTTGCTGCAGAACAAACCACCGCCAAACTTACTTGCCCCAAAATGGCTTGAAGCAGCCACTTCATGTATTCATAATTCTGTGGGTAAGCAATTTAGGGGTTAAGTGCAGCTGAGCAATTCTCTTTTTGACCTTGCTTTGGGGTCACTGAAAGAGCTGTCATCACCTACTAACTTAGCTGGGGCAGGAGGCAGTTAGATGGCCTCACCCAGGTGTCTGGCTCTCGACTGCTTGCTTCTGCAGCACTGTCCAACAGAACCTTCTGTGGCGATGGAAATGTTCTAGGTTTCTGCTGTCCAACACAATAGCTACTAGCCTGGCAGCGCTACTGAACACTTGAAAGGTGGCTGCTGGCTGGATGCCGTGGCTCACGCCTGTAATATCAACACTTTGGGGTTAAATTTTGTTGAATTTAAATTTATTTATTTATTTATTTGAGATGGAGTCTTACTCTGTTGCCCAGGCTGGAGTGCAGTGGCGTAATCTCAGCTCACTGCAACCTTTGCCTCCTGGGTTCAAGTGATTCTCCTGCCTCAGCCTCCCCAGTAGCTGGGATTACAGGCACGTGCCACCACACCTGGCTAATTTTTGTATTTTTTTTTAATTAGAGATGGGGTTTTGACATGTTGGCCATGCTGGTCTCGAACTCCTGACCTCAGGTGATCCACCCACCCCAGCCTCCCAAAGTGCTGGGATTACAGGCACGAGCCACCATGCCCGGCCTTATTTAATAATTGAAATGTAGATAGCCACATGAGGTCATATTGGACAGCGCCAGTCTGGGCCCTCACCTGGGATGGCTCATCTCTGCTCCACATGGCCTCTCACCCTTTGGAAGGCTAGACTAGCCCCAGGGCACCCCCAAGCGGGTAGAGGTGGAAGATGCAAGGTCCCCCGAGGCCTAGACTCACCCAGAACTCCTACAACATTGTTTTTACCACTTTCTGTTGGTTCAAGCAGGTTGTAAAGCCAGTCCAGATTGAGGCCAGTGGAGGCTGAAAAAGTAGAGCCCTTGCCAGAAGTGCCAAAGCCACATAGCAGAGGTGTGTGTGTACAGGGAGGGAGGAACCTGTAGCCATTTTTGGTAGTCTGTCTCATCCAGGTTCCAATCCCACTTCTACCACCCTGAGCATCAGTCTTCTCATCTGTACAGGATTAATACCATTGACTGAAAGATGCAGCCAGGCGTGGCAGCTCATGCTTGTAATGCTAGCACTTTGGGAGGCTGGGGCGGGTGGATTGCTTGAGCCCAGGAGTTCAAGATCTGTATGGGCAACATGGTGAAACCCTGTCTCTACAAGAAATACAAAACTTGGCCAGGCACAGTGGCTCACGCCTGTAATCCCAACACTTTGGGAGGTCAAGGAGGGTGGATCATCTGAGGTCAGGAGTTCGAGACCAACCTGACCAACATGGCGAAACCTTGTCTGTACTAAAAATACAAAAAATTAGCTGGGCGTGGTGGCGTGTGCCTATAATCCCAGCTACTTGGGAGGCTGAGGCAGGAGAATCGCTTGAACCCGGGAGGCAGAGGTTGTAGTGAGCCAGGATCGAGCCACTGCACTCTGGACTGCTTGCTTCTGCAAGCAGAAGTGACCTGGTGACAGTGCAAGACTCCATCTCCAAAAAAAAAATAGAGAAATACAAAACTTAGCCAGGCACAGTGGTGCACACGTATAGTCCTGGCTACTTGGGACGCTGAGGTAGGAGGATCACTTGAGCCCGGGAGGTGGAGGTTGCAGTGAGTTGAGATAGCATCATTTCACTCCAGCCTGGGTGATAGAGCGAGACCCTCTCTCAATAAAAAAGAAAAAAATACCATGAATACTTTATATATGAGTAAGAAAATATGTGCTGCTAATTATACTAGTTCAGAGATGTTAAAATCTGCAAGCACTTCCATGTTAGAATCCAGAGAATAAGGTTGAGCACCTGCCCTGTGGGGCTGATGTACAGATGAAATGAGCTCACACTGTTATCTGGTTGGTACTCAAAGGGAGACATCACAGTCAGAAGACCTCAGTTCTGGTCCCCACTCTGCTGTCACTCAGTATGTGATACTAGGCAAATAACTTCCCTTCTCCAGGCCTGTTTTCCCATCTGCAAAGTAGGGGTGGGTGGGTAACTAGCAGCTGTCCCCAGGCCCCAACTTTGCCACAGCTGCTCTATTACTTTAGGTAATAGGTGGAACATTCTTTGCCAACTGTAAAGGGCTGTGCCTCCTCCTCCCCCACTTCCCTCCCGTGTTTGTCCTCCAGCCCTGCTCCCTGCCTTCCTCAGCACTGGTGGTGGGGTTCCTGGGAGCTCAGGCCCCTGCCCTGCACTGAGTCTTCTTCCCTGCTCTCCCAGGGACCTACAAGTTGCAGAAGACAGAGCTACGGAAGGAGGGCTTTGACCCGGCTATTGTGAAAGACCCGCTGTTCTATCTAGATGCCCAGAAGGGCCGCTACGTCCCGTTGGACCAAGAGGCCTACAGCCGCATCCAGGCAGGCGAGGAGAAGCTGTGATTCCCCCCATCCCTCTGAGGGCTGGTGGATGCTGGATCCGGAGCCCCAGTTTCCGCCCCAGAGGGGTCCTGGACAAGGCCAGACCAAAGCAAGCGGGGTCTGGCACCTCCATCCTGAGGTGCTGCCCCCTCCATCCAAAACTGCCAAGTGACTCACTGCCTCCCCAACCTTTCCAGAGGCTTTCTGTGAAAGTCTCATGTCCAAGTTAACGTCTTCTGGGCAGGGCAGGCCCTCTGATTCCCAGGCTGAGACTGACGGGTCTTCTCAGGATGATGTCTTGGGTCAGGGTAGGGAGAGGACAAGGGATCACCAAGCCCTTCCTAGAAAGCAGGGAGCTTGTAAATGGAACCAGGGTAGAAGTCCCCAGACTCAGGAAGTCAACAGAGTGGTCAGGGACAGTGGTCACATCCATCCAGTGGCCAAAGAGAATTGTAGCCCCAGAGCTGCCCAAGTTCACTGGGCTCCACTCCCACCTCCAGGAGGGGAGGAGAGGACCTGACATCTATAGGTGGCCCCTGATGCCCATCTACAGTAGGAGGTCAGGACCGCACTCCTGGTCTCTCCCCACTCCCCATCCTCCTCCCTGGGTGGCTGCCTGGCTGTCCCTCAGGCAGGGCCTTTCAGTCCTTATGGGTCTGTGTTACCTCCATCTCAGTCTTGGCCTGGCTATGACAGAAGGAGGAATGGGGGAGGGGGCTCAGGGGTCAATAAATTCTGCCTTGAGTCCTCCTAGCCTGTGTGCAAGCCACCCAAGCCCACCCTGACCCCAGAGCCCTGCAGCCCCCACGCGGCCTACTCGATCCCCCATGCCAACCCCCCGGCCCATTCACCCACCTCATCTGTTCATTCACTCATCTAACCTGAGGGTGCGGCAGGTAAGATGCCACAGCCCCTGTCTCCAGTGTGCTGGTTCAGCTGGGGCAGTGGCCATGTCCGTCTGGCAAGGCGTTTCGCAGTGTGGGCTTGAAAGTCCAAACCACCTCTGTCACTCTAAGTGTGTGGCCTTGGGGAAATGACTCAGTCTCCTCACCTGTGAAATGGGATTCATCAGTTAAGAGGATTCAGAAGCTAAAAGTGCCATCACGAGTAAGGGGCTTGGGAGGAAATTCACCTCAGGCAGGACTCTGACTCTGCCTGAGGTGCATTTTCCCAGTTGTTTAGGGGTGGGAAAGATATGCAGGGGTGGGGGCTGCTGTGAGAGCCAAAGCAGGGCTGCCCAGCAGCCTGGACAGAGGCCAGGGAAGCTTCCTGGAACAGTCAACACAGCTGCCCTACCAGCAGTGCCAGTGGAGAGCCAGCTGTCTCCTAGGCCCCGATGGAGGAGTCACACCCAGGCTGGAAACTCACTGCCCAAGGGGAAGGGGTTCCATCCAGCACAGCCCAGGGCGGTGGGCAGTGCAAGCCCCTGGACCTTTATCTCCACTATGGGCTTTCTAAGGAAAGAACCAGAACTTAGAGGTTTTCAGTTACATGGCCAACGTCTCGCAGGAAGTAGAGGGGGCTGGAATGGAGCCCATGCCCTTCCTGCCACACCACCCTGCCTCCTGGTGCAGAAGGCGAGGGAAGCCAGAAAGCCTCCATTCCACGCATGCCTGCAGAGCTGCCTCAGCCACGCCCCAGGCCAGCAGCTGACAGTGCAGGCGGAGGGTGCCCAGGCTGAAAGCTGGGGTGCCCCCTGGGGGAGTGCACTTGGCGAGACAGAGGAATCCAGTGCCTGTCTTGGGAGAATTTGAGATGCAGAGGCCTAACTGGAGTAGGGGGCCTTGCGGAGCGATGCTGAGTGGTCATGTGGCAGGTATAGCTGCCGTGCCTGAGTGTGATCAGCAGAGGGCGTGTGGAGCTTGGAGAATCCACTCCTGGCCCTTAGCCGAGGAAAGCATGGAGAGGCTGATTCCCACCTCACCCGGGAGCAGGTCCCCAACTTAGAGGACCCTGTGACAGGCCTCCGACGGCCTTTGGTCGGGTTTCCGAGGGCCTGGACTTGGTTGGCAGTGCGGCTTTGTGTTTTTAACCCTCAGTAGTGAGTTCTCCACAATGAGAAGGAGGAGCTCCCAGAGCGAGGCACTCCTTCCTCTAGGTTGAACACAGTCACCGGAAGGCAGTATGCAGTGGTGGTGAAGAGCTCTGGCTCTGGAGTCGGACAGGCCTGCATCCAAATCCCAGCTCTACCACTTGCCAGGCTAAGCCTCAGTTTCCTCTCCTGTAAATGGAGGTCAGGGAATCCCTATCTTGGGATAGTCGTGAAAATTCAATGAGATCATGCACGAAAATCTCAGCACTGGGCCTGGTGCTGGTGTCTGCTCAATGCGTGGTAATTAAAAGAGAAAAGGGTGATATATTTAGATGTTAAAACCCCACTTAGACTAGGCTAAGTTTCCCACTTCTGCCCTGGACCCCACTGCAGCCCCTCCATGATGGACAGGGACTGGTGAGCCTGTGACCCCTTCAGCTCTCGGGTCTGCATCTGATCATACCTCAGCCATGGCCATGTGAGTTGTCTCCATGCATGCAGCAGGTGCTTAATACATGCTTGTGAAGTTAACTGACAAAAATAGCTACTGTTTCTCAGGCATTTCCTGACATTTATATAGTGCCCCACAGTTTACAGAGCACCCTGTAAGTTCATCTAGGGAGCAAAATCTTTTTTTTTTTTTTTGAGACAGAGTTTCGCTCTTGTTGCCCAGGCTGGAGTGCAATGGCACCACCTTGGCTCACCGCAACCTCCCATCTCCTGGTTTGAAGCGATTCTCCTGCCTCAGCCTCCCAAGTAGCTGGGATTACGGGCATGTGCCACCACGCTGGGCTAATTTTGTATTTTTAGTAGAAATGGGGTTTTTCCATGTTGGTCAGGCTGGTCTCCAACTCCCGACCTCAGGTTATCCACCCACCTCGGCCTCCCAGAGTGCTGGGATTACAGGTGTGAGCCACTGCGCCCGGCCCTATGGAGCAAATTCTAAAGGCCTACCCTGTGCAGGGAGGGCAGGGAACTGCCAGATGAGCAAGATAGAGACCTGGGTCCCAGATCTGCCCTCAGGGAGCCACCGTCTCCAGAGAGGGGGATGGTGGGTAAAGAAGCAAAGGCTGTGTGCTTAGCTGCACCTAATCCAGCACCCAAGCTGGGCGTATCTTGGTCAGGGAGGGCTTTCAAGGAAGATTGTTCGAGATGGAGGGAGCAACCATGTATGCAGAGGTCTGGAAGTCCAGGGCCAATTGAAGAATGGCAGGCAGACCGGGCGCAGTGGCTCACACCTATATCCCAGCACCTTGGGAGGCCCAGGCGGGCAGATCACTTGAGTTCAGGAGTTCAGGACCAGCCTGGCCAACATGGTGAAACCCCATCTCTTAAAAACAAAAATTAGGCCGGGCGCAGTGGCTCACACCTGTAATCGCAGCACTTTGGGAGGCTGAGGCGGGCAGATCACAAGGTCAGGAGATCAAGACCGTCCTAACACGGTGAAACCCCATCTCTACTAAAAATACAAAAAATTGGCCGGGCGGCGGTGGCCAACCTGTAATCCCAGCACTTTGGGAAGCCGAGACGGGTGGATCACAAGGTCAGGAGATCGAGAACCATCCTGGGTAAACACGGTGAAAACCCCGTGTCTCTACTAAAAAGTACAAAAAACAGGCCGGTGCCGAGGGGTGGCGGGCGCCTGTAGTCCCAGCTACTCGGAGGCTGAGCGAGAATGCATAAACCGGGAGGCGGGAACTTGCAGTGAGCTGAGATCCGGCCACTGCAACTCCAGCCTGGGCGACAGAGCGAGACTCCCATCTCAAAAAAAACAAAAACAAAAACAAAAACAAAAAATTAGCCGGCATTGGCGGTGGGCGGCCTGTAGTCCCAGCTACTCAGGAGGCCATGAGGCAGGAGGATGGTGTGAACCCGGGATGTGGACTTTGCAGTGAGCCGAGATCGCGCCACTATGCACTCCAGCCTGGGTAAAGACCGAGACTTGCTGTCTCAAAAAAAAAAAAAAAAAAAAATTAGCCTGGCATAGGTGGTGGGGCCTGTAACCCCCAGCTACTCAGGAAGGCTGCAGTCAGGAGAATCGACTTGCAAACCCGGAAGGCAGAGGTTGCAGTGAGCTGAGCGGCTCATGTCACTGCACTCCACCTGGGCGACAGAGCGAGACTCTGTCTCAAATAAATAAATACATAAAAGAGGGCAGGCGCGAGCTGGCAGGGTTGGGAGAGGGGGTTACAGTTGTTAGAATCCTTTGTGGAATCCTTCTATTTGCACGCCTCCAGAGAGGAGCAAGCTTCCCTTTGCCAGGTCCGAGTAAGCAAGTCAGATCCACTTCCTTAAGGTTCCCATTAATGCCACAATGTATGGCGCACTTCTATGTGGCCAGGCCCGTGCAAACGCTTTAGGTGCATGATTCATTAAACCTATTCAAAGCAGTACCTTTTTTTTTTTATAAATCCTCCTATTCAAAGTAGGTATAATTGGTGTTTTGTTTTGTTTTGTTTTCTTGAGAGAGAGTTTTGCTCTGTTGCCTAGGCTGGAAGTAAGTGGCCCAATCCAGCTCACTGCAGTCCCTCACCCGGGTTCAAAACCATTCTCCTGTATCCAGGCCCCAGTAAGCTTGGATTACAGCACCCGCCACCACGCCTGGCTAATTTTGTATTTTTAGTAGAAGACAGGGTTTCACCATGTTGTCCAGGTTGGCCTCGAACTCCTGACCTCCAAGTGACCACCCGCCTCGGCCCCCGAAAAGTGCTGAGATTACTAGCGTGAGCCACCGCACCGCCCAAAGCAGGTACTTTTTTTTTTTTTTTTTTTTTGAGACGGAGTCTCCCGCTCTGTACAGGCTGGGTGCAGTGGCCGGATCTCAGCTCACTGCAAGCCTGCCTCCCTGGTCAACGTCATTCTCCTGCCTCAGCCCTCCTGAGAGCTGGGACTACAGGCGCCCGCCACCTCGCCCGGCTAGTTTTTTGTAATTTTTAGTAGAGACGGGGTTCACCGTGTTAGCCAGGATGGTCATCGATCTCCCTGACCTCCCGGATCCACCGTCTGGCCTCCCAGAAGTTGCTGGGATTAACAGCTGAGCCACCGCCCCCGCCAGCAGGTACATTTTTATCTCCATTTCACAGATGAGGAATCTGAGGCTCAGAGAGGCAAAGTCTCTCCAAAGACCACAGAGCTTGTGAATGGCAGAGCTGGGAGGAAAGTCCCCTTCCCTGAGACTCAGTGTTCCCATCTGCAAATTCTCTGCTCCTCCAGGAGAGGCTGGAAGGGGCCAGCCTCGCGCGCTCCCGGAGGTCCAGCCGCCCTCCGGACAGGCAAGTGGCTACCCAGACCACTGCGTGGTGTATCACTTTCAGTTCCTGGGAAGAAGGTTAAATACCTCCGAGGGGCCCATTGAGGCTGTGGCAGCAAAGGAGGGGGTGACCGAGTGACTTTCAAGGGGCCTGAAATGCGTAGCCAGCCCCTCCCCCCGAGGAGGGGGCCCTGCTTCCTCCTGGTCTAATGATATTCTGGGCTCAGCCCTCGTCTTTGGCGGCAGTTTAACCCGAGCCGGGGCGGATTTCTTTCTCACTGATCTCAGCTTGACACCCAATTAGCACAAGAATGGGAGGAGGAAGCCTGCGAGAGGCGCCTCCCAGCCTCCCGGGGCGCGCGAGGGGAGCAGGCGGGAAGACAAAGGACAGCAGGCAGGGGGGCACCCGCGCCCTCGCCTCCCCCACCTACCCCGCCATTGTCTCCCTACGAGCTTCAGAGAGGGCGGAGGCCTGCGCCCGGGCTGGCTGGCCTGCTGAAGGGAACAGGGAATGGGGCCCAAGCCCCTGTTTTGTGTGGACCCAAAGGGAAAGCATTTGGGTGAGGCTAGTCCAAGGGGGAGGCAGTAAGGTCAGTGCATAGGGGCAGGGATCCCGAGGGTACTAAAGCCTGGGGCCGAGGCCTTACGGATGCTCAGGCAAGCCACCGGTTCGGAGTCTTGGTGCTCGAGTCTTGGTGCTCTCATCTGAAAAGGGGATCGTGAAGAGTCCCTCTGAGGAGGCAATTAGGGGGTGCTTGTAATGCACCTGGCAGGTGCAAAGTGGGCGTGCAATAAATACTCTTTGAAAGATTATGGGTGTTACGCTAATATTGTTACTAACTAAAGGGTGGAGTGGAGTAGGCTTGGGTCAGAAGGAAGGACTTTTATCAGTGACAGCTCGGCATCCAGAGTGGGCTGGCTAACCCAAAGAGCTCACCAATCTCTGGGCTCTGCCAGGAGAAGCTGGAGGACCACCTGGGAGATTCTAGTAGGCAGGGAGTGTTGCATAGACTCCCAACACCTCCTTTAGACTTGGGCTTCCATGTGACTTCCTCTGGGAAGCCTTTGGGGACCCCAGGACTAGGTTGGGGACCTCTGGTTCCCACAGGCCCCATGTTCTCCCTAGCATGGATTGCTCTGTGTCTTTTGTGGTTCCCTCTATGTGGTCTCCTTAAATATCAGCCCCAGGAGGCAAGGAGACCCACAGGTTTTGGGGTTTTGTTTTGTTTTGAGATGGAGCCTGGCTCTGTCGCCCAGGCTGGAGTGCAGTGGCGCAATCTCGGCTCGCTGCAACCTCCCCTTCCAGGGGTCAAGCGATTCTCCTGCCTCAGCCTCCTGAGTAGCTGGGATTACAGGTGTGCTCCACCACACCTGGCTAATTTTGTATTTTTAGTAGAGATGGGGTTTTGCCGTGTCCAGTCTGGTCTCAAACTCCTGACCTCAAGTAATCCACCCACCTCTGCCTCCCAAAGTGCTGGGATTACAGGCGTAAGCCATGACACATGGCCTACCAACAGGTTTTGTTCATCATTGTGTTCCCAGCAGCAACACTGGCCCTGGTGTGTAATAGGTTCTCAGTGAATGTTTGTCAGGTGGATGAAGCTCTTCAAATGCTCCCAAGTGCTCCATTCCAGCTCTGGGAGGCAGCTTCCAGGTCAGAGGACACTGAGGTGGGTTGGAATCAGAGGCTGTAAAGGGCTCTGTATGCCTTCTAGGTAGGTCCTTAGCTTGTTGGCAAAGGGAAGCCATTAAGTGACTTTGAGCAGGGGACTGATATCACTCATTCATTTACTCGTTCAGCAAGCTCTTGGCAAACCCCTGTAGAGTACAGAGTTCTGCACTACCTGCTATAATCAAAGATGAATCAGGAAAAGTCTCTGCCCAGAAGGAGCTTAGATTCCAGTAGCAGAATCTTAGAATATGTTTGCAGAGAAGACCTTAGGAGATCATTTGGTTCCAAACCTCTTCACAGAATAGGGAAGCTGAGTTCCACAGAGGGGTGGGTCACATGGCATGGTGAGGGTGAAGCCTTTCTGTGTACCACAGGAGTCCTCTGCTTTCCGAGGACCAGGGCAGTGTCTCATTTGTCCTTGTTTTATAGGAACAGGGCCTGGCACATTGAAGGGGCTCAAAGCTGTCCATGGAGTTGATGTGTACAATGAAGCCAAGGCCAGAGGAGGTGGGAGGCAGGCAGGCCAGAGAGGAAGCAGGTGCAGGTGAGGTGATGAGCTAGGGGGTTGGGGAGGCATGCCAGATTAGAAGAGAGACTCAGCCAGGCACAGTGGATCATGCCTGTAATCCCAGCACTTTGGGAGGCTGAGGTGGGCAGATCAGGAGGTCAGAAGATCGAGACTATCCTGGCTAACATAGTGAAACCCCGTCTCTACTAAAAATACAAAAAATTAGTCAGGTGTGGTGGCGGGCGCCTGTAGTCCCAGCTATTCAGGAGGCTGAGGCAAGAGAATGGTGTGAACCCGGGAGGCAAAGCTTGCAGTGAGCTGAGATCGCACCACTGCACTCCAGCCTGGGTGACAGAGCGAGACTCCGTCTCAAAAAAAAAGGAGACTCATCCAAATTTGGTGACTGTTTCCATATGAGAGAGGGAAAATTAGGATAATTTGGGTGTTTACGTGGGTGTTTTGGTGGGTGGTAGTGGTATTCCTGAGATGGGGAACACAGAGAGAACCTGTTTTGTTTCGTTTGTTTTGAGATGGAGTCTAGCTCTCTTGTTGCGCCACTGCACTCCAGCCTCCCGGGTTGAAGCAGTTCTGCTTCAGCCTCCCAAGTAGCTGGGATTACAGGTGTGCACCACCACGTCCAACTAATTTTTGTATTTTTAGTAGAAACGGGTTTCACCATATTGGCCAGGTTGGTCTTGAACTCCTGACCTCAGGTGATCCATCTGCCTCGCCTCCCAAAGTGCTGGGATTACAGGCGTGAGCCACTGTGCCCGGCTGAGAGAACCTGTTTTAGGAAAGAGGCACTGTCCCAAGAACTTATTCAGTCCTCACTACAACCCTATGGGGTTGGGATGTTATTATTCCCATTTTACAGATGTGGAAACTGAGGCGCAAAGCTGTTAAGGGACTTGCCCAAAGACACAGCTAGAAAATAGTAGGACCTAGATATATTAATTTTTAATTTTAATTTTTATTTGAGACAGTCTCACTCTGTCACCCAGGGCTGGAGTGCAGAGGTGTAATCTCAGCTCACTGCAACCTCCGCCTCCCAGGTTCAAGCAATTCTTGTGCCTCAGCCTCCTGAGTAGCTGGGACTACAGGTGTGCGCTACCATGCCTGGCTAATTTTTATATTTTTGGTAGAGATGGGGTTTCATCATGTTGCCCTGGCTGGTTTTGAACTCCTGGCCTCAAGCAATCCATCCACCTTGGCCTCCCAAAGTGCTGGGATTACAGGCGTGAGCCACTGTGCCTGGCCAGGACCTGGATATAAAGCTGGTAGTTGCACTCCTAGATCTTTACAAAAAAAATTTTTTTTAATTAAAAATTATTTGGCCAGGCCAGGCCAGGCACAGTGGCTCACACCTGTAATCTCAGCACTTTGGAAGGCCAAGGCAAGCGGATCACCAGGTCAGGAGTTCAAGACCAGCCTGGCCAATATGGTGAAACCCTATCTCTACTAGAAGTACAAAAATTACCCAGGATGGTGGCACACGCCTGTAGTCCCAGATACTAGGGAAGCTGAGGCAGAAGACTCTCTTGAACCTGGGAGGCGGAGGTTGCAGTGAGCCAAAATCATGCCACTGCACTCCAGCCTGGGTGAGAAAGCAAGAGTCTGTCTCAAAAAAAAAAAATTTTTTTGGCCAAATGTGGTACCTCACACCTGTAATCCCATCACTTTGGGAGGCCAAGACCGGCAGATTGCTTGAGCCCAGGAGTTTGAGAGTAGCCTGGGCAACATAGTGAAACCCTGTCTCTACAAAAAAAAATTTTTTTAATTAGCCAGGCATGGTGGACTCAAAGGAAGGAAGGACTTTATCAGTGCCTGTGGTCTCAGCTACACCAGAGTCTGAGGCAGGAGGATCCCTTGAGTCTAAGAGTTCAAGATTACAGTGAGCTGTGGTCATGCCATTGCACTCCAGAGTCTCACTCTGTCACCCAGGCCGAGTGCAACAGCATGATCATGGCTCACTGCAGCCTTGACCTCCAGGCTCAGGTGATCCTCCCCTCTTAGCCTCCCGAGTAGCTGGGACAGGCACACTCCACCATGCCTGGCTTATTTTTTAAGAAAAATTTGGCCGGGCGCGGTGGCTCAAGCCTGTAATCCCAGCACTTTGGGAGGCCGAGACGGG
>NW_016813389.1:363664-373712 GCF_001698545.2 Rhinopithecus bieti
CTCCCCTCCCCTCCCCTCCCCTCGGTGACTTCCTCCAACAGCTGACGAAGCTTTGTCCCTGGGCACCGCCTCTTCCGTCCGCGGCGCCCGGAGACGCCCGGAAATTTGCGGGCGCGCCGGAAGTTGAGAGGAGTTTCCTGCAAGCTCGGCTTCCTCAACATGGCAGCGCCCTTGTCAGTGGAGGTGGAGTTCGGGTGAGTCACAGAGCTGGGGCGCCATGGGGATAGATTGAAGTCGTCGGGCCCGGAATTCCTTTCCTTCTGCCTTGGGGCCTGACACGGCCGAATCACTGGGTGTCCCAGTACCCGCTGTGAGCTACGCCACCCGCCTAGGAGAGTCTGAGAGGCCAGTCTCCCTTAGCGATGAGGCCGCATGTCGGGAAATAGAGGCGCACATTGGGAGGGAGATGCTCTCTGTTTACCCCTCGGTGCCCTGTGCTCCGTCGGAGTCGAAGGTCGTGACTGTTAGCAGGCAGCCTCTCTATGTCCTTTTCCATTCTTGTGTCGGACCAATCCCATCTGTTTGGCATCTGCATCTGAGCTCCTAGAACCAAGAAGGACCACCCCTCCACCCACTGATTTCATTCTTTGGGCAGCAGTTCCCTTTTACATTGTTATTAAGGTCTTGTTTCTCGTGGGATGTAGTGGCCAGGGCGGGACTTTTTTCTTTTTCTTTCCCAAGACTTGGGGATACTAAACAGACCTGAGCCTCCTTCAGGACAGTCAGTAAACTTCTGCAGAACTTGAGTGCCTTCTGCAGAACTTGAGTCAGGTGGCGATATGAGGACAAATAAGAAATCACACTGAAGGGAACTAACATGGACAGTATAGTATACACAAGACGAAAAATGCAGAAATTGGGACACACACCAATTACTGAAGAAACACAGAGCAGAGGGGAAGTCTACTCAAGGCACTATTTTGTGCTTCCTACAAACAGGTTTATCATATGGTTTCAAAGCTGAGAGAAACTGCAGAGTTTAGAGAGAAGGCAAAGAAACTGACACCTTGAAAGATGGGTGGTGTACTTTCCAGAATCACGTTGAAAAGAGGGAATAGGTGTGTATGTGGGTGTGTGGGTAGATAAACAAGCCAAGGTCTATGTGAAAGGCAAAGTCTGGAATGGGAATCTAAAACCTCTGCCCAGTGCCTTTCTTCTCATTGGATGCCTCCTGTTTCTTTCATGTTTTCCGGTAATTGGGTAGTTCATTCACCAGCCATTTATTGAGTGCCTACCATGTGCCAGGCAGCAAGCCAGACACTGAGGATACATAGATAAATAGAAGTCTGTCCGTGCCCTACAGCGTTTAGCATTTCTGCCCCTTAGAAGGGGGGTAAGTCTCATGACTAAGTGCATTTTAATTGATATTGTCTGACTGCTTGGATCCAATTAGAACTGTATTGGTCTGGACTCCTCACTGTTTTGCCTCCCTGACCCTTGGCCAGCTACATTCCCTAAAGCCTGGGATTCTAGGAGGATCCCTTCTTCCTTAACAGGCCTCAGCAGAGCTGGAAAGAGAGAAACCACAGGCTGCTATGTTAAGATTTATCTAGGCCAGGCATGAAGGCTCATGCCTGTAATCCCAGCACTTTGGGAGGCTGAGGCAGGAGGACTACTTGAGCCCAAGAATTCGAGACCAGCCTGGGCAACATGGGGAGACTTCATCTCTACCAAAAAAAAAAAAAAAGATTTATCTGTGGACAACTTGCCTTTCATCCTCATGTGTCAGACATGGTCTTTGTTTATCAAGAATGTCTCTGCCAGGTACTATGCTAGCTCAGTGGGGAAGTCATGTGAGGAAGACCAGGCCCTTGCTTTCCAGAGCTTACACACCAGCACAGTTGCCCTTTTTCTGACCCAATCATCTCTAACTTCAGTCTCCCTTACCTCCAAGATTGGAATAATGACCCCTGGCAAGGCAGGACAACATTCCTCCACCCACCTTCTATCACCTCCTATCACAGCACAGTGTTCCATGAAAATTGCAGCTTCTCAGGAAGCAGGAATGCCCAACGTGATGCTCAACCCAGGCGCCTTCTCTCTTTGTCCTTGTGCTGATGCATGTTTTCGCCCTGACCTTTCTTTCATTTCCTATGTATCTTAGCAGACATGATTCACCCTTTATCCAGAACTGGAGCAAATTTGCAAAGGCGAACACGCCCATCATTTTCTCCCTTTTGTCCGTTAGTGGCCCCACTCCCACTCCAGTCCTGGAAGGGTCTCCCTCCTGAGCAGATATAGCCCTCTTGGCCCCACTAGCTCCTCCAGAGACCCTCTGGAAGGCCCCTTACACCTTCCTTCTTGTCAGTGACCAGGTCTGCCACCCTTTGTCTTCCCCCTGAACTGTTCTCAGCAGAACGTTTTCTCAGGTCACGCAGAATTCAAAGTATGTAATACAGTTGTGTTTTGTGTCCCTGTGGTCCATGTTGTAAAGGCCCAGATGTGAAATTCTCTCCGTCACACATCTCTCTTCCTCCTTCCCAAGTTGGGGAGGTATTGGCAAAAGGAGGGAATGTCATTGAGGTCAGAGAAGAACTGGGAGAAATGGGCATTTCCTTTCTTTTAGCAGATATTTGTTGAGTGTCTACTATGTGCCAGGCCCTGTTTTAGGCAGAGCTTGCAGCCCAGCAGGTGGAGAGGAAGTAAATAAACAAAATAGATATGTACATGTATATGTATGTGTATATACAGAAGATTAAAAGATGAAGATACATTAGAAATGGTGAAGGCAGTTTTGAGAATATCTGTACCTGTCACTGGTATCAACAAACACATCCACCAAGAATTGGGGGGTGGAAGGAAGATGGAGATATGTCAGTTGAGTTTGAATAGCAGATCTTATGAGAGTCTGGCCTTGGGTCTCTCCTGGGCTAGAACAGGCCCCTTGTCTGCCTCCCTGAATCACTCTTGAGGCTGGGCATGCACCTTCCCCCACTCCAGATGTGCTGACAGCAGAAATGCCAACCCCTCCCTTGAGGGCCAGTGAATTCAGCAGTGACAGGTCACTCTCTGAGCGAGACTGGTTCTCCCTTCATCCGCTTGTAAAGGGAAAAACAGCCTCGGCCTCTGAGCCTGGCACCACCAGGTTTGGCCAGTCTTGGTTGTTTGCCTGAGTCCCAGTGCCTTCAGTTCCCATCCCTCTTCTCTGACCCCCAACTCCTGAGCCCCTTGCCTGTCACCCTCCCCCACCCCAGCTGCTGCATGTGCCAACCCCCACCCAGGAGAAAACGAGGCTCTTGGAAGGGGATAAATGGAGGCTCTGTGCGGGCTTGCAGCTGAAATGGCCCTGTGCGCGGCCACAGATGGGCCTCCTCTCCCCCTCCACATTTCTGCATCAACAAAGCGTGACCTTGTTTGGATGACAGTCGCCCCATGTTTTCCCCATGACAATGCTTGCCTTGCCTTTGCCTCCCAGTGGGCTGTCTCAGGACATCTCTGTTCCCTGAAATTGGGAAAGGGTGGTGGGGTGGAAGACATCGCATCCTTCAAAAGTCTGGTAAGGCCTTTTCAGTTAAGATCCACAAGAAGTCTGAGATGGGAATAGGGAGACCCAGAGGGAGAAGCAGCATGGGGCGCTGAAAGAGCCCTGGCGCTCATCTCAGAAGCCTCAGCTGCTGGACTTGGCTCCAGTCACCTCTGTAGTCCCCGCCTTCCCTTGGCCAGGTGCTGGGACACAGAAATGAACCAAACTCTGCCCTCAAGAGGCTTTCTGACCTTTGGGAAGTCCTGTTTTTTTTCTGACCAGTCTCCTGGTGCTAAGCTGGAATCAGTTAGACTCAAATTATAATAGTTCAGCCCCTGCCTGTCTAACCTTGGACAATTTAGTTGCTTAACCTCTCTAGACTTGAGTCTACTTTTCTATCAAAGTGAGTTAATAATATCTACCTCCTCCCTTCTTCCCTGGGACTCCCTGAGGATGAAATGAGATGAGGAACATCTTATAAATGGTGAGGCGACGTGAACAGTTGTTCTTAGTTGATGCCAGGCCCCATGGACTCTCTCAGCCTCCAGCACTGTGATGTGCCTACCTGGTCAGCAGCAGGTGGCATGGGCAGGAGCATTTCAAACCATCATCTGGCCAGAGGAAACCCTTAGATGCACAGGATCTCCAGAGTGCCTCACAGTGGCTCCTCAACATTTTTCCATATGGAAAGACTGAAGCTTAAGATTGAGTCAAGGCCAGGCATGGTGGCTCACGCCTATAATCCCAGCACTTTGGGAGGCCGAGGCAGAAGTATTGCTTGAGCCCAGGAGTTCAAGACCAGCCTGGGCAATATAGTGAGACCTCATCTCTGTTATAAAATAGTTTTTAATTATTAGTTTTGAGACAGTGTCTCACTCTGTCTCCCAGGCTGGAGTACAGTGGCGTGACCTTGGCTAACTGCGCCTCAACCTCCCAGGCTCAGGTGATCCTCCCACCTCAGTCTCCCAAGTAGCTGGGGCTACAGGCATGCACCACTATGCCCAGCTAATTTTTGTATTTTTTGTAGACACAAGGTGTTGCCATGTTGCCCAGGCTGCTCTTGAACTCCTGGACTTAAGCAATCCCCCCTCTCCTCTCAGCCTCCCAAAGTGCTAGGGTTACAGGTGTGAGCCACTGTGTCTGGCCCCCAAATTATTTTAATAACAGGGGAAAACGAAGATTGAGTCACACATCTAAGGTCTCAACATAGGAAGAGTTGGAGCCTGGGCTTCACACTGGGGCCAACAGCTCCAAAGGCTGTGTTCTGCACCTGTGTGGTAAGCTGCCTCTCTAGAAGGCAGAGGAGTTAAAACAAGAAAACAAGAGTCTGCAAATTTGGGTACTTTATTTTATTTTTTAATAATTAGAGACAGAGCCAGGCATGATGAGTCACAACTCTAATCCCAGCACTTTGGGAGGATTGCTTGAGTCCAGGAGTTCAAGACCAGCCTGGACAACATAGGGAGACCCTGTCTCTACAAAAAAATAAAATAAAATTAGGCAGGTGTGGTGACACGTGCCTGTGGTCCCGGCTACTTGGGGGCTGACGTGGGAGGTTCGCTTGAACCCAGGAGGTTGAGGTTGCAGTGAGCTGCGATCACGCTACTGCACACCAGCTTGGGTTGACAGTGAGACTTTGTCTCAAAAAATAAATAGGCCAGGCGCGGTGGCTCACAGCTGTAATCCCAACACTTTGGGAGGCTGAGGCAGGTGGATCACGAGGTCAGGAGTTCAAGACCAGCCTGGCCACAATGGCAAAACCCCGTCTCCACTGAAAAAAAAATACAAAAATTAACCAGGTGTGCTGGCACGTGCATATAATCCCAGCTACTCTGGAAGCTGAAGCAGAGGATTGCCTAAACCCAGGAGGCAGAGGTTGCAGTGAGCCAAGATCACACCACTGCGCTCCAGCCTGGGCAACAGAGTGAGACTCCATCTCAATAAATAAAAAAAATAAATAAATAAAATAAAATAAATAAAATAAAATAGGCGAGGCACAGTGGCTCATGCTTGTGATTTCAGCACTTTGGGAGGCCAAGGCAGGGAGATTACTTGAGCTCAGGAGTTCAAGACCAGCCTGAGCAACATGGCGAAATCCCATCTCTACAAAAAGTATAAAATTAGCTGAGTGTGATGCCGTGTACCTATAGTCCCAGCTGCTTGGGGGTCTGATGTGGGAGGATTGCTTTTAAGCCTAGGAGGTCAAGGCTGCAGTGAGCTGTGATTGTGCCACTACACTCCATGCTGGGTGACAAAGCAAGACCTTGTCTCAAAAATAAATAAATAGATAATTTGCTGGGCGCCTAATAATATTAATAATAATAACATAGAGACAAGGTCTTGCTATGTCACCGAGGCTTTGTTTCACTGAGGCTCATCTCAAACTCCGGGCCTCAAGCAGTCATCTCGCCTCACCTCCCACAGTGCTCGGGTTACAGGTGTGAGCCGCCACACCTAGCCGGTACTTGATTATTAGTAAAAGTTATATCCTACTTTACCACATTAGAAGTCATATTTAGGAATTAGTCACTGGGTCTGGGCAGAGTGGCTTGTGCCTGTAATCCCAGTGCTTTGGGAGGCTGAAGTGGGAGGATTGCTTTAGGCCAGGAGTTTGAGATCAGCCTGGGTAACACAGCGAGATTCCATCTCTACAAAAAAATTTAAATATTAACCTGATATGGGCCGGGGTCAGTGGCTCACGCCTGTAATCCCAGCACTTTGAGAGGCCAAGGTGGGTGAATCACCTGAGGTCAAGAGTTTTAGACCAGCCTGGCCAACATGGTGAAACTCTCTCTCTAAAAATACAAAATTTAGCCAGGCATGGTGGCTCATGTCTGTAGTTCCAGCTACTCGGGAGTCTGAGGCACAAGAATCGCTTTAACCTGGGAGGCGGAGGTTGCTATGAGCTGAGATCACACCACTGCACTCCAGCCTGGACAACAGAGTGAGACTAAACAAAGTGAAATATAAATATAAATATAAGGCGGCCGGGCGCTGGTGGCTCCATAGCCTGTAATCCCCAGCCCATTTGGGAGGCCGAGACGGGCCGGATCATGAGGTCCAGAGATCGAGACCATCCTGGCTAACCACGGTGGAAACCTGCCGTCCTCTACTAAAAAATACAAAAAGTATGCCGGGCCGAGTGTGGCCGTGGCCGCCCTGTAGTTCCCAGCTACCCTTGGAGGCTGAGGCCAGGGAGAAGGCGGTAAACCCGGGAAGGCGAGCCTTGCCAGTGAGCCTGAGAAGTTCCGGCCACTTGGCACTACAAGCCTGGGCCCGACAGAGCGAGACTCTGTCTCAAAAATAAATAAATATAATAAATAAAATAAATAATAAATAATATAATATAATGTAAAATGTAAATATAAAAAAGTAGCCTGATATTGGTGGCATGGTAGCCAGTGCACCTGTATGTCCTATCGCTATTTCTGGAGGTTTTGGATACAGGAAGGTTCTCTTGACCCAGGGAATTCAAAAGTTAAGTGGACTATGATTGCCACCCTACCTTCGTTCCAGCCATAGTGTGGGACAGAGTGAGACCTCTTGTCTCCAAGAAAGAAAGGTGGCCGGGCGCGGTGGCGCAAGCCCTGTAATCCCAGCACTTTGGAGGCCCGAGACCCGGGGCGGATCACCAAGGTCAGGGAAGATTCGAGACCTATCCTGGGCCTAACATGGTGAAACCTCCGGTCTTCCTTACTTAAAAAATACCAAAAAACTAGCCGGGCGACGAGGGCGGGGGCCTGTAGTCCCCAGCCTACTCGGGAGGCTGAGGCAGGAGAATGGCTGAACCCCGGGAAGGCGTGAGCTTGCAGTGAGCTGAGAGCCCGCCACTGCACTCCAGCCTTGGGCGCAGAGCAAGACCTCCGTCTCAAAAAAAAAAAAAAAGAAAAAAAGAAACCCCGTCTCTACTAAAAAATACAAAAAAACTAGCGATGGCGGGCGCCTGTAGTCCCAGCTACTCGGGAGGCTGAAGCAGGAGAATGGCGTAAACCCGGGAGGCGGAGCTTGCAGTGAGCTGAGATCCGGCCACTGCACTCCAGCCTGGGCGACAGAGCAAGACTCCGTCTCAAAAAAAAAAAAAAGAAAGGGGAAGAAAAAGAATTGGTCACTGCACCCAAGGTGTTTCTGCACCTTCGTCTCTGCTTCTCTCGGGCTTCATTACCAGCCCTATCCTCAGTTTTCCGTTTCCGCTACCTCTTCCTATTTGCAGGACCTCACCTAGCTGTCTTTTTCTCTGGTCCTCCTTTGCAGAGGTGGTGCGGAGCTCCTGTTTGACGGTATTAAGAAACATCAAGTCACTTTGCCTGGACAGGAGGAACCCTGTGAGTACTGGCTTTCTGAACCCCTCTCTTGGGGCCGTTGAACAGGAGTTGGTCCTTGGGGAACACTCAGCCCTGTTCAGGCCTGTGTTCTGCACCCATGTGCTAAGCTGCCTCTCTAGCAGGCAGAGGAATAAAAAGAGTCTGCACGGCCGGGCCCAGTGGTTCACGCCTGTAATCCCAGCCCTTTGGGAGGCCAAGGTGGGCGGTGAGCACAAGGTCAGGAGTTCGAGACCGGCCTGGCCAACATGGTGAAATCCCGTCTCTATTAAAAATACAAAAATTAGCTGGGCGTGGTGGTGTGTGCATGTAATCCTAGCTACTCAGGAGGCTGAGGCAGGAGAATTACTTGAACTGGAACCCGGGAGGTGGAGGTTGCAGTGAGCCAAGATCATGCCACTGTACTCTAGCTTGGACAACAAAGCAAGACTCCATCTCAAAAACAAACAAACAAACAAAAACAAATGCTTGTTAATCTTTCTTGAACAAATATAAACTGAGCACCTCCTATGCAGCAGACCATGTGCTCATCATTGTGGAGACAGACCTGAACAAAAGCCAGTCCCAGGCCAGGCGTGGAGGCTCAGTAATCCCAGCACTTTGGGGAGCTAAGGTGGGCGGATCATTTGAGACCAGGAGTTCGAGACCAGTCTGGCCGACATGGCGAAACCACATCTGTACTAGAAATACAAAAAATTAGCCAGGCATAGCGGTGCGCGCTTGTAATCCCAGCTACTCAGGGGGCTGGGGCAGGAGAATTGCTTAAACCTGGGAGGCAGAGGTTTCAATGAGCCAAGATCGTGCCACTGCACTCCAGCCTGGACGGCAGAGCAAGACTCTGTCACAAAAAAAAAAAAAAAAAAAAAAAAAAAAAAAAAAAACCAGTCCCTGCCTTTCAATTGGGAGGTTTTAAAGAATTAACTTGCAGATCTTTGGCTGGGTAACTGTCAGGATAGCCTAGGGGCTGCGGACGAGATATACGGCAGGTGTTCAGATCTTTTGTAACCTTCGCAGTGGATTCTAGCAAGGGCTCAGGGATGGGATTCCAGTTTCCACCTATGACTGAGATACTTCTGGGGAGAAGAAGGCATCATTTATATTAAGAGACAGGAAATGAGGTTCCTGGAGGTGGGTGGTAGAAAATGGTCAAGTCAGGCCGGGCATGGTGGCTCACACCTCTAATCCCAGCACTTTGGGAGGCCGAGGCAGGCGAATCATGAGGTCAGGAGTTTGAGACCAGCCTGAGCAACATGATGAAACCCTGTCTCTACTAAAAATACAAAAATTAGCTGGCGCGATGGCAGACATCTGTAATCCTAGTCACTTGGGAGACTGAGGCAGGAGAATTACTTGAACCCGGGAGGTGGAGGTTGCAGTGAACCGAGATCATGTCACTGCACTCCAGCCTGGGCAACAAGAGCAAAACTCCATCTCAAAAAAAAAAAAGAAAAAGAAGAAAATAGGCCAGGCGCAGTGGCTCACGCCTGTAATCCCAACACTTTGGGAGGCTGAGATAGGAGGATTACCTGAGCCCAGGAGTTTGAGACCAGCCTGAATAACATGGCAAAACCTTCTCTCTACAGAAAAATAAAAAATCAGCCAGGCATAGTGGCATGCACCTATGTTCCTAGCTGTTTTAGAGGCTGATGCTGAAGGATTGCTTGAGCCCAGGAGATCGAGACTACGGTGAGCTATGATCACGCCACTGTTCTTCAGCCTGGGTGCCAGAGTGAGACCCTGTCTCAAAAAAAAAAAAAAAAAATCAGAATATGTATGGGGAGAAAAACAGAAAATGGCCAAGTGAGATTTGGCAGTATTCTTCTGGAACTGGACTCACATCTGCCAGTAATCAATTATTATTGCTCAGATTCACTGGCTGTCACACCTTTCTGTCCCTCCCTCAGGTTGGAGAGCAGTGGCACAGGGTGGGGTCTGTCTGCCACACTTGGAGGCTGGGGGACACTTATTAAGGAGCAGGGCACTGCCCACATTGAGCTGGGAGGGGGTATGTGGCTGGGGTTTAGTGTCAGGATTGTGTGTCCCTGGTCAAGGAAGACATGGGGTGCTAAAGGTGACTATTTCTTAGTTTGACAGATGGCCATGCAGCCTTGGGAGGGCACACAGTGCTCTCAGAAGAGGCTTCTCAAAGATTCAGTCTCAAAGACCTTGCCTGGAAGTTTATTAAAATATCACAAGTTATTATTTATTTCCTCTGGATTTTGTCTGACATGAAAACCCACAAATTTTTTTTTTTTTTTTTTTTTTT
>NW_016813389.1:373900-387945 GCF_001698545.2 Rhinopithecus bieti
TTTTTTTTTTTTTTTTTTGAAATGGAGTCTCACTCTGTCTCCCAGGCTGAAGTGCCGTAGTGGAATCTCGGCACACTGCAACCCCCACCTCCTGGTTTCAAGCGATTCTCCCACCTCAGCCTCCCAAGTAGCTGGGATTACAGGCAGGCACCACCACACCTGGCTAATTTTTGTATGCTTTTTTGTTTTTTGAGACAGAGTCTTGCTCTGTCATCAGGCTGGAGTGCAGTGGTGTGATCTCAGCTCACTGCAGCCTCCGCCTCCTGGGTTCAAGTGATTTCCCTGCCTCAGCCTCCCGAGTAGCTGAGACTACAGGCGCACGCCACCACGCCCAGCTAGTTTTTTGTATTTTAGTAGAGACAGGGTTTCACCATGTTGGCCAGGATAGTCTCGATCTCCTGACCTCGGATCTGCCCGCCTCAGCCTCCCAAAGTGCTGGGACTACAGGCACGTGCCACCATGCCTGGCCAATTTTTGTAAGTTTTAGTAGAGACAGGGTTTCACCATGTTGGCCTGGCTGGTCTCTTAACTCCTGACCTCAAGTGACCCGCCCACCATAACCTCCCAAAGTGTTGGGATTACAGGCATGAACCACTGCCTGGCCCACAGATTCTCATAATTCAAGCCCCATTTCACTCATTCATTGACTGAGTACTCAGCATTGTCAGGTACAGTAGAAAATACTTTATTTGTCTGGGCACAGTGACCAGCACTTTGGGAAGCCAAGACAGGTGAGTCGCTTGAGCCCAGGAGTTTGAGACCAGCCTGGGCAACATGGTGAAACCCCGTCTCTACAAAAAATATGAAAATTAGCTGAGTATGGTGGTGCATCCCAGTAGTCCCAGCTATTTGGGAGGCTGAGGTCAGAGGATGGCTCGAGCCCGGGATGTGGAGGTTGCAGTGAGCTAGTAGCGTGCCACTGCACTCCAGTCTGGGCAACAGACCTGAGGCTGTCAGACCCTTTCTCAAAATAAGAAAGTACTTTATGGCCGGGTGCGGTGGCTCAAGCCTGTAATCCCAGCTCTTTGGGAGGCCGAGACGGGTGGATCACGAGGTCAGAAGATTGAGACCATGCTGGCTAACACGGTGAAACCCCCAGTGAAACCCCGTCTCTACTTAAAAAAAATACAAAAAACTAGCCAGGCGAGGTGGCAGGCACCTGTAGTCCCAGCTACTCGGGAGGCTGAGGCAGGAGAATGGCGTAAACCCGGAAGGCAGAGCTTGCAGTGAGCTGAGATCCGGCCACTGCACTCCAGCCCGGGCGACAGAGCGAGACTCCGTCTCAAAAAAAAAAAAAAGTACTTTATTCTTTGATGTAGCTGGCAAATCTATGTCTAGTGCCCTCTTTGTGCGATCACTGTACTAAGTTACTGGATATTCATTAGTGAGCAAAATAGATATGGTCCTTGCCCTTATAGAGTTAGCAATGTAATGGGAATGGAGCCAGGGAATAAACAAGTAAACAAATGAATGTATAACTGCATCATTACAACTTTTAGTAATTGGCATGAGGAGAACAAGAGTACTTGGATGGGACTAATAGGTGGTCACCAGAGGTCTCTTTAAGAAGGTAACATACCAAGGCTGAGTGTGGTGGCTCATGCCTGTAATCCCAGCAATTTGGGAAGCCAAGGTAGGCGGATCACCTGAGGTCTGGAGTTCAAGACCATCCAGGCCAACATGGTGAAACCCTTTCTCTACTAAAAATATAAAAATAGTTGGGCATGGTGGCGGGCACCTGTAATCCCAGCTACTTGGGAGGCTGAGGCAGGAGAATTGCTTGAACCCAGGGAGCGGAGGTTGCAGTGAGTTGAGACCGCACCACTGCACTGCAGCCTGGGCAACAGAAGCAAAACTCCATCTCAAAAAGAAAAAAGGCCACCAGGCGCGGTGGCTCACACCTGTAATCCCAGCACTTTGGGAGGCTGAGGTGGTCGGATCACGAGGTCAAGAGATCGAGACCATCCTGGCCAACATGGTGAAACCCTGTCTCTACTAAAAATACAAAAAATTAGCTGGGTGTGGTGGCGGGCACCTGTAGTCCCAGCTACTCGGGAGGCTGAGGCAGGAGAATCGCTTGAACCCTGGAGGTGGAGGTTGCAGTGAGCCAAGATCACGCCACTGCGCTGCAGCCTGGGCAACAGAGCGAGACTCCATCTCAAAAACAAAAAAACAAAACAAATAAAAGGTAGAAACCAAAATTTAGAGAAGTTAGGGGTCTCACCCCAAGTCATAGTTATTTAAATAGCAGAGCTGGGATTCAGAACTAGCTTTCAGGCCACTGAATTTCAGAGTCCTAGCACTTTGCCACTAACCCCATCACCATCTAGCCCAAGAGGCTCCCTGAATCACTGTAACATCTTTTTTTTTTTTTTTTTGAGACAGAGTCTTGCTCTGTCTCCCAGGCTGGAGTGCAGTGATGTGACCTTGGCTCACTGTAAGCTCCGCCTCCTGGGTTCACGCCATTCTCCTGCCTCAGCCTCCTTAGTAGCTGGGACTACAGGCGCCTGCCCCCACACCTGGCTAATTTTTTTGTATTTTTAGTAGAGACGGGGTTTCACCATGTTAGCCAGGATGGTCTCTATCTCCTGACCTCTTGATCTGCCTGCCTCAGCCTCCCAAAGCGCTGGGATTACAGGCATGAGCCACTGCGCCCGGCCCCACTCTAACATCTTATATTTTCCAATTTTTACACTTTCCTTAATTTATTCATGAGTTCAACAGCTACTTATTTCAACTTTCGTGATAACCTCAAGAGATAAAAGAGACCCCTAAAAAAGAAGGAAGAAGGCACCTGAGGCCTGTCCAGAGTTACCCAAGTAGGAAGGCTGGGCTGGGACTCAGATTTTTTTATCCCTCATCTTCCAGGCACTGTTCAGGAAACAGGCAGGGGCCTATCCCCACTCTGGGAGGAAAGGAGGGGAGTGGGAGGGAAGGCACAGTGGCCCACTTAGTCTTTGGTCCCTTGGCTGTGAGTCCCTACACCTGGTTCCTGTTGTGCCCAGAGGCATGTGTCACACAGCACACCCAGGGTAACCTAGGTTGGTGACCTAGGTCACCAACAGAGCTGGTTAGCAGCTGCCAGGCCTCACCCTGGCACATGTGAGCCCAGCTGGGGGTCAGGGGCCTGGTGCTGCTAGGAGAGTCTTACCCTTCCCCCAAGTCCGTGCCCAGATATGTCATCTGGCAGCCTTCCCAGCCTAGGGGCTGCCACTTGGCCAAGCGAGTCTTGGAGGTTCCAGCAGAAATAATAGCAGCCGTAAGATTTCGGAATGTGACAAGCCTCACAAACAAGGGAACTCGTGGCTCCTAGGCCAGGGGAGAGCTTCCAACCCAGTCATTTTGGGAGAAATGATGAGCAAAAGGCCTGAGGGAGTGAGACTGGGAGAGAGGAAGCCTGGACCGCGCAGTTGCTCATCACTTATGCCTGCCAGCCTCTTTCTTCCCCATCTGTTAGATGGGAAGTCGGGCTCGTTTTGTACATTACTGAGCTGGTTGTCTCTTTGACATCTATAAGAAAAGTTTCTTCAAGATCCAAGTATACACAATTCTGTGAAGCAGAGTGTGCTGACCCAGTAAGAAGCTATGTGAGAGGAGGGATGTCTTAACAGCCATCTTCCTGAAACGGGCCAGCCAGGCACCCACCAACTTAGGGTATTGCGGTTGCTGAGAGTTGGTCTCTATGACTCAAGCATCCCTTTGACCCAAGGCCCCCTGCCCAGGCCCCAAGAGTAGACTTGGCCGCCTCACCTTTCCCTGCCTGTCTTCCTCCCCCTGCCCTGCCATTGTGCCCCTCCGCTTGTTCCACTTGCGTTAAAGAGTGGCTGGTGAGGGAGGGCAGGAGCTGCAGGAGCTCCTGGGTGCTTTAAACTGCTTAGCATGCATTTCACAGGCTCTCTGGGGCCAGCTGTTCCTTTCTCTGCTCTCAGGGCCTGTTTGCTGATCCCCTCTCCACCTCCCTCCTCCCCACACCCCTCCCAGTCCCTGTGCAAAATTGCTTTTGAAAAGATCCACTTTCTGCTTAATTAAACAATGAGGAGGTCCCCTCGCACATCTGTAAACCTCCTTCTGCGGCCAGTTTAGCCCACAAACTGCTCCATTCTTACCCCCATTCACTTGTAAATGGCCCCTCTGATGTTCCCTCCACCCCCTCTCCTCTGTTACTCCCCCCTTGCCAGCTCTTTCTTTTTCCTTTTCAACTGAGGCCTGGGGTGGGCTCCCCGAAGAGCTTGTCTTGGAGCCTGGTGGACTTGGTGGGGACAGAGGCGGTTTAACCTGTGGAAGAGAAGACTTAGGGGATCCTTTCTTCCATATCTGAAGGGCCATCCTGGGGAAGAGGGGGTACATTTGTTGGCATGGTCCCCGTGGACCATTCAGGCCCAGTGGGTGGGAATGACAGGAAGACAGATTTCTACTTGGGAGAAAAGAAGCTCTTAACAATCAGAGCCGCTGCACAGAGGAGCTGACCTCCTGTCCCTGGAGGTGTTCAAAGACAGGCTGGATGAGGGTCAGTATCAGATACGACTTTGAGGTTGTTCCCTTTCATTCCCGCGAGGCTGAGGCTGACACCTTTTGGGGCTCTCCCACAGTGGGCAGTCAGTGTCCCCCAGAGTAGGACAAGTCCACTGGGGGGAGGGATTCTGGTGGAGCTTGCGTCGGTGCTCTCCACAACGGGTATCCTCCCTTTGGCAGCAGCCTTTAGAAGGTACTGGAGCCCAGAGGATGAGGAATCTGAAGTCACTGTGGGCTTACAGCTCAGAGCAGCCTTCTGTTGAGCGTGTCCTGTGTGTGTGACACTGCCAGGCCTGCCATGGGCGTTGTGCCTTATGTAATCCTCAGCAGCTCTTGGTATTTGGATTATTGTCCCTGCTTGTCAGAGGATAACACCCAGGCAGCAAGGTGAAGTGATTTCCCAGCCAAGGCCATTGAGCACACAGCACAGGTCCTCTGGATGTAGACTCAGAACTCAACCACTCCATCATAGAGCAGTAGCTCTCATCACCTGCTCTGTCCCCGATGGGCAGGCCAGGTGCCAAAGCATCCTGCACTGGAAACCTTGTGTTAGGTGCCCGTCTCCCTCCTCTGGTGCTGTGTGCCCAGGGGCAGCCTGGCTGCCAGCATCTCTAGCCTCAAAGAGTGTCATTCCTTCCACCTGGGTTGTCCTGAGAGCATTAGCCAACCCCAACATCTTGTGGGTTCAAACATCTAAAATAGAAGGAAGGTCAGTATCTAGGACCCCTCACTACTCTTCCCGTCCCCTTATTCCCTTTCCAGCTTCTGATGGGAAGATACTGGATGCCACAGAAAACCCCAGCCAGTCCCAGCACTATCTGATTCATGGTTGGTTCTGCCCTGCCCTCTAAAGCTGGGGTGCCAGACCACTGGGCAGAGTGTGCAGAAACCCAGAGAGTGCGAGGGGTATAGGTTCTTCCTCTGGATCCTGGAGTAATTACAGCATTGATATGCAGGTTACAGTGCTGAGAGATTTGTGTATATCGTCTTATTTTATCCCCCACAATGACCCTATGAGACAATGTTAACATCCCCATTTTACAAAAAAAGGAAGTTGAGGCCATTTTACAAAAAAGGAATCTGAGGCTCCAAGAATTCCTTACCCAAGGTCATAGAACTAGGAAGTGATGGAGTCTAGCTCAAAACCAGGCCTGTCTGACTCCAAGGTCCATGGTTTTAATCTCTTCCTCTCTCCTTCCCTCCCTACCTCCCCAGTTGTCCACTCAAGTAATGGTAATGGTAGTGCCATACGTTTGAGTCGGATTGTGATTCGAGTGTCACGTCAGAGACACATGGAAGCACAGGCCTGGGCAGTGGGTCCTGGTTCCCAGGAAGCACATCCCTAGGAGATACAGCTGAGGTTCACTAGGAGGGAGAGGCCCCTACGAGAGCAGGCCTGTTCTCAAGGCCTGGCCCCATCTCCCGCTGAGCTTCTTAGCTTCTCCATTCTACCTTCAACCTGCCCATGCCATCCTGCCCCAGCCTTCCCATGTGTTATCCTTCTGCCCAGAATGCTTCCCACGCCACTCATCCTTCAGACCTGAGCTTCACTGTTTAACATCTTCAGCCAGGCCTTTCCTGATCCCAGATGAAGGAGATAGCATTTGTCACAACCAATTAAGTATGGTGTGTCTCTCCTGGTGGCCTCCAGCTCCATGAGGGTAGGGAGCTCTGTGCCCCTCTTGCCCACTACCATCTCCCTAGCACCTTGCACATAGTAGCTGCTCAATAAATATTTGTCTCCTGAGTGATCACATGGGATTCCAGGAGGGAGACTGCCCCTAGTAGGAGAAGGAAGACAAGAGGACACAGAGTGGGAAGGTGAAAGTGAGAGTCTCCAGCCCTCATCTATCCCAGAGCCATCCATCCCCAAGCCACCAGCCCCTGACTCTGCTTAACTCTTCCTCCTCCCCTGGGCGCCTTTGGAAGCCGACCATCTGGCTTGGAGGCTATTTGCATATTGTCTGTGCCTCTGCAAGCCTAGCAAGATGTCCCTGGGGGTGTGTTTCAGGCCAGGCCGAGTGGCCCTTGCATCCTGCGAAGGGAGCCATGAGTTCCCCCTCTCCCCACCCCAAATCCAGGCATGGGGGAACAATACGGGTGGTGATGCGGTAGCCTCACCATGGTAACAGGCTATCAAAAATGTGGGCAGGCCTGGGTGGGGGGTGGGCAGAAGAAGGAGGGAGTGACCTCAGCAAATAGGAGCATCATGATAAATGAGCCAGCACCGGGCAGCAGACTCATCCCCCAGCTCATCCCTCTGGGACTCCATGCTGGTGCCATCGTTCGGATGACCCCACCATGACCACTAGCCCTTCCCCCACCCCCAGGCCTATCCAGACTAGAGCAGAAGCACCTTCCCTTTGGAGGGAGCCAGGACTGTCTCCTAATTGAGTCCGGGTTCCATGCAGGCCAGGCACTGCCTAGACCCTCTCGCCGCCTCCACACACACAGGCACACCCCCGCCCGCCAGGGCTGGCTGATGGATGTGTCAGACCCCGGTGGCTCTATCGAGCGGCCACAAGATGTATGGGTTGGCGGCCCACCAGACAGTGCCAAGATGGAGGCCAAGGGGATTCAGAGCCAAGGGGAAACCTCTGAAACCCAGACCTCAGGGAGGAACCCAGCCAGGAGTCCGAGTGGGCTGCAGCTAGTTGGAGGCAGCATTCTCCCCATCCCATGCCTGCTCCAGGGACCATGAAGACTCTGATCTGCTTTGTTTAAAAGGAGACATTAAAATGGAAAGGTGGCAGTCTCAGTCCATGGACACTTTGCCCGTGGCCCTGTGCTCTGCTGGCATACGATCCAGGCAAGTTGGCACTGAGCAAAGTGGACCATCCAGGCTGCAGGCCTGTCAGAGCGAGGGTGGCACGCGTGCCAGCCAGTGTGTCTTAACTCCCTGCCCAAGGCTGGGGCTGTGTGTGTGCCATGCTGTGGTCCCGGACGGGGCAAAGCAAAGTCTCCCTGAGTCCTAGCAGCCTCTCCCTTGCCTGCATTCCTGGACTCTGGACTCCAGGCAGGAAAACCAAGGCCCCACCTGGGCCTTCTCCAGCTTAGCCCTGAGCTTTGTCTCAGGCATTCGTCCAGGACAGCAGACCCCTGTGGATACTGACTCAGGATGGGGGTGGTTAACCCCAACCCCTCTGCTGGCTTCCCAGAAGCAAGTTGTCTCCCTAGGACCTTTATCCTCAAGTCATCTAAGGGAATGAGAAGGAACTCCGCAGCCTCAGGAGAATGGCCCTGTTTCAGGGGCAGACAGTTGAGGACCATAGGCTTCGAGTTGTTTATAGAACCACATTCCTGTGTGCTGTGGCTCGATACTGCTGCCCCTAGGAAAGGAGAGGTGACCCTGGAGACAGGTGACTCTGAGCCTCCGCATGACATACAGAGAGACTGGTGGCTCTCCTAGAACCACAAGGAGGCAGATCTCAGTGTTAGCTGAGCAGGAGAGGCCCTGTCACCCAAATCTCTGGCCACCACTGGCCTGGAGGGCTCTGGAAGCGTGGGGTGGTGGCAGGGGAGTAGAGCAGGGATTTGTTAGCATCCCTGGCTGGTGAATGATCCTTCTCTCTCTCTGCCAGAGGAAATTAACTGATGTTATCAGCTCAGCAATTGTTTTTTTCCCCTCACAAAGGGAAATATATGCAGACCCCTCTAAGAGCAAAGCCGAATCCTTCCCATCTGGGACTGGCTGGAGAGATAAAGGTGGCGGGGGCTCTTCAGAGTCCTCTCAGAAGTCCAGCCATGGCAGTTGGAGACTGGCTTCCAGGACTTGTGGTTAGGGGCTTGTCTCATAACCCTTTAGATGCGACAGTCCTCCCACCATCTGCCTTGAATCCCTCCACTATAGGTAAATCCCATTGCCTCTTCTCCAGGACTTCAGCAGTGCCATGTGCAGCTGTCTCTGAAGATCCACCTGGCAAGTCACTGGCCTGTCCTAACCTGTTTCCTCACCTTTGGAATGTACACGTTCATGGGCCATCTTTTAGCCTGGTCTAAAAGAAGCCCTCTAAACCCCATGTGTATTTCCTTCTGGGCCAGGCAAGGCTCTGGGGGGACAGGTGTCATTTGAGTTTGACAAGAGTTTGTACTGTGCATTCCTCTCCAGGGGACATCCGGAACCTGCTCGTCTGGATCAAGAAGAATTTGCTAAAAGAGCGGCCAGAGTTATTCATCCAGGGAGACAGCGTGTGAGTCCCATTCCTCCCTTCCCTGAAGGGGGTGGAGGGAGGGACGGATATCTGAGCCCCCACCCTCAGGTTCAGTCCTGGCCTTCTCTCAATCTGGTTCTCCCCTTTCTCCTCCCTGACTCCTCCAGAAAATAGTCTGAGATCTATTTTCAGTTTTCTTGTTACTAAAACCAAACTCTTGAGGATTTTTAAAATCCCAGATGAAAGGAGCCTGGTGAATTTCTCAGAAAACTTGGATTCTGCCCTCTGGTTGCCACAGACTTGCTGTGGGACCTTAGACGACTTACTTCACTTCTCTGGGCCTCAGTTACTCTCTACACAGAAAGTGCTGAGGAAAAAATGTAGCTAGTACAACTGAAGAGCTAAATATTCTATTTTATTTTATCGTATTTAAATAGCCACACGTGGCTAGTAGATTACCATACGGTGCAGCACAGGTCTAGAATTCCAAGGAGTCATTGACTCTGTGCGTGCACACACCCATGCACATGCACACACTCACTGGGGACACCTCATAGGCGCCCAGAGCAGTCTCCTTGGAAAGGACCAGGTTCCAGTTGCCAAGAAGTTACTTCTAAAACAAGGCCAGTCCCCCTTGTGAAAGATGGCCGGTGCAGTTGTGACGCTCGCGTGCTTGCCTCGAAGCACAGGTCACTGTGAGGTCCTAGGGGATCAGCCCTCCTTCAGGTCATAGTCCAGTGGTCCTGGAGGCCACCTCTAAGGCCAGCAGCACTCCTTGGGCCATTACTAGTGGGAGCCAGGCTAAGTTGCCTGACAAATGTTGACCTACGCTGCCTTATGCCAGGCAGGACTGCACATGAACATTGCCATGTGGCAACTGATTCGGAAGAGGCAAAACAGCCTCCTCTCCAGGATGGGCATGCAAAGGCCTAAAAAAAGCCGAAGTTCTTTTCCAGGGCTAACGAGAGTAAGGTTAGACCCCTTGAAAAGTCCCACTAATGATTACCGTGACAGTGTGGCAAGAACTCCACACATATCAGCTGATTTCATTTTCGTATAGGCCTTGTGGGACAGACACTATCACTTATCCCATTTTCAGATGAGGAACCTGATACTCAGAAACAAAATGACCTGCCCGCGGTCTGAGTGGTGGTGCTGGCTGGCGTTTGCACCCGTTTTCCATCTGGCTACAAAGACCATGCATGACTGTCTGACCTGGTTTCCTTCACACTCAGACCAGCCTCCCCTTCCTGGGAGATCTTTAGCCAGACCCCAGGAGGAAGGCTCCCCAGCACACTCTCCTGAAGCCCAAAGCTCTCAGCCTCTCTTCCTCTGTGCTACTGCCTCTTGCCTCTCACTCCCTGCTACTCACCACTATCTTTCCCACAGGCGGCCAGGAATTCTGGTGCTGATTAACGATGCCGACTGGGAGCTACTGGTCAGTACCTCGGGTGACATCCCTCCCCCAGCCCCTGCTCTTGCTGCTTCAGTGGGAAAGCCTTGGGCCTCTCTCAGGCACATATAGAGTGGCTGGGTAATCCTCCACCCCACTCCAGCCCCACACTGAGGCTGCTGGAGTGTCTCACTCCAGGTGAGGAAGGGATGGGTAGCTGGGGACATGGGAGTACCCCTCTATCCTGAAGATTTGCAGGTTGAGGTATAGGATACCCATTTTTCTGGTACAGTCTGTCTCTTCCAGAGCATCCAGTCCTCAGCCTCTGCTCTCCCAACTCCTGGGGTGGAACTGGGAAGGTAGCCCTGAGGGTCTCCCGCTCTCCTCTGCCCCGCACCAGGGTGAGCTGGACTATCAGCTTCAGGACCAGGACAGCGTCCTCTTCATCTCCACTCTGCACGGCGGCTGAGGGCCCTTCTCTGGGCCTGGGCACCCTTAGAGGGGAGAACGAAGCAATCAGACATCCCCTTGGGCCCTGCTTCCAGGTCTCCCTGTCCCCCTTGCCTGTCTTCTTCCCTGCTCTGTCCCCCAAGCTCCCTCCAGGCAGGGAAAAGAGGCCAGGTGCTAAAAATGAGCCTTTCTCAAGCACGTGAGCAGGGGAAGGCAGACAGGCACCAGAGCCCAGCACTCCCTTTTCCAGCAGCTGTGATGGGGGAGGGTGCCCCTCTGGTTTGTCAAGAGTGGAAGGAGGCTCTGTGGCCAGGTGACCTGGCTGCCTTCCACTCCTTGTACCTCCTTCTAAACATGGAGTGGCCGCTGACAAGGTGCTCCAGCCCCAGAGCCAGCATCTTCATGGGGAAGATGAATGGACCTGAGTAGCTGAAGGAAGGCCCCTCCCTACCTAAAGATTGGAGGCTTCTCAGCCTCAATTTCCCTGTCTGGACAGCTGAGGGCTCTGCCTGTCCCCCACTGCTATCAGTATGGAACCCCAGCTGGGGTCCCCTATTCAGTGCTGACTCCCCCCAGCCAGCAGCTGCTCCTCTAGTCACACCCCTCCTTCTGCTCCCCCCACCCCTAGCCCTTGACCCTAGCTGGCCTGCCCCCCTCCACAGGCCACCAGATGGGCTCCTGAGACCCTCCCCAGGCTGCTTACAGCTCATTCTGCTGGGGGTAGAGATGAGGGGAGGGGGTAAGTTAAACCTTGGACTAGCAAGTAGAAGCCTGGGGGGATCTGTGTGCCTCAGTTTCTTCCTCTACAACTGAATATTTATAGTGGCTGAAAACTGGGGAGATACCTGATGGTGCAGATGTCCATTTTCTCTCCCTTCCCACCTCCTGCAGGAAGCAGGATGGGGCAGGCAGCACCTGGTAGGCAGAGTGGTTTGCTCCCCCTCCCCTTCCCTTCTGGAAGTCTTGGGGCCTCAGTGCTTGCAACAGCCGGCCTTGTGCAAATAAAAGACTAGGTTGTTTACTAGCCTTGCTTGGAGCTTCATCCTTGGAAACAGGTGGCACCTCATATCCCCCCAGCCATGGTCTGTGATACAACCTCTCCATCCTCAGCCTAGGGCCTCAGAGCTACCCTTTACCCTTCACCCAAAAGAGGGGTGGGGGTGAACACTCAGACAATCTGAGACGGGGTAGTCTAATAGAGCCATCTGGAGAAGGGGGTGTCAGAGTCAGTCTGTGCTGACCAGTCTGCATCCCAGGACGCATCCCCACCCGTCTGTCCAAGGCTTTGTCCCACCAGCTGCAGCCAGCAGCCTCACAACCCAGAATGGGGGTGGCATAGATAAGACTGCTGAGCCACCTTTCTGTGGTCTTTCCTTCCCATGACCTGGAGAAAAGAGCTTTGTTTGCTGGAGGGAGACCCCCAAAAAGAATTAGGGCACTAACATCCCACCAAAAGCGTCATCCCACCCGAAATGTTGCTTTTCATTCTATGTCAGTAATTTAAAGTGGAATTTCTCACCTCTCACCCTGTGGAGATGAAAGTGGCAAAAGGTTGTCCCAGCAGTGTTGGGGAATGGGGTGTATACATCATTCTTTTGGGGATGGATGACCTGCCGGCTGGTGGGCTTTTCTCCAGCACTACTACAGGTAGAAGCCCTCTGGGCTTGTGTGGAGTGGGAGCAGCCGTGTTGGGACTATGGGGAGGAGCTGGTCTGGGTGCAAATTAAGGCTAGTGTTGGGGTCTGAGTGCTGTCCAGAAAGGCTGTGTGACCAACCCTCACTAGTTCCTGAGGTCAGGGTCTCCATGTTAGGGAACAAAGCAGGAGACTTGGAACAGCCCCTATAGCTGCACTTTCAGAAGGTCAGCCTGTCCCATTCTTGTAATCTGGAGGTCCCTCCCTGTCTCCACCCCACTGAGCTGCAGGAGCAGCCCATCAGTGCACCTGATTGGAACACCCCAGATTGCAGGTCCTGGAAACTGGGTGCTAGGATCCGTTTCTCTGGCTGCAAAGAGTGGGAGGCCTGATGTGGGATATCCCTTTTCCCACCACACCCCAATTAATGCTGAAGAGTAGGGCAGGAGGAGGTGCTGGGAAAACCGGGTTTCTTGGCACATGGGGGTGCAAGCACTGTGGTTGAAATTGGCCATGGCCAAGGCACTCCAGACGATTTCAGGTCGTTTTTAGCCCCAGGCTGGAAAGGGGTCAGGGGACAAGTGACCTGGGCTCAGCCCCCAGCAGCTCCCAACCACCCCTCTCCCAAGCAACTCCTGATCCCTGCTTTTGAGGAAATAAACAAATAAAACCCCGCTATCTCCGAAGATTTTTCTTTAATGAAAAGGATTCGTTTTTCCAAGTTCTATTTCCAAAGCCGAGGCGATTGCCGGGCTGGAGCGCATCGTTGGCGACGCTTGCCCGTCGGACCCTGGCAGCGGCTGGAGGAGGCTCAGCCTCTCGGTCCGTCCGGAGGGCTTGCGGGAGGGGTTGGTTTGTTTGGGATTTAGGGGTTGGTTGAGGATTTGTTTTGTTTAGGTAGGTAGTATTGGGGTGATAAGTTAGAACAACTGCGAAACGAGTTAGCGGGCGCATTCGGCCGGCCTCTTTCACCCCTGACTTCCTGCGGCTTGGGCTGAGGGCGGACCACGTTCGGCCCCGCCGCTGCGTGCAGGCTTCGTTCCGGCCGAAATTTGAAAGGAGGAAAAAAGACGCGATCGACTGAAGGACCCTGCCGGCCGGTACTGGTCACCCGCAGAGGAGAAGGAAGAAGGACGAGGATGCGGATGGCGGCGCTGGTGGCAGGGACCGGCGTCCCTGTGCGCGCGGGCCGGGACCGCGATCCTCGCGCTGGGGCCAGCCAGCCGCCGCCCCGAGAGGTCTCGCCCGCGCGGAGCTCTGTCCCTGCGGCCCCCGCCCCTGTTGCGCCCGGAGCTCAGCCACAGATGTCCAGCCACAATTCTCGGTTGGCCGCAGACTCGTACAAGAATTGCGTTTGGACAATCAGTGGCGAAGCCCCTGAGTTCAGGGCCCTGGTCTCCTGCGGGGTTCCGCTTCGCTCCTAAAAAGCGCCAGACCAGGACATCTCGGAGCTGCACGTCGGACCACCTCGCAGGCGCTCAGCAGCGGCTGCCCATCTGGCGGTAAGGTGGATTAGCAAGCACGCGGATCCTGACCCTGTGCGGGGATCCCCATCGCCCCTGGCGTGGCTCCTTCGATCGCGGCCCGGAGTCCCCAGAGTGGCCCGCGTTGGGTCTCAGCGCCGCCCCAGGTCGAGGGGGAATCTCTTCTGTCAGGCCTGGGGAACCCCGACTCCCCTCTCCCTGCCCCCAGCCTGGACTCTCCGGGAATCCGGAAGGCAGGACCCCCAGGCCGGGTCGCGTTTCCGAGCCCGGGGTCCGGGTTGCTGGATTCGTGGGTCCCCCGCCCCCGCCCAGCCCCGCGCACGCACCGGCTCGGGCGCTCTCCGCTTTCCTGTGGCTGAGTCGCGGCCGGGGCGCCTGCGGTGGCGGTGGCGGCGGTGGCCCGGGCGGCGGAGAGTGCTGG
>NW_016813389.1:391698-394920 GCF_001698545.2 Rhinopithecus bieti
CCTCGTGATCCCTCCGCCTCGGCCTCCCAAAGTGCTGGGATTACAGGCGTGAGCCACCGCGCCCGGCCTGGAGGTTCACACTTGTAATCCCAGCACTTTGGGAGGCCGAGGCGGGCAGGTCAGGAGACCCGAGACCGAGACCATCCTGACTAACACGGTGAAACCCCATCTCTACTAAAAATACAAAAAATTAACCGGACGTGGTGGCACGCGCCTGTAGTCCCAGCTACTCGGGAGGCTGAGGCAGGAGAATGGCATGAACCCAGGAGGGGAGTTTGCAGTGAGCAGAGATCGCGCCACTGCACTCCAGCCTGGGTAACAGTGCGAGACTCCGTCTCAAAAAAAAAAAAAAAAAAAAAAAGCGTTGGGGGCTCCCAAGCTAGGTCCTAGCTGCCTTCTAGGAGAAGGGCTTTTCCGTCCCCAGGGTATGTTAGAATCATTTTTATTTTTTTATTTATTCTTTTGAGACAGGCGTCTCCCTATGTTGCCCAGGCTGGTTCTCGAACTCCTGGGCCCAAGGGATCCTTTCACCTCAGCCTCCCGAGTAGCTGAAATTTGACAGGAATGTGCCACCACGCCCAACTGAGCTATTTAAAGCCCATCAGTACTGGGCAGAGAAGTGAGTTGCCCTCACCCTCACCCTCAGGGAAATGAGGAGCCAAGAAGGCTGCTAACTGCAGTCACTGAACAGATATTGATGGAATGCCTACTGTGTGCTCGTCCGGGACTCGGCAGAGGACAGATGTCCCCGGAGGAGGTGCACAGTGTGCGACGGAGGCAGATCCTGGGGGAGGAGGAATGGGGAGTTAGGTGAAGGACTGTCTCAGGCGGAGGGAACAGCGTGCTCTAAAGAAGTACTTGGCGAGCTCGGAGAAGGAAGGAAATTTGGTGCGGCTGGAGCGCAATGAGGAAGGGGAAGTTCCACATAAAGCTGAGGTCGACCTTGCCAGGCACTTAGGCTATTGGGAGGATTTGTGATTTTATCCTAAACGCGGTGGGGATCCTGAAAGGTCTGACAAGTTCAGATTTACATTTTTAAAGGTTTGCTGGGACTGAAGTGTGGAGAATGGGGGGTGGGGAGGCGGGGGGATGGAGCATGTTTGATGACCAGAGACCAATTAGGCTACTGCAGGTTCCCAGGTGAGGGCCGGCGGTGGCAGAGCAGGTTCTGTAGCTGCGTTCTCGACGGTCTGAGTGATTCTCTGTGAGCAACGCTTAGTGGACCTGATGTTTGCAAGGCACTGTGTGTGCGCTGGAGGTAGGGGAAGGGAGAAAGGCAAATAGTGTCGTTGCCCCCCAGAAGTACCCAGTATCCAGTGGACAAGTGGACCAACAGACACAAATACCAGCCAACTCTAATGAAAGAGCAGAGCCCCAGGAAAGCATGGTAGCTGAAGAATTAGCAAGGTTCTGGGGATTATAGAAGACAGAGATTCATTTGAACAGGGAGGCTGTGGGAAGAGTTCAGCAAGAGCCAGCATTGCCTTGGGCTTCCAGGACAAGTGATTCCAGGAGGCTGAATCTTAGTGACAGCCCCTGTGCCTATCCATCGTGCCTGTCCTGCCTCCCTAGAGATGGGTGGGTATTAGGAGGATCCAAACACCCTCTGCATGTGCTTGCAGTTAAGTAATGTGTGATCATGAGCTTCCACCATCACCACTATACACCCCCGGTGTGCATGCACACACACACACGCACACACACAAAACCAACTCTCAGGAAGATGGCAGAGTCAGCGGGGCGCAGTGGCTCACGCCTGTAATCCCAGCACTTTGGGAGGCTGAGGTGGGCGGATCACCTGAGGTCAGGAGTTTGAGACCAGCCTGGCCAACATGGTGAAAATCCGTCTCTATCGGCCGGGCGCGGTGGCGCAAGCCTGTAATCCCAGCACCTGGGGAGGCCGAGACGGGTAGATCACGAAGTCAGGAGATCGAGGCCATCCTGGCTAACACAGTGAAACCCCGTCTCTACTAAAAAAATACAAAAAACTAGCCCGGCGAGGTGGCGGGCGCCTGTAGTCCCAGCTACTCGGGAGGCTGAGGCAGGAGAATGGCGTGAACCCGGGAGGCAGTTCCCAGGTTCACTCCAGCCCCCGCAAGAGAGCGAGACTCCGTTTCAAAAAAAAAAAGAAAGAAAGAAAATCCGTCTCTACTAAAAATACAAAAATAGTAGGGCGTGGTGGCAGATGCCTGTAATTCAAGCTACTCGGGAGGCTGAGGCAGAAGAATTGCTTGAACCCAGGAGGCAGAAATTGTAGTAAGCTGAGATCCCACCACTGCACTCCAGCCTGGGTGACAGAGTGAGACCCTGTCTCAACAAAAAAATAAAAAAAGAAGATGGCAGAGTTGTCCACACTGCCAGTTAAGCAAGCCCTTCCTTCCCACCAGGACTGGCTTTTTTTCTTTTTTGGGGGGGGGGACAGAGTCTCAGTCTGTCATCCAGGCTAGAGTGCAGTGGCGTGATACCGGCTCACTGCAACCTCCGCCTCCTAGGTTCAAGCGATTCTCCTGCCTCAGCCTCCCGAGTAGCTGGGACTATAGGTGCGAGCCACCACGCTTGGCTAATTTTTGTATTTTTAGTAGAGACGGGGTTTCACCACGTTGACCAGGATGGTCTCAATCTCTCGACCTCATGATCCACCCACCTCAGCCTCCCAAAGTGCTGGGATTGCAGGCGTAAGTAACTGCGCCTGTTTTTTTTTTTTTTTTTTTTTTTTTTTGAGGTAGAGTCTTACTCTGTCGCGCAGGCTGGAGTGCAGTGGCACAATTTCAATTTACTGCAACCCCTGTCTCCCAGATTCAAGCGATTCTCATGCCTCAGCCTCTCAAGTAGCTGGGACTACAGGTGTGTGCCACCATGCCCAGCTAATTTTTGTATTTTTAGTAGAGATGGGGTTTCACTGTGTTGGCCTCAAACTCCTGACCTCAAGTGATCCGCCCACCTCAGCCTCCCAAAGTGCTGGGATTACAGGCATGAGCCATCATGCCTGGCCTGTCCTGGCATTTTACCAAGGATTTTTTTTTTTTTTTTTTTTTTTTTTTTTTTTTTTGGTTATGGAGTCTCACTCTGTCACCCAGGCTGAAGTGCAGTGGCAAAATCTTGGCTCAGTGCAACCTCCACCTCCCAGGTTCAAGCGATTCTCCCTGCCTCAGCCTCCCAAGTAGTTGGGACTACAGGGGCCCATCACCACGCCTGGCTAATTTTTTTTTTTTTTTTTTTTTT
>NW_016813389.1:396697-409135 GCF_001698545.2 Rhinopithecus bieti
TTTTGTTTTTTTTTTTTTTGGAAACGGAGTCTCGCTCTGTCGCCCACGCTGGAGTGCAGGGGCCGGATCTCAGCTCACTGCAAGCTCCGCCTCCCGGGTTCACGCCATTCTCCTGTCTCAGCCTCCGGAGTAGCTGGGACTACAGGCGCCCGCCACCTCGCCCGGCTAGTTTTTTGTACTTTTTAGTAGAGACGGGGTTTCACCGTGTTAGCCAGGATGGTCTCGATCTCCCGACCTCGTGATCCGCCCGTCTCAGCCTCCCAAAGTGCTGGGATTACAGGCTTGAGCCACCGCGCCCGGCCGGTGCTAAGTTTTATTAAATACCTGGGTTGAGGAATAAATAGGCAGATACATGGACCATTGTAATCTAGTTAGCAACTACCATATACTAAGCACTGAGCACTGGGCTAAGCACTTGACATGCATCACTACAGCCCTTGAGAGAAATGCTGTCACTCTCCATATTTTACCCAGTAGGAACCTGAGGCCAAGAGAGAGGAAGCAACTTCCCCCAGTTACACAGCTCCTGAATGACAGAGATAGGTTGTATTGATTTCAATTAATCTTCTTTTTATTTTATTTATTTATTTTTTTGAGATGGAATTTTTCTCTTCTTGCCCAGGCTAGAGTGCAGCGGCGTGATCTCGGCTCACTGCAACCTCTGCCTCCTGGGTGCCTCAGCCTCCCAAGTAGCTAGGATTACGGGCATATGCCACCACGCCCAGCTAATTTTATATTTTCAGTAGAGACGGGGTTTCGCTATGTTGGTCAGGCTAGTCTAGAACTCCTGACCTCAGGTGATCCCCCTGCCTCAGCCTTCCAAAGTGCTGGGATTACAGGCATGAGCCGCTGCGCCCAGCGTCAATTAATTATTATTATTTTTAATAGAGACGGGGTCCCAGGCCAGGCACGGTGGCTCATGCCTGTAATCCCATCACTTTGGGAGGCCGAGGCAGGCAGATTGCTTGAGCTCAGGAGTTCAAGACCAGTGTGGCCAACATGGTGAAACCCTGTTTCTACAAAAAAATACAAAAAATAACGGTGTGTGGGTGGGCACCCATAATCCCAGCTACTCTGGTGGCTGAGGTGGGAGAATTGCTTGAACCCAGGAAGTGGAGGTTGCAATGAGCGTAGATCTCGTCACTGCATTGCAGCCTGGGCGACAGAGTGAGACCCTGTCTAAAAAGAAAGAGAGATCCTTCCTGGCTAACACAATGAAACCCTGTCTCTATTAAAAATACAAAAAAATTAGCCAGGCGTGGTGGCAGGCGCCTGTAGTCCCAGCTACTCGGGAGGCTGAGGCAGGAGAATGGCGTGAACCTGGGAGGCAGAGCTTGCAGTGAGCCAAGATTACACCACTGCACTCCAGCCTGAGCGACAGAGCAAGACTCCATCTCAGAAAAAAAGAAAGAAAGAAAGAGAGATGAGGTCTTCCTATGTTGCCTAGACTGGTCCTAAACTCCTAGGCTCAAGTGATCTTCCCACCTCTGCTTCCCAAAGTGTTGGGGTTGTAGTTGTGAGCCACCATGCCCTGCCAAGAGCTGGGTTGGTTTTTTTTTTTTTTGAGATGGAGTTTCGCTCTTGTTGCCCAGGCTGGAGTGCAATGGCATGATCTCAGCTCACCGCAACCTCCACCTCCCAGGTTCAAACAATTCTCCTGCCTCAACCTCCCAAGTAGCTGGGATTACAGGCATGTGCCACCACGCCCAACTAATTTTGTATTTTTAGTAGAGATGAGGTTTCTCCATGTTGGTCAGGCTGGTCTTGAGCTCCTGACCTCAGGTGATCTGCCCACCTCAGCCTCCCGAAGTGCTGGGATTACAGGCATGAACCACCGCGCCAGGTCCTAGGTTTGTTTAAGACCTAAGTCTGTCTATCTGCAAAGCCCACATTCTTCAATACTTCACCACCTCACCCCTCTTACTCTATTGCCCCAGTACCCAGTGAAGTAGGAACCATTGGAAGTTAAAGAGTTGGGACTCACGGGAGTTCAAGACCATCCTGGACAACATAGTGGGAACCCATCTCTACAAAAAAAAAAAAAATTAGTCGGGCATGGTGATGGGTGCCTGTAGTCCCAGCTGCTTGGGAGGCTGAGGCAGAAGAATTACTTGAGCCTAGGAGGTTGAGGCTGCAGTGAGCCATGAGTGTGCCACTGCCCTCCACTCCACTCCATTTAGAAACCCTGTCTAAAAAATAATAATAGTTGGGACTCAGACATACTGTATAATTCCATTTATATGAAATATCCAGAATAGGCAAATCTAATGAGACAGAAAGCAGATCAGTGGTTGCCTAGGGCTGGGGAGAAGGACAGTTGGGGAGAAATTGGGAATGATGGTTAATGAGTATGGGCCTCCCTCCCTCCCTCCCTCCCTCTCTCCCTCCCTTCCTTCCTTCCTTCCTTCCTTTGATGGAGTCTTACTCTGTCACCCAGGCTGGAGTGCAGTGGTGCAATCTCGGCTCACTGTAACCTCCACCTCCCGGGTTCAAACAATTCTCCCTGCCCCAGCCTCCCAAGTAGCTGGGATTACAAGCGCCCGCCACCACGCCCTGCTAATTTTTGTATTTTTCTAGTAGAGATGTAGTTTCACCATGTTGCCCAGGCTGATCTTGAATTCTTAACCTCAGGTGATCAGCCCGCCTTGGCCTCCCAAAAGTGCTGGGATTACATGTGTGAGCCACCGTACCCGGCCTGAGTATGGGTTTTCTTTTCAAAATAATGAAAATATAAAATGGCTTGTTGTGATGGTTGCACAATTCTTGAATATACTAAAAGCTGTTGAATGATACACTTTAGGTAGGCAAATTGCATGGCATGTGAATTACATCTCAGTAATGCTGTTATGAAAAAAAAAGAGAAAGGCCGGGCACGGTGGCTCACGCCTGTAATCCCAGCACTGGCCAAGCTGGGTGGATCATGAGGTCAGGAGATCGACACCATCCTGGCTAACACGGTGAAACCTCATCTCTACTAAAAATACAAACAATTAGCTGGGCGTGGTGGTGGGCGCCTGTCGTCCCAGCTACTCTGGAGGCTGAGGCAGGAGAATGGTGTGAACCCGCGAGACGGAGGTTGCAGTAAACCGAGATTGTGCCACTGCACTCCAGCCTGGGTGACAGAGCCAGACTCCATCTCAAAAAAAAAAAAAGAGATAAAAAGAAAGATGGGGTCAGGAATTCCACCTCTGCCATTTACCTGCTTGGCTTATGACTTCATGCCTCCCAACCTCAACTTCCTAACCAGTAAAATAGGAAAAATAAACATCTCCTGGGTCTTTTGTGAGGATTAAATGAGATAATACATGTTGTTATTCCCATTTTATCAAGGAGGAAACAGGCCCAGAGAAGGGAAGTGACTTGGTTGCAGATGGCACAGCTGGTGGGTGGCAGGTGAGAGACTTGGGCCTGGGTCTCATGGCACCACCCCATCTTTTAGCATTGTGTAGAGTGGACCAGTGTCTACACACTTCACCCACCCCTTCACCAACACTGTCTTCCATCTCTCTCCTTCTCTTGGGCTCTGGGGCCCTGTCTCCCCACTGCTCACTCTCAAAACAAGCAGAGGTGGCTGAGTCCCCCCGGAGCACAGGACGCCCTCTCCCTCAGCCCCCACCCTGCTCCCCTCCTGGGGCCATGATGCTGTCTTGCTTTTGCTTGTAATAAAGAAAATATCTTAGCTACCCTTCCATGGTTGCTTGGCAACCCCAAAGGAGGTTGGGTGGGGGGGACCAAGGGGAGGAGGGATGGGGGAGGACTCTGGAGCCAATCTGGAGACAAAGAGTAGGATTTGGGTGACATGGAGCCTGTTCTTAGTGCTAACCTGGCCTGGCTGGGGCGGCGGGTGGGGGCGGCGGGCTTCCTCCCTCTCCAGTGTCTCACACCAATAAATATGGATTAGGGAAATGGGCAGAGTTTTTCCCACGGGCCTGAAAGGCCGCATCTGACCTTTCTACCCCCTTTATGTACCAACGTGACAGTCAGAGACAGCAAAGAGCAGGACCCCTGAGATACCTCCCCATGGCCTTCTGACTTGGGGAAACTTTTCACCCTCCTCCTTCCCCTGGCCCCAGACCAGGTCACAGCCCTGCCTGGGCCCCTGTTCCAGGGATGAGGAGGAGGCTGGTTTTCAGGTGGGCGCCAGGAGCTCCCATCCTCAGTGTCCACTCCAGGCCCTGCTGGCTGTGACCAGTGCAGAGCCAGGCTGTGAGGCCCTGGACCAGTTAGAGACGGCCCTGCCTGCCTCCTAGACAGTGCTGTGCTCTGTGGCTACCCCATCCCGTCCCTGCCCCATCTCTGCCTGGACCTCCTCCATCAGGAGCCCTCTCCTCTGCGTCCCTCTCCTCGGCTCCTTCCCACCAGCCTCTTCTCCACTTGGTTTCCCTCTTTCTCTCCTCCTGCCTGCCCCCCATGACCCAGTCGCCCATGAAACTAGGAAGCCCTTGTGGCTGAGGTATCCCCTGCAGTGAAGAGGGCAGGAAGGGTTGTGGAGGGGGAGGCGGGGGCCGTGATCTCGCTCCCTGGTGCCCTGGCTTGCTGGACGTCGGCCGGGGGTGGGGATCGGCCACTCTGAATAGAGTCAGTGTAGAGGCAGGAAAAGCAAACACCTCCGTGTGGGCCCTGCTGGCAGTGGATGGGAGTGGGGAGGGGCAGGGGCCTGGGTTCCTCTCAGCCTCCTTGATCAGACCTCTCCCCACTCCTGAGGCTCCCTGACTCCCTGGACCCTTGGCCTACAGTGTCCAGAAGGAGAGTGGGGTGAAGGTTTGGGGCAAGCCCTCTGTGAGACACCTTTGCTCAAATCTTTCCCTGCTCCTCTGCCCAACCCCCAGCCAGTGCCCTTCCTGCCCAGAAGATGCCAGGAAAATCTGTGCCCGGGAAGGGCGGTCTGGCACCTGAGGGCCCCGCCTGACCAGCCCTTCTCAGCAGCAGGAGCGGGGTGGGAGTCACCTTATGCCAGAGACGCCCCAGCAGTGCCATCCACCTCCTGGTCTGAGGAGTAACCCCAAGAGGCTCTGCCCGGGTGAGTGCTCCTCTGGCCCACAGCCAGGCAGTGAGGGAGGGAGAGGTTGTCCACGTTGGGGCTCCCCGAGACCCCCACAATCTCCGTGAGTCCTCATGGTTCTGTGGCATTTTCTGTTGTGACTGTCTCACCCTCTGTCTGTGTCACTGGTGGCTGGGTGAGGGGAGCTGACGGGATGGTTAGAGAAGCTGGAGGAGAGGGCTGGGCATGTGAGGAGGCAAGAGGGGCTGGAGTCCAGGGTATAGGACACCCGGATTCCCAGCCACCTTTTGTGTTTTATTTTATTTGTATTATTTTTTAATTTCTGTTTTAAAAGATAAGGTATCTCTTGTATGGAATATATCTTTATATTTTTAAAAAAATGATAAGATCTCACTATATTGCCCAGGCTGGCCTTGAAGTCCTGGGCTCCAGCAATCCTCCCACCTCAGCCTCCCTAAGTGCTGTGATTATAGGCCTGACCTACCGCACCCAGCCTAGCCAACTTCCTGATTAGATTTGTGAGATCACAGAGGCTCCTGTAATGGTTTTCTTTTTTTTTTTTGAGACAGAGTCTCGCTCTCTCGCCCAGGCTGGATGGAGTACAGTGGCCGGACCTCAGCTCACTGCAAGCTCCGCCTCCCGGGTTTACACCATTCTCCTGCCTCAGCCTCCCGAGTAGCTGGGACTACAGGCGCCCACCACCTCGCCCGGCTAGTTTTTTGTATTTTAGTAGAGACGGGGTTTCACTGTGTTAGCCAGGATGGTCTAGATCTCCTGACCTCGTGATCCGCCCGTCTCGGCCTCCCAAAGTGCTGGGATTACAGGCTTGAGCCACCGCGCCCGGCCTTAATGGTTTTCTTTTAACACTTTGGATTCTAAAAGACCTTTGGCGTGAGCTCAGAGAGGGTTAGCCGTGGTTAACCTTAGGAAGCCATGGTTGCCTTACATCCCCCAGAGAATGGGGACCCCTTTGCTCTTGGTGTCTAACCATAGTCCCGCATGTTGTCTTCAAAGCCCAACCACTTCCCAAAAAGCAAGGTCAGCAGCTGACTGCATACCACAGCACCCCAGTGGTGCCTGCTTTGAGGTGGGATCCGGCTGGGGGGACCCTGCCGAGTAGAAACAGGCCTTCCTCACCGGGTCAGGCTCTGTTCTGAGGTCGTCCACGTACCTTGCTGAATGGTCACCACATTCCTGCAATGTGGAGTCAGTGTTACAGATTGGAAAACTGAGACACCAAGCGTTGAAGTGACTCATCTGGGGACACACTGCGAGAAAAAGAGCTGGGATTCAAGCCCATAACTTGGCTGCAGAGCCCGATCCCATAAATGTTCTTCCATAGTGCCTCTGATTCCTAGGGGGCCTCCACTGGAGGTCATTGCATTCAATCCCCTGCATCTAGGTGTCCACCCAGGCCCACCTCTGCTCACAGATAAGGATCAATCAAGCTTTTTTTTTTTTTTTTTACTTTTTTATTTTTTGAGACATGGTCTCACTGTCGCCCGGGCTGGAGTGCATGGCCACCAAGCTTGGCTGATTTTTGTATTTTTTGTAGAGATGGAGTTTTGCCATGTTGCCCAGGCTGGTCTCAAACTCCTGGGCTTAAGTGATCCACTCACCTCAGCCTCCCAAATTGCTGGGATTACAGGTGGGAGCCACCACGCTGGTCCAACCTCGTTTTTAAAGGCAACTGCGGCCGGGGGCGGTGGCTCCCGCCTGTAATACCAGCACTTTGGAAGGCTGGAGGCGGGTGGATCACAAGGTCAGGAGTTGGTAGACCAGCCTGGCCAATATGGTAAAAGCCCGTCTCTACAAAAAATACAAAAATTAGCCAGGCGTGCGGGACATGGTGGCTCACACCTGTAATCCCAGCACTTTGGGAGGCCAAGCGGGCAGATCTCGAGGTCAGGAGATCGAGACTATCCTGCCTAACACAGTGAAACCCCATCTCTACTAAAAATACAAAAAAATTAGCCGGGCATGGTGGCGGGCACCTGTAGTCCCAGTGACTCAGGAGGCTGAGGCAGGAGAATGGTGCGAACCTGGGAAGCAGAGCGTGCAGTGAACCGAGATCACGCCACTACACTCCCGCCTGGGCGACAGAGGGAGACTCCATCTCAAAAAAAAAAAAAAAAAAGAAAAAAAAAGAAAGAAAGAAAAAAGAAAAGAAAAAAAATTAACCAGGTGTGGTGGTGGGCGCCTGTAGTTCCAGTTACTCAGGAGGCTGAGGCAGGAGAATTGCTTGAACCCAGGAGCCGGAGGTTGCAGTGAGCCGAGATCACACCACTGCACTCCAGCCTGGGTGACAGAGCGAGACTCTGTCTCAAAAAAAAATAAAGGCACCTGCTCCAAGGGTGGAATTTCCCCTGGGGATGAGCAGACATTTCTTTATTCATAGCCTTCTGGCTGGGAGGGGAGGCCCTCCCAGCCAGAACTCACCATGTCCAGCTGCCTCGTTGTTCCTCTCTCCTTCCCACTGGAGTATAATTTCAGGAAGGAAGCAGCTCCGCCTTGAGTCCTGGCTCCACAACCTCCAGGTTGTGTGGCGCTGGACAAATGACTCAACTTCTCTGAACCTTAGCTTATCAACTGTAAAGTGGAGCTAATTATACATCTGCTTTGTGAGTCTGAGAAAGTTTACATGATAAAAGGATATGAAGGTCTGAAAGGGCTTAGTAAGCACCGTGCCTGGCACCTGTGAAGTGCCCAGGACCAAGTGGCAAATACTTTTCACTGCATCCTTACTTCTCACTGCATCCTTACTTCTCACTGCATCCTGAGGGGTCGTTCCCAGACCTTGAGATCCCACCCAGCCATAGCCAAGTCACCTTCTGGGTTGTCTTACTTAGCCATGGGATTGTCCCTGTTCCCCTGTCTCCTCCCTAGTCCAGGTTCCGGCCTCAAGAGAGAAGGCCCTAGGGGTACAGGAGTTGGAGGAGGGGGCTTGGCAGCACTACCATCACCACTATCATCAATCTCATTGAAACCCTTCTGCCTGCAAGATCAGAGCCTCGTGCTTTTGGCCTTGTAGTTTAGCCTTTCTATTACAGATAGGGAAACTGAGGCCCACAGTGGGGAAGGACTTGCTCAGGGTCACGTAGCAAATTGGTGGTGGAGCAGGAACAGCTCTCAGGCCTCCACATTCCCAGTTGGTTTTCCCTGTCTCTTCTTGACCACTGCTCACCTCAAGTCCTCCCCTGGTGTGCCTAGGGTGTGGGGCCTGGCACCCAGTCCTGCCTGGCAGAGCCTGGAGAGAAGTGAGCCGTGGTTGGTGGAGGAGTTGCTGCAGCCCGGCGCGTTCTCAGCCCGGCTCTTTGTCTGCCGCTTTGTGATGGTAAGTGCTGCTCCTAAATCAGTTCTGTGACACTGTTATTGTTGCCCAGGGCGCAAAGAGTCTAAACTTTTCCCCTGAGGTCAAGAATGTGGCTGGTCCCCAAGCCGCCCAGAGCAGAGGCCTGGGTGGCTGGGGGTGGGGATGGGGCCTCGCCCCGAGCTGGGGCGAGATGTTGGGGGGGAGGGGGTCAGCGGGAACAAAACGCTTTGAAATGCCTCCTCTCCATCACTGCCAACATTGTCCGCTGCCCGCGGGGGGCCTGGCACCGCCTCGCCGGGGCTCCGGCCCCCAGCCCTGGCCAGGCCCGGCCCGACATCTGAAAATGGACAGAAGGTTATTGTCCCTTCCCGCAGCCCTTTGTCTGCCCCAGTTCCAGATGTCTAGGCTGGGACCAGGGAACTGACCCATGGTGGGCAGGGGGGAGGGGACAAAAAGGGAGAGCACGGGTCACTGCATCCTGAGGGGTCGCTCCCAGACCCTGAGATCCCACCCAGCCACAGCCAAGTCACCTTCTGGGTTGTCTTACTTAGCCATGGGATTGTCCCTGTTCCCCTGTCCCCTCCCTAGTCCAGGTCCTGGCCTCAAGAGAGAAGGCCCTAGGGATACAGGAGTTGGACCAGGGGGCCTTGGCAGACTCACAGACAGGGCTGAATCCCAGCGCCACCCGGTGACTGTGATCTTGGACAAGTATGGCCCTCTCCCAGCCTGCTTTCCCCATGTGGGGACCATAGACCAGGTTCATTCATTCACAGGTAATGACAGAGCCCTCCTACGTACCAGCTCTGAGCTGAGCATGGGGGCACGCCATGGTGGATGGGCCACTCGGACCCTGTCCTTGACCATTGTGGTTAAATAGAATAGTAACAGGGAGCATTTCCCACCTACTACCTCTGGGTCCGGTCCTGGGCTAATCACTTTACCTGCATCATCTCAACCTTTCCATAACAAAATCAGAGATGCAGACGCATTGTTCCTGTCTCCATTTTCCAGCTTTGGAGACTGGTAGACTCTGAGAGGTCCAGTCACTTGTCCAAAGCCAGCAGTCTGGAGGCAGCAGAGCTAGGATTCTAGCCCAGGCCGACCGTAACCACCAGGAGGAGTAATTCGCTAATGAATACTTGGAAAGAATCGAGCACAGAAGCTGACACAGCTCCAGACTTGGAACTGGTGGTGGTAACTCCATGCTAGAGTGTCCCCATTCTACAGGTGGGGCAACTGAGGACAGGGAGAGAAAGCCTGGGGCAAAAGCTCCGGGGAACTTAAACAGTAACACCAACAGCAGTTCCAGAGCCACCAGGGCTGGCCAGAGTGAGACAGGCAGACTTGGTTTCAAACCCCAAACCCCAACTCTGGATGAGCTTGGGCAAGTGATTTATTTAGATTATCTGTGCCTCAGTTTCCCAGTTTCCTCTTCTGTAAAGTAAAAATATTCCCAACTGGCCAGGCATGGTGGCTCATGCCTATAATCCCAGCATTTCAGGAGGCCAAGGCGGGCAGATCACTTGAGGTCAAGAGTTCAAAACCAGCCTGGTCAACATGGTGAAATGGTGAAACCTTGTCTCTACTAAAAATACAAAAATTAGCTGGGCATGGTGACACGTGCTTGTCGTCCCAGCTACAAGCTGGGAAACTGAGGCAGGAGAATTGCTTGAACCGGGGAGGCAGAGGTTGCAGTGAGTCAAGATAGTACCACTGCACTCCAGCCTAGGTGACACAGCAACAGAATCCGTCTCAAAAAAAAAAAAAAGAATTCCTGACTTCACAGGGTTGTTGCGAAAATCAAGTTAGATAATACATTTAAAGCACTTAGCAGGCTGGGTGCGGTGGCTCACACCTGTAATCCCAGCACTTTGGGAGGCTGAGGCAGGTACATCACCTGAGGTCAGGAGTTGGAGACCAGCCTGACCAACATGGCAAAACCCCAACTCCACTAAAAATACAAAAATCAACTGGGTGTGGTGGCAGATGCCTGTAATCCCAGCTACTCTGGAGGCTGAGGCAGGAGAATCACTTGAACCTGGGAGGCAGAGGCTGCAGTGAGCCGAGATCATGCCATTGCACTCCAGCCTGGGTGACAGAGTGAGACTCTGTTGCCCATCCCAAGAAAAAGCGCTTAGCAGATGCCTGGCACACAGCAAACGGTTAATGATAGCTGTTATTATTATTCTGAATAAGGTTAACATTTATCCCTTTGAGCTTCCTGCTGGGTTCACCTGAGGACAAGGCTCTGTGGAGCAGGGCGGGGGTTAGGAGTTGTTGAAGGGGGTGGGGATAGCAAAACTTGGTTTTCTTGGGGTCTCTAGAAGTCCCGAGATGGGCTAATTCTGTGGGTCAGGGGGAGGCAGAAGGGATCAGGGCTGAGAGAGGGAAGGGGCTGCCTGGGCCCAGAGGAGTTAACAGCTCCCAGGACCTGGCTCAGTAGGGCTGCCACGCTGCAGCCACAGCAACGATTTTAGCAGAGGAGCCAGGACTGCTTCCTGATGGGCAAAACAGCTGGCTGCCCAGAGAAAACAGCTGGCCTGGCCCCAGCCTCCTGAGAACAGAGGCAGAGCCTCAGAGGAGGACAGCTGCACATCTGGGATCCTGGGAGAGGAGGGCATGGCCAAAAGGGAGAGAGAGGGTGGTCTGTGGAAGTGTGTGTGGGTGTTGGGTGGACCCCCAGAATGGGGGGGTCGAGGGCAGATTCCTAGAGCAGAGACCAGGGTGTGCTAAGTCCAAGCAGAATGGGCAGGGATGCCTCCAGCTGGACTTTGAGGGTCTCAGTCTTCCCTCAAATAGGAAAGATGAGGGGCAGGGGAGGATCTTGGGGACAAGCCTCTGCTCAGCCCTGGGTCCTCTGGGAACCGGGCTTGGGGCCGGAGGTGGGGAGGGTGCCCAAGCTGAGCTCCTGGATTCCCATCTGCCGAGCTGCACCCAGAACCAGGAGTGGGGCGCAGGCCCACCCTCTGGCCAGGATCCTGGGCTCCCTTGGCCACAAAGCAGGACAGGGGACCAGAGATCCCCCAACTCAGGAGACGTGAAGCTGGCAGCTGGTAAGAGCATCCAAGCATCCTCTCTGCTTTGGGTCCCCATTTCAAGCCTGTTTGGCTGCCAGGCCATGAGGACTCCCAATCCGCGGGCCCTACCTGGGCCCTGGGGCACCCCCAGGCTGCCCCTACCCATTGGCAAGGAAGCAGCACCTGGGACCTCAAATGAGGTGGGGCAGGGTACGCAGAGGGTTAATGGGGGTGTGGCCAGAGTCCACTGAACCAGAGCAGCCTACCCGGGTTCCTGACCCCCAACTCCCAGTGGCCTGATACCCCTAGTTTCTCTTTGGCCCAGAGGGGCTCTTGTAGCCCACCTCCCCAACCTCCAGGAGTAGGGGTTGGCCCCAGTTTGAGTCTGCCAGCCTCAGCTCCCCTCTCCCTGTAAGCCATGCTACAAAGCCTTTACTAGGAGCAGGCAGGCCTTGGAACTGAGGCTCCCAGAGGGAAGAAGGCACTGGCGAGGGGGACAGTTCTTGCAGGGTCTCTACTCCGGGAAGCCAGAGTCAAGCCTGAGGTGCTGGCGCCACCACCTGGATTTGGTCAGAACTACAATGGCTGAAGTGGGTGAGGATGCTGCAGGCAGAAACCAGCAGCCCCCCCATGTGTCAGCCCCATAGGATCCGGATCCGGCTCAGCCAGATGCGCCCAAGCAATCATTTTTTTCCAGGCATGACCCAGCTAATGAGGTCTTAGGCTCCACAGGACAGCACTTTTTTTCTGTTTTTGAGACAGAGATTTGCTTTTGTTGCCCAGGCTGGAGTGCAATGGCACAATCTCGGCTCACTGCAACCACTGCCTCCTGGGTTCAAGCGATTCTCCTGCCTCAGCCTCCCGAGTAGCTGGGATTACAGGCACCTGCAACCACGCCTGGCTAATTTTGTATTTTTCCGTAGAGACAGGGTTTCTCCATGTTGGCCAGGCTGCTCTCGAACTCCCAACCTCAGGTGATCCACCCGCCCCAGCCTCCCAAAGTGCTGGGATTACAGGTGTGAGCCACCGCGCCCAGACTTTTTTAAATTTTATTTTTATTTATTTATTTATTTTTTGAGATGGAGTCTTGCTCTGTAGCCCAGGCT
>NW_016813389.1:411682-443367 GCF_001698545.2 Rhinopithecus bieti
CAATCTCGGCTCACTGCAACCACTGCCTCCTGGGTTCAAGCGATTCTCCTGCCTCAGCCTCCCGAGTAGCTGGGATTACAGGCACCTGCAACCACGCCTGGCTAATTTTGTATTTTTCCGTAGAGACAGGGTTTCTCCATGTTGGCCAGGCTGCTCTCGAACTCCCCAACTCACGCGATCCACCCGGCCCAGCCTCCCAAAGTGCTGGGATTACAGGTGTGAGCCACCGCGCCCAGGCTTTTTTAAATTTTATTTTTATTTATTTATTTATTTTTTGAGATGGAGTCTTGCTCTGTAGCCCAGGCTGGAGTGCAGTGACGCGATCTCAGCTCACTGCAACCTCCGCCTCCTGGGTCCCGGTCCCAGAAATTCTCCTGCCTCAGCCTCCCGAGTAGCTGGGATTACAGGCACGCATCATCATGCCCAGCTAATTTTTGTATTTTGGAGGCCGAGGTGGGTGGATCACGAGGTCAGGAGTTCAAGACCAGCCTGGCCAAGATGGTGAAACCCTGTCTCTACTAAAAATACAAAAATTAGCCGGGCACGGTGGCAGGCGCCTGTAATCGCAACTACTCTGGAGGCTGAGGCAGGAGAACTGCTTGAACCCGGGAGGCGGAGGTTGCAGTGAGCTGAGACCTCGCCATTGCACTCCAGCCTGGGTGACAGAGCGAGACTCTGTCTCAAAAAAAAAAAAAAAAAAAGAAAAGAAAATCCAAAACCCTGCCACATGGCCAGGTGCAGTGGCTCACACCTGTAATCTCAGCACTTTGGGAGGCTGAGGTGGGCAGATCACCTGAGGTCAGGAATTTCAGACCAGCCTGGCCAACACTGGCAAAACCCCGTCTCTACTAAAAATACAAAAGTTAGTCGGGTGTGGTGGCGCATGCCTGTAATCCCAGTTACTCGGGAGGCTGAGGCAGGAGAATCGCTTGAACCCAGGAGGTGGAGGTTGCAGTGAGCTGAGATCCGGCCACTGCACTCCAGCCTGGGCGACAGAGCGAGACTCTGTCTCAACAAAAAAAAAAAAAAAAAAAAAAAAAAAAAGAAAGAAATTATCTCTTCATTGATTGTTTTGCTTGTTTCCTATCTGTCTCTCCTCACCAGAATGTAAGGAGCCTAGGAACAGAGACTGCGTCTGTTTTGTGCACCTCTGTATTCCCAGCCCCTTGCGTTCCATCTGCACGTAGTAAGTACTCAGGAAATAGTTGCTGAATGAACAGGATCATATAGAATGACCTGTAGGATATGTCTCCCAGACATGGCATCAGGGAAATCTTTGCAGAGAGAGGAAGTTTGGGCTGAGACTATAGGACCCAGAGTGTAGAAGCTGCCCAGTAAAGACCAGTCCAGGCAGCGGGACCAAGGGAAAAAATAGAAAAGGATGTGGGAAAGTCCAAAAGCATGGAGTATTCTGGAAACTGTAAATTGTGCAATTTGGCTGGAGCATAAGGTTGGGTCAGGGGGAGGACTTGCAGACCAGAAGAGGTGGAGAAGATGCAGGCAGGCCATGAAGGGCCTTGTTGCCCCTTGAGGGGTTGAGCTCTGTGCCTGGCAGTGGCCGCCCTGAAGGGAGTTATTGTCAGGCATTTTAGAATGGGGTGCTGGCCAGGCTCAGTAGCTCACATCTGCAGTCCCAGCACTTTGGGAGGCTGAGGTGGGAGGATCGCTTAAGTCCAGTAGTTCAAGACCAGCCTGGGCAGCATAGTGAGATCCCTGTATCAGTAAAATAATTATTTACTTATTTTGTATCTACAAAATAAGTAAATAAAATACTACAAAATAAGTAAATAAATAAATATTAGGCATGCACCTGTAGTCCCAGCTACTCAGGAGGATGAGGCGGGAGGATGGCTTGAGTCCAGGAGTTCGAGGCTGCAGTTAGCAATGATCATGCTACTGTACTCCAGCCCGGGTGACAGAGTGAGACTCTATCTCAATTAAAAAAAAAAAAAAAAAAAAAAAAAAGGAGGGCTGCTGAGGCCAGGCACAGTGGCTCACACCTGTAATCCCAACACTGGGAGGCTAAGGCAGGAGGATCACTTGAGCCCAGGAGTTCAAGACCAGCCTAGGCTGGATGCAGTGGCTTACACCTGTAATCCCAGCACTTTGGGAAGCTGAGGTGGATGAATTGCCTGAGCTCAGGAGTTCAAGACCAGCCTAGGCAACATGATGAAACCCCATCTCTACTAAAATACAACAACAACAAAAATTAGCTAGGCTTGGTGGCGCGCCTATAATCCAAGCTATTCGGGAGGCTGAGGCAGGAGAATCACCTCAACCTGGGAGGCAGAGGTTGCAGTGAGGGAAGATCGTGACACTATACTCCAACCTGGGTGACAGAGCGAGACTCTGTCTGCATTAAAAAAAAAAAGGCCGGGTGCGGTGGCTCAAGCCTGTAATCCCAGCACTTTGGGAGGCCGAGACGGGCGGATCACGAGGTCAGGAGATCGAGACCATCCTGGCTAACACGGTGAAACCCCGTCTCTACTAAAAAATACAAAAAACTAGCCGGGCGAGGTGGCGGGCGCCTGTAGTCCCAGCTACTCGGGAGGCTGAGGCGGGAGAATGGCGTAAACCCGGGAGGCGGAGCTTGCAGTGAGCTGCGATCCTGCCACTGCACTCCAGCCTGGGCGACAGAGCGAGACTCCGACTCAAAAAAAAAAAAAAAAACTAGCCCAGGCAACATAGTGAGACCCTGTGGTGCATGCATGCCTGTAGCCTCATGCAGTTCCAGCTATTCAGGAGGCTGATGTGGGAGGATCACTTGAGCCCAGGAGTTCACACCTGCAGTGAGCTATGATGAGACCCCTGCACTCCAGCCTGGTGACAGAAAGAGACCCTATCGCTAAAAAAAAAGTAAAATAAAAGAAAGGGCTGCTGCATACAGAATGGTCTCCAGGGAGAGAGTCTGGTGGTGGGAGGATGGGGTGGGGATGGGGGCTGGAAGATACAGTGGCCCAGGTTGAGGGACGCTGATACCCTGAGCCAGGCAAATGGGTGGTGCAGAAGGGAAGAGTTGGCCACCTGCAGGAGATGCTAAGGAGGCAGCCTGGCCAGGAGCAGGGATGGAGAGAGACATGGCCTCTTCATCAGCAACATCCAGGTCTCCAGCCTGAGGGACTAGATGGGCCGAAGTACCGTTCCCTAGAGAAGAGGAGTACGGGACAGGGTGCAGAGTTGGAGAAAAGACTGGGGTACCATTTGGGACAGAAAGAGTTTGGATCCAGGCGAGAAGCTGAGATGTCAGGTTTCCAAAAAGAGGGAGTGGGTGGCTGGGCACAGTGGCTCACACCTATAATCCCAGCACTTTGGGAGGCCAAGGCGAGCAGATCACTTGAGGTCAGGAAGTGGGGAATGCTGACTGGTCAGGTTGGAGATGGAATCATAGGAGGTGGAAGTTAGGTGTTCTTAATGTCTTCTGTTCCTGGGTGCGATGGTAGAACTGGTTGGGCCAGATTACCGGTCTGGGTGGTGTCAGCTGATCCATCAAGTGCAGGGTCTGCAAAATATCTCAAGCACTGACTTTAGGTTTTACAATAGTGATATTACCCCAGGAGCAATTTGGGGAGGATCCAAAGGCTGCATGACCCTTAAATTGTAATTTCTTTCTTTTTTGTTTTTATTTTCTTTGAGAGGACAGTCACTCGCTCGTCGCCCCAGGCTGGAGTGACAGTGGCCGGCGATCTCAGTCACTGCAAGCTCCGCCCCTCCCCCAGCGTTCACGCCCATCATTCCTGACTCAGCCTTCCCAAGTGCTGCGATAAGGCGCCGCACATCGCCTGGCCTAGTTTTTTTTTTTTTTTTTTTTTTTTTTTTTTTTTTGAGACGGGCAGCTGCTCTGTCACCCAGGTGAAGTGCAGGCCAGACTCTCACAGCTCACTGCAGCCACCTCCCCCCCGAGTTCATGCCACACTCCGCCCTCAGCCCCTCCCCGAGTAGCTGGGCATCCAGGCGCCGCCACCCATCGCCCGGGCTAGTTTTTGCCTCATTTCCTTAGTAAGAATGGGATTGTCACCCGTGCTTAAGCCAGGCATGCGTCTCGATCTCCTGACCTCGTGATCTGCCCCGTCTCGGCTCCTCCCCAAGTTGCTGCGATTACAGGCTTGACCACCGCGCCCGGCCTTAAATTGTAATTTCTAATTTTATAGCTAATTTGTTAGTCCTGCAAAGGCAGACTGCACCCTAGGCAAGAAGGGGGGTCTTTTTGGGAACGGGCTGTTATAAATTTTGTTTCAGAGTCAAACCATGAACTGAATTGCTTCCCAAAGTTAGTTCAGCCTACGCCCAGGAGTGAACAAGGACAGTTTAAGGGTTAGAAACAAGATAGAGTCAGTTAGGTCTGATTTGTTTCACTGTCATAATTTCCTGAGTTCTAATTTTGCAAAGGCGGTTGCACAGGGGCCATTCTGTTGACGAGGAGTGCGCCTCCTGAGGCTGGCTGAGGGAAGAGGTGGAAGGTTTGGAGGCTGGAAATGAGAGTTCCCAGGTAATGGCTTCTATTTTCTCCAAAAGTAGTAGGGAGATTTTGCTGGGGAGAGGAGTGGTGGAATGAGGGATTGAGAAGACTGGGGCTTTTTTTTTTTTTTTTTTTTGAGACAGAGTCTCACTCTGTCACCCCGACTGGAGTGCAGTGGCATGATCTCAGGTCACTGCAATGCCTGCCTCCTAGGTTCAACTGATTCTTCTGCCTCAGAATCCCAAGTGGCTGGAGTTACTGGCATGTGCCACCACACCTGGCTAATTTCTTTTTGTATTATTGTTATTATTTTTTGAGATGGAGTTTCGCTCTTGTTGCCCAGGCTGGAATGCAATGGCGTGATCTCGGCTCACTGCAACTTTCGCCCCCCGGGTTCAAGTGATTCTCCTGCCTCAGCCTCCTGAGTAGCTGGTATTACAGACATGCGCCACCATGCCTGGCTAATTTTGTGTTTTTAGTGGAGACGGGGTTTCTCCATGTTGGTCAGGCTGGTCTTGAGCTCCCGACCTCAGGTGATCCACCCACCTCAGCCTCCCAAAGTGTTGGGATTACAGGCATGAGCCACCACACTGGGCCCCTTTTTTTGTATTTTTAATAGAGACAGGGTTTCACCGTGTTTCCTAGGCTGGTCTTGAACTCCTGGCCTCAAGTGATCTGCCCATCTCAGCCTCCCAAAGTCCTGGGATTACAGGCATGAGCCACTGTGCCTCAATGACTGGAGGCATTTGAAATGCCCTGAGGGGAATGGGCAGGGGACACAGAGAAACAGGATTCTTGGGCTGGGTGAGAGAGCCCAACTGAGGGTAGAGACCCTGAGTTTGCAGTAGCCCCAACCTACCCCAAAACAAGATGGCTATTGGGGTTTCCAGGCAGGTGTGATGGAAAAACCTGGAGGCAAGAAAGTTAGTGACAGGCTGGACTACTGGGGAGGATGGGAGGACTAGGGGGAAGAGGAGGACTTGAGGCCAGGGAAGAATCTGGAAGCCCCCTATAACAACATATCTTAGACTGCATAATGTATAAGCAACAGAAATTTATCAGCTGGGCGCGGTGGCTCACACCAGCACTTTGGGAGGCTGAGGCGGCTGGATTACCTGAGGTCAGGAATTTGAGACCAGGCTGACCAACATAGTGAGAACCCATCTCTACTAAAAATACAAAAAATTAGCTGGGCATGGTGGTATGCGCCTGTAATCCCAGCTACTTGGGAGACTGAAGCAGGATAATCGCTTGAACGCTCCACACCCACGCCCCTCCCCCGCCAAAAAATAAAGGAAATTTATTGCTTATAATTCTGGGGGTTGGGAGGTCCAAGATCAAGGTGTCAGCAGATTCACCTGTTCCTCATACAGGGGGCCTTCTAGGTATGTCTTCTTGTGGCAGAAGTTGTGGACAAGCTCCCCAGGCCTCTTTTTCTTTTTGAGACAGAGTCTCGCTCTGTCGCCAGGCTGGAGTACAGTGGCATGATCTTGGCTCACTGCAACCTCTGCCTCCGGGGTTCAAACGATTCTCCCAACTCAGCCTCCTGAGTAGCTGGGACTACAGGTGCCCGTCACCACGCCCGGCTAATTTTTTCTACTTTTTAGTAGAGACTGGGTTTCGCCGTGTTAGCCAGGATGGTCTTGACCTCCTGACCTCGTGATCCGCCCACCTCTGCCTCCCAAAGTGCTGGGATTACAAGCTTGAGCCACCGCGCCCGGCCGGCCCTCCTCTTAATACCCTGACATTAACATTAGGTTTCAACATGTGAGTTTTGGGGGTCAGGGACATTCAGACCATAGCACCCTTGGACCAATAGGACAGGCAGAGGCTGTGGAATGACTGGGGTGGGTGAAGTAGGGAACACTGCTTTGCTTTAAAAAGGGAATCCCTCTTCTGGAGCTGGGAGTGGCTTCCCACAGGGGACTGCCGTGCAAGGGAGGAGGAATCTGGCATCTCTCCAGGATGCTTCTCATTGCAGGGCCGCTGGCCTAGAAATGGCCTCAAATGGAAGCTGCGACCGGATCCTGGTGGAGGTTTTGGAGCTAGGCTAGAGATGAGGAGTCCAGGGTTCAGTGTGCACGTGCTGCTCCTGCACTAGGTAAGTCCCTTCCTCTGTGGATCTCCAGCCCTCCCCTTCCAGTGGAGATAGTGTGCACAGCCCTAGCTCCCCTCCCTGAGCCCGGGAAAAGGCTGAAGGGAGACCCCGTGGTGTTCCTAGGAAAGGAGCCCTGCCCAGCGGTGGGAGGGTGAGGGGGAGCCTCCCTCTCCTCCAGTCCTGTCTTCCCAGCCCCAGGGCGGAGCTCTTCCTGTGTGTCAGCCTCCAAGCCGGAAAAGTTGCCAGTGCATTCATTCTCTCGAGGAATCCCTGCAAGCCCTCCCAGATAGGTGGTGTTATCAGCCCGATTTTACCGAGAGGCTGCTGAGGGAAAGTGACCTGTCTGAGGTTGGTGACAGACACCCAGTTTGATCCCATCTGTGGTGCCGTCGGGCCTTTCTCTTTTCTGCTTCTCTCCCGAGAGGCTGGAGAGTCCTTTCCCTCCTAGCAGGGTCCTAAGGACCCCGGCGGTGCTCCAGGGGAGCCAACATCCCCTGCTTTGGAGGGCGTGGTGTGCCCTAGTTCTACACTCAGACCAAGAGAGAGCTGAGGGCTGTGCCTTTTTTTTTGTTTTTTTCTTTTTGAGACGGAGTCTGTCACTCAGGCTGGAGTGCAGTGGCTCCATCTCGGCTCACTGCAACCTGCTCCTCCCGGGTTCAAGTGATTCTCCTACTTCAGCCTCCCAAGTAGCTGGGAGTACAGGCACCCGCCACCATGCCCGGCTAATGTTTGTATTTTTAGTACAGATGGGTTTTCACCATGTTGGCCAGGCTGGTCTTGAATGGATCTCAGGTGATCCGCCTGCCTCGGCCTCCCAAAGTGCTAGGATTACAGGCTTGAGTTACCACGCCCGGCCTGACTGTGCTCTCTTAAAGGGCCGAAGCAATGCGAGTGCTAGCGACCGAGGCAAGGAGGTGACGCGCAGGGGACTTAAGGAGCGGAGCGCCGCGGGAGGACGCGCCCAGGTCAGGGGGACTCCTTCTGCGACCCGCACACTGGGTCTCCGGCCCACGCGTGGCCCGTCTGGTCTGCGGAGCTGGCGCCGGGGCCGCCAGAGGGCGCCCGGGGCGGAGGAGGGGGCGGGAGCCGGGGAAGCCCGGGGAGGTGGTGGCAGAGCCGGCGCCGCCCCGCGGGGTCTGCGGCTCAGGTCTTAACGGTCGGCTGCATGGGCCGGGGAATCCGGATTCCGGGGGTTCAACGCCCAGGGGTTCCATGAGCCCCTACTGTTCTCGGATGCCTGGCCGGCCCCGACGCACTCGTCCCAGCACCCCTCCCCCGTCCCCATCCTCCAGCCCCTCCCCCGTCGCCCCTCCGGGGTCCAGCCGGGCGGGGCCGCTCCAGGGTCGCGGCTGGCGCGGGTCCCCGGGCCCTGGCCCTCCGGTACCCCAGGCCAAGGACAGAAAACTTGAGCATCCACGCGCAGGGGTGGGGAGGGGAATCCCACTCTGGGGGTGCACTGCCCCGCCCTCTCCGGGTCTGCCTCGGCCCCGCCTGGGCCCCAAGCCCCGCCCCCTCCCCTCGGCCGGCCGGAGAGCCCCGGGGGCCGCCGCAGCCGCCCAAGCACCCGCCATGCGCGCTGCCCCCGCCGCGCCGCTGCTCCAGCTGCTGCTCCTGCTGGGGCTGTGGCTGGAGGCTGCAGGCGTTGCAGAGTCGCCGCTGCCCGCCGTGGTCCTTGCCATCCTGGCCCGCAATGCCGAACACTCGCTGCCCCACTACCTGGGCGCGCTGGAGCGGCTGGACTACCCCCGGGCCAGGATGGCCCTCTGGTGAGAGACACGGGCATTGGCACCCAGTGGGCACCTAACCCCCAGCCTCGCAGATGGCCCCGCCCCCAGCGGGCCTGTCTGCTCGCTCCCTGCCCAGACACCACCTAGATAGGCCCCTCCCCTCACAGACGGCCCTGCCAGCCCGAGCCCCCAGATAGGACCCCGAGCCCCCTGCTGGGAGACCTCTGAGGCCACAGGCCGACGCGAGACACCCACCCCTCCTTCTGGTCCCCTACTCCTTCCTCTTGGGGCCTTCCCTGGGTGTAGGTTGGGCGCAGCCAGCCCTTTTCACCCCAGCCTTCAGGGCCCAGCTCAACCCCGGTGGGACCTGTGGTTGGCTGGATTTGAAGAGAAGCAGACAGGAACCTCTGAAGTCCCCTGGGGCCCAACGTGGCAGGGATCGGCCAGGCTGGAGGCTTCCAGGCACAGGTGGGGGGTGCCATCAGCACTGGGCTCCGGGCTGTGCAGGGGAGTCAGACCGACTCCCTCTCCCTCTGGGCTGGGGCCAGCTCTCTTGGTAGAGGGGCAGGATCCTGTCAGCCAAGGGCAGTCCCCCTTCCTGGAGCCTCTCCCCTCTGGCATCTCTGTGCCCACAGGGCACTGGGATCGGAGGCCACAACCCCAGGTCTGTAGACACCAGAACAGGGAGGAGTCCCTGGCTGAGGTTGGGGGTAAACTGAGAAAAATGACAAGCCACCCTCTACAACACACCCCAGCTGGGCTGGGGGGGGTGGAGCCCTGGCCTGGGGAGGCCGCCCACAATGACCACAGTTTGGGAGTTTGTTAGTTCCCACCCCTGTAAGACTTGACACGTAGTCTTCATTTCTGAGGAATTGGCTTAAAGGGGCAGCATCACCCAAAACCTGGGCACTTGGCTAAAGCCCCCACCTCTGTTATGGGAGCCCCTTCCCCAGGAGAGGGGAGGGTGTGCCCCATGACAGCGGAGCTTGGGCCCATCTGCCTTCTCAGGGACTCGCAAAGCATGGTTTGGTCCTTATTACAACCTGGGGGTGGAAGAAAGCAGCAGCTCTTCTGTCTAGTCCCCATTCAGAGAGGGACAGGAGCTGGCCTGTGGTCACACAGCCACAGGTCACACAGGTAGGTATCTGCCCACCTAACGAAGGTAACCAGGGAATGCGGCAGGTGTGATCCTTAAAGTCGAGGTACTTTTCATCTTTCAAAATGCATTTGTTGGCCAGGCAACGTGGCTCACGCCTGTAATTTCAGCACTTTGGGAGGCTGAAGTGGGCAGATCACCTGAGATGAGGAGTTCAAGACTAGCCTGGCCAACATGGTGAAACCCCGTCTCCACTAAACACACAAAAATTAGCTGGGCATGGTGGCGCGTGCCTGTAATCCCAGGTACTTGGGAGGCTGAGGCAGCAGAATCACTTGAACCCGGGAGATGGAAGTTGCAGTGAGTCGAGATCACACCACTGTACTGCAGCCTGGGTGACAGAGCAAGATTATGTCTCAAAAAAAAAAAAAAAAATAAATAAAAAAAAAAAATATATATATATATATATACACACACACACACACATATATATGCTTTCGTCTTCTCTTGGTCCATGACATAGGCAAGGAAGCTTAAGTTACAGAGGGAGGACGTGAAGCCCAGAGAAAGATGGGACTTGCCTGAGGTCACACAGCAGGTCACAGAACTGTGATGGGGACCTGGCTGTGCTGCCTCCAGCCCCTCTGCTGTAACATGCCTACCCTTCACTGTTCCAAAGAGAGCCTGGCCTCAAAGGTGTTGGTGCTTCGGGGTCAAGGCTGCCTTGGGGTTCAATCCTTCTGTGGCTGTGCCCCTCAGCCTTTTTTCTTCCCGTCCCCAGGTGTGCCACGGACCACAATGTGGACAACACCACAGAGATGCTGCAGGAGTGGCTGGCAGCTGTGGGCGATGACTATGCCGCTGTGGTCTGGAGGCCCGAGGGGGAGCCCAGGTGGTGATCTGAGGGGAAGGGTACTGGGGAAGATGGAGAACAGCTGCAGTCCAGAGAGGAAAAGGGACAGCCCAGAGCCACAGCCTCCAAGCCAGGGCTCTGTCCACTGCCTTGCAGAGAGGGAGGGGCATGTACCCCATGGGAACATCTCACCTCTCTACCCCCTCAGGTTCTACCCAGATGAAGAGGGTCCCAAGCACTGGACCAAAGAAAGGCACCAGTTTCTGATGGAGCTGAAGCAGGAAGCCCTCACCTTTGCCAGGGACTGGGGGGCTGACTATATCCTGGTAAGGAAGTCTGGCTAGAATTGGGCTTCTGAAAGATGGTAGTATCTGTCCCTGATAGAAATCTGGATATAGGCTGGGCGCAGTGGCTCATGCCTATAATCTTAGCACTTTGGGAGGCCAAGGCAGGTGGATCACCTGAGGTCAGGAGTTCGAGACCAGCCTGGCTAACATGGTGATACACCTAAAAATACAATAATTAGCTGGGCATGGTGGCAGGTACCTGTAATCCCAGGTACTCAGGAGGCTGAGGCATGAGAATCGCATGAACCTGGGGGGCGGAGGTTGCACTGAGCTGAAATCACACCACTGCACCCCAGCCTGGGTGACAAGAGTGAAACTCAGTCTCAAAAAAAAAAAGAAAAGAAAAATCTGGGTGTGACTGACCCACTGGAAGTCTGGGTCCTTCATTCAGCAGGCTATCTGGGCCAGAGCCCAGACCAGATGTTCAGATTGGATCCCTATGTTAAAAGCTCAGACTAGGTACTAAGTCTGGACCCCTCAGATAGATCCCATTGTATATACTATACACTAAGCCTCGATTACTGGGCTAGAGCCTAGGGTATAAACTGAGGCTGGATCTCTGAACTAGAGCTCAGAGTAGGTGTTTGGATCCATTTTCTAAGCCAGATCCCAGATAAAGGTCTTAGATCAGCAACTCAGGTATAATCTCTGGACCCAATCCCTAAGTCAGTGCCCCAGACTAGAGCCTTGGTCCAGAAAGGGATCTACTGAGTTAGTTAGACCTCTGTAAGAGCATTCCCATTGGGTCCTAGGAGTCACGCTGGGTCTCCGGCAGGACCACTTAGTGAATTCCTTGGGGGGCTGCAGCCCTGGCAGGGCTGGAGCCTGTGACATCCCCTCCCCAAAGTTTGCAGACACAGACAACATTCTGACCAACAACCAGACTCTGCGGCTTCTCATGGGGCAGGGGCTTCCAGTGGTGGCCCCAATGCTGGACTCCCAGACCTACTACTCCAACTTCTGGTGTGGGATCACCCCCCAGGTGAGGCCAGGATGGGGGCCTTGGGTGGACTGAGGTCCTGGAAGGAGGGACGTGGAGAGCAGAGAGCCTGAAGGCCTTGGGGTCTGTGGGCAGGGGCAGGGGAGCCCTCTTACAGCCCAAAGCATCCCCTTTCCCCAGGGCTACTACCGCCGCACAGCCGAGTACTTCCCCACCAAGAACCGTCAGCGTCGGGGCTGCTTCCGCGTCCCCATGGTCCACTCCACCTTCCTGGTATCCCTGCGGGCTGAAGGGGCAGACCAGCTTGCCTTCTACCCCCCACATCCCAACTACACTTGGCCTTTCGATGACATCATTGTCTTCGCCTATGCCTGCCAGGCTGCTGGTGAGGACCAGCCCTCCTTGAACATTCCTTGGAGGCCTCTGTGCCTTTGCACATGCTATTCCGGCTGCTTACCATGCCCTTCTCTACTCTGCATTTCATCCTGTTAACTCATGAGTTACAACTTTGGGCCATGAGTTTTCTTTTCTCTCTCTCTCTTTTTTTTTTGGTGTGATCTCGGCTCACTGCAAACTCTGCCTCCTGGATATAAATGATTTCCTGCCTCAGCTTCCCAAGTTGCTGGGATTACAGGTACCCGCCACCACACCCAGCTAATTTTTGTGTTTTTAGTAGAGATGGGGTTTTGCCATGTTGGCCAGGCTGGTCTCAAGCTCCTGAGCTCAGGTGATCCGCCCGTCCCGGCCTCCCAAAGTGCTGGGATTACAGGTGTGAGCCACCACACCCAGCCAATAGTTACTTTTTTTTCTTTTTTTTTTTTTTGAGACAGAGATTTGCTCTTGTTGCCCAGGCTGGAGGGCAATGGCACAATCTCAGCTCACTGCAACCTCTGCCTCCTGGGTTCAAGGGATTCTCTTGCCTCAGCCTCCCAAGTAGCTAGGACTACAGGTGCATGCCACCACGCCTGGCTAATTTTTTTTTTTTATTTTTAGTAAAGACGGGGTTTCACCATCTTGGCCAGGCTAGTCTCGAACTCCTGACCTTGTGATCCACCCGACTCGGCCTCCCAAAGTGCTGGGATTATAGACATGAGCCACTGCGCCCAGCTAGTAGTTACTTTTAAGATGAAAGTTACTAGAAAGAGTTTGGGTATGGCCAGGCAAGGTGACTCAGACCTTAATTTCAAAGTCTTGGGAAGCTGAGGCTAGAGGGGAAATCACTTGAGCTCAGGAGTTTGAGACCAGCCTGGACAATGTAGCAAGACCTCATCACTTTTCTGCTTTTTTCTTTTTTGAGATGGAGTTTCACTCTTGTTGCCCAGGCTGGAGTACAATGGCGTAATCTTGGCTCACTGCAACCTCTGCCTTCTGGATTCAAGCAAGTCTCCTGCCTCAGCCTCCCGACTAGCTGGGATTACAGGCATGCATCACCACGCCTGGGTAATTTTGTGTTTTCAGTAGAGACGGGGTTTCTCCGTGTTGGTCAGGCTGTTCTCGAACTCCCGACCTCAGGTGATCCGCCCACCTCAGCCTCCCAAAGTGCTGGGATTATAGGCATGGGCCACCGAGCCCAGCCTAGTGTTTTGTTTGTTTTTTTTTTTTTTTTGAGATGGAGTCTTGCTCTGTGGCCCAGGCTGGAGTGCAGTGGCACAATCTCAGCTCACTGCAGTGTTGACCTCCCCACCTCAGCTTCCCGCGTAGCTGGGACCACAGGTGCACACTACCATGCCTAGCTAATTATTGTATTTTTCATAGAGATGGGGTTTTGCTGTGTTGCTCAGGCTGGTCTTGAACTCCTGGGCTCAAGTGATCTGCCCCCTCAGCTCCCAAAGTGCTACGATTACAGGCGTGAGCCACCACCCCTGGCTGCGAGACCCCATCTCTACAAGAAAATTTAAAACTTAATCTGGTGTGTTGGCCCACACCTGTAGTCCCAGCTTCTTGGGAGGCTGAGGCAGGAGGATCGCTTGAGCCCAGGAGGTCAAGACTGAAGTAAGCTGTGATCATGCCACTGTACTCCACCTTGGGCAACACAGGATGAGACCCTGCCTCAAAAAAAAAAAAAAAAAAAAAGAGAGAGAGAGAAAGAAAGTGCTTGGGTGTGAGTGGAATAAATCCAATCCTGGCAGGGTGCGGTGGCTCACGCCTGTAATCTCAGCACTTTGGGCGGCCGAAGCAGGTGGATCACGAGGTCAACAGAGGGAGACCATCCTGGCTGACACAGTGAAACCCCGTCTCTACTAAAAATACAAAAAATTTGCCGGGCGTGGTGGCGGGTGCCTATAGTCCCAGCTACTCGGAGGCTGAGGCAGGAGAATGGCGTGAACGTGGGAGGCAGAGCTTACAGTGAGCCGAGATCGCGCCACTACACTCCAGCCTGGGTGACAGAGCGAGACTCCATCTCAAAAAAAAAAAAAAATCCAGTCCTGTGGATGAGAGGGAGGGGTGGAAACACTCATGTTGGAGTGAAGCTCTTGAGAAGGCTGCAGAGAATGTGTAATTCTGACCTTGAAGACTATCTGGTGCATGGAGAAGAACTTTGCAGGTGGTCAGGGTAAATTAGAGGTGACGATTTAATCAAGTAATCAGTGGCAGCCGGTAAGGAGGGTGTTGTGATACTTTGTTTTGTGCTGGAGAAATCTGCAGTGTGCAGACATGCAAGAAGAAATCTTATCAAGTGGAAAAAGTGAGTGAAGGTGAAACAATTGGAGGGGAAAACACAAGCGGAAACAAAAGCATTCTGTTATTTTTTCATGTGCTATCCCTGCTTCAAGCGACAGCCCTTGTTAATCGGTCAATGATTTGAAGGAATTCAGTCTCTAAAAGCCAGCTATTACATCCCTGCTCTGGGCCAGGCTCTGTGCTCAATGCTGGGAATAGGGTCAGCTTTCATTTGTTTTTTGTTTGTTTTGTTTGTTTTTGAGACAGAGTCTTGCTCTGTCACCCAGGCTGGAGTGCAGTGGTGTGACTTTGGCTCACTGCAACCTCTGCCTCCCAGGTTCAATTGATTCTCCTGCCTCAGCCTCCCAAGTAGCTAGGATTACGGGCAGCCACCACCACGCCCAGCTAATTTTTGTATTTTTAGTAGAGATGGAGTTTCACCATGTTGGCCAAGCTGGTCTTGAACTCCTGACCTCAAGTGATCTGCCTGCCTGGGCCTCCAAAAGTGCTGGGATTACAGGCGTGAGCTACTGTGCCCTGCCTGGGTTAGCTTTTTAATTGGCACCGTGTGCCTGCCCCTGAGGATAGTTATAATAAAGGTAACAAATATTGGCCAGGTGCAGTGGCTCACGTCTGTAATCCCAGCAGTTTGGGTGGCCTGGGGGGGGCAGTGGATCACTTCAGGCCAGGAGTTTGAGACCATCCTGGCCAACATGGCGAAACCCCATCTCTACTGAAAATACAAAAATTAGCCAGGTGTGGTGGCGCACACCTGTATTCACAGCTACTCAGGAGGCTGAGGCAGGAGAATCACTCGAACCCGGGAGACAGAGGTTGTAATGAGCCAAGATCACACCGAGGCGGGCGGATCACTAGGTCAGGAGATTGAGACTATCCTGGCTAACATGGTGAAACCCCGTCTCTACTAAAAATACAAAAAATTAGCTGAGCGTGGTGGCGGGTGCCTGTAGTCCCAACCACTAGGGAGGCTGACGCAGGAGAATGGCGTGAACCTGGGAGGCGTAGCTTGCAATGAGCCAACATCACACCACCGCACTGCAGCCTGGGCGACAGAGCAACACTCCGTCTCAAAAAAAAAAAAAAAGTGACAAATATTGAAGCCGGAGGAAGGCCACTCTGGCTGCCAGGTGAAAGACATTGTGGAAGGGAGCCCCAGAGGGTGTGGGGTGAAGTGGAGGGGTCTGGGGAAAAGGCGATGACCCTTGGATCTAGGTGGGGTGGTGGGGATCGGGAGAGGTGGGGGGATTTAGGGAACAGAGCAGTGGGGCTCACTGGCATCCTGTGGCTGTGGTAGGTGGGAGTTTGCCTGCTCCTGCCTCACCTTGATACCCTGAGGGCAGGGACTCAGTCTTGCTCACTGCCGTAACCCTGACTTCCAGTGGGTGCCCTGGACAGGTATATTGAATGAATGAACCATCTCAGCAGAAAGACTCCTTAGATATTGTGTGAGCCAAGCCCTTTCTCCCTCTGGTCCTACAGGTGGGGAAACTGAGTCCCAGAGAAGACCAACACGTTGGGTAACTGGCATTGCTGGGGCCTAGGACCTCTCAGCTGGGTTCTGAGAGCACCCCCCTCCACTCTAGCTCTCACTCAGCCTGTCTCTGCAGGGATCTCAGTCCACGTGTGCAATGAGCACCGTTATGGGTACATCAATGTGCCCGTGAAATCCCACCAGGGGCTGGAAGACGAGAGGGTCAACTTCATCCACCTGATCTTAGAAGCACTAGGTGAGGCTGGAGAACTGTTCCACCCACCTGCTGCCAGGGCTCCCTGCCTCCCCATGGTGCCCCTTTCCTTAGGCCCTGTACTGGAGCGGGCATTGGCCTTGGGGTTCCAGCCTTACCCCTAAGTCGTTCCATGACTCTGAGAAAGTCCCTTTCCCTGTTGGGCCTCAGTCTCACATCCCTACAATGGGGACAGGTGGATCTTGTGATCTCTGAGGTCCCATCCTGTGGGGTGTTCTGCCGGGCTGGGGGCAGGAATGAGGCTGGGGGCTAGGACTTCAGGGTGACTGCTAACAGGAGTCAGTAGGGACTCATGCTTGGGGTATGCTTCCCTTTGCAGTGGACGGCCCCCCCATGCAGGCCTCAGCTCATGTGACTCGGCCCTCCAAGAGGCCCAGCAAGTTAGGGTTTGATGAGGTAAGTCCCCCCGCCTGTGGGCACGCGGTTAGGAGGTGAATGGGCCCTCCCCTCCCTCTCCCCTGCACTTACCGCCCACCCCCTGCCTCCTCCAGGTTTTTGTCATCAGCCTGGCTCGCAGGCCTGACCGTCGAGAACGCATGCTCGCCTCGCTCTGGGAGATGGAGATCTCTGGGCGGGTGGTGGACGCTGTGGACGGCCGGTAAGGCTGCCTGGGACGGGGACCTGAGCTCTTGGGGGAGCAGTGTGGTCCATCTCCAAGCCCCCTAGGACTGGGAAAAGCAGACAGGTTGAATGAGTTTCCTGTCCCAGGAAGTATCCAAATAGGGTCTGAGTAATACTCTCTCAGGGAGTTCGGGAGCAGACACACGTGGAAGAAGCCGCCCTCCCGCTGCTCACCAGAGGCAGAGAGCACAGTGGCTGAGGCTCCAGGGCCTGGGTTCCAGCTCTACCAGTTACTAAATGTGTGACCTCCAGCCAGCTACCCCCATCTCTCAGCCCTTTTGTATAAATAGCAGATAACTGTGCCTTTCTCTTAGGGTTTTGTGGGTTTAGTGAAGTTAGCCAGGGCCGGGCACATAGTAAGTTTCCAAAGGGTTAGGTGTTTCCAGTATTATTACTCTCCATCCTGGACTTGAGTTCCTGGTGGGCGGAGATCGGAAAGGCCAGCCATGTTCCCCTGGGGAATCCAGAGGCCAGGCTCCTCCAGCCACCAGGGGTCCTGTGGTCCCATATGTCATCTGCTGCTATTTGCTTCAAGTGCTCAGCTCTGTTTTTTTTTAGAGACAGGGTCTCCGTCTGTTGCCCAGGCGCAGTGCAGTGCCACAAACATGGCTCACTGAACCCTTAAACTCCTGGGTTCAAGCAGTCCTCCTGCCTCAGCCTCTGAGTAACTGGACTATAGGCGTGCACCATCACACCCAGCTAATTAAAAATCATTTTTTTTTTTTTTGAGGCAGTCTCGCTCTGTCACCCAGGCTAGAGTGCAATGGCGCAATCTTGGCTCACTGCAACCTCCGCCTCCCGGGTTTTAAGTGATTCTCCTCTGTCAGCCTCCTAAGTAGCTATGATTACAGGCTTGCATCACCACACCCAGCTGAAAAAAATACTTTTTATTCATAGAGACAGGGTCTCACTCTGTTGCCTAGGCTGGTCTTGAACTCCTGGCTTCAAGTGACCCTCCTGCCTCACCCTCCTGAGTAACTGGGACTACAGGCATGCACCACCATGCCCAGCTAATTAAAAAAACTTTTTGGCAGGGCCGGGCACGGTGGCTCACACCTGTAATCCCAGCACTTTGGGAGGCCGAGGCGGGTGAATCGTGAGGTCAGGAGATTGAGACCATCCTTGCTAATACGGTGAAACCCTGTCTCGACTAAAAATACAAAAAGTTAGCCAGGCATAGTGGCTGGCGTCTGTAGTCCCTGCTACTCAGGAGGCTGAGGCAGGAGAATGGTGTGAACCCGGGAGGTGGAGCTTGCAGTGAGCTGAGATCACACGACTACACTCCAGCCTGGGGGACAGAGCGAGACTCTCTCAAAAAAAAATTTTTTCTCTCTCTACTAAAAATGCAAAAATTAGCTGGGCGTGGTGGTGGGCGCCTGTAATCTCAGCGACTCAGGAGACTGAGTCAGAAGAATTGCTGGAACCTGGGAGGCAGAGGTTGCAGTGAGCCAAGATCGTGCCATTGCACTCCAGCCTGCGCCGACAACAGTGAGACTCTGTCTCAAAAAAACTTTTTTTTTGGAGAGATGGGGTTTCTCTCTGTTGCTCAGGCTGGTCTTGAACTCCTGGCTTCAAGCAATCCTCCCAGCTTGGCCCCCCAAAGCACTGGGATTACAGGTGTGAGACACCATGTCCCCCGAGGTCTCTTGACCATAGGCTATCCATCCTTTGCTTGGGCCTCTGCCCAAGAAGTATCTCTCATGTTCCCACATTCTTCCTAGAGTGCCTCCCCCTCAGGCAGCCCCCTACCATCCCACCCTTTCCTCAAGGGTCACCCCTATCCTATCTTATTAGGACACGTCCTAATAGTTATCCTCTCAGAACTCCTGAGGTGGCTCAGAACTCCTGAGGTGGCTGACGCCTGTAATCCTAGCACTTTGGGAGGCTGAGGCGGGCAGATCACCTGAGGTCAGGAGTTTGAGACCAGCCTGGCCAACATGGTTAAACCCCGTCTCTACTATAAAAAAAACAAAAATTATCCAGGTGTGGTGGTGTGTGCCTGTAGTCTCAGCTACTTGTGAGGCTGAGGCAGGAGAATTGCTTGAACCTGGGAGGTAGAGGTTGCAGTGAACTGAGATCGTGCCACTGCAGTCCACCTGGGCAACAGTGGCTCCAGTTCCCCAGGTCCAGTCCCTTGACAGCTTCGAGTCACACAAAAGAGTTACAAGGCAGAAACCTTCTTCAAACCCGACTCCAGTGTGACTGTCCCCACCATGCACAGGCCTGGCCCCTCTGGAGGGGTCTCTGGCAGGCACCCCTCACCCATCACACCTGTGTCCCTCAGGATGCTCAACAGCAGTGCCATCAGGAGCCTCGGCGTAGACCTGCTCCCGGGCTATCAGGACCCCTACTCAGGACGCACCCTGACCAAGGGCGAGGTGGGCTGCTTCCTCAGCCATTACTCCATCTGGGAAGAGGTGAGGGCGCCTGCTTCCTCCACCCACGGCCTTTGGGGAGAACGGGGCCAGTTTGTTCTATTCACTGCTCTGTGAACGAGTGCATGAATGAAGACATGCATCAAAACCTGGCCAGCAGCTTTCAGTCTCCTCTGTGTTCAGCACCCCAGCGGTGCCCGTTTGCATTCTGCAGTCTCTCTTAAGCACCTAATGTGTGCTAGGAGATATTCTGCTCTGAGAACACAGAGGAGGACAGGAACAATGCATGTCTGCTCCTTCCTCCAAAAAAGAGATCCCCCTGGGGCTCAGGGACTAGAGGGGGGTTACTGAAATCAAGAAAAAAATCAAGAAAACCAAGCTTGCAGTGGAGGGGAGAGGTATGGGCCACTTTTTTTTTTTTTTTTTTTTGAGATGGAGTCTTGCTCTGTCGCCCAGGCTGGAGTGCAGTGGCCGGATCTCAGCTCATTGCAAGCTCTGCCTCCCGGGTTTACGCCGTTCTCCTGTCTCAGCCTCCCAAGTAGCTGGGACTACAAGCGCCCGCCACCTCGCCCGGCTAGTTTTTTGTATTTTTTAGTAGAGATGGGGTTTCACCGTGTTAGCCAGGATGGTCTCGATCTCCTGACCTCGTGATCCTCCCGTCTCGGCCTCCCAAAGTGCTGGGATTACAGGCTTGAGCCACCGCGCCCGGCCTAGGTATGGGCCACTTTAAAAGGCGCCTGTTGTGGGAGGGGTCAGAGTGGGTGTCACCATTGAGGGGCAGGGAGAAGGGCCTTCTAGGCAGAGGAGAACAGTGGGTGCCAAGGTCCTGAGGCAGGAAGGTGTTTAGGAACAGAAAGAAGGAAGCCTGGGACTCAGCATGTGCTCAGTACTTGGCCTGGAAGCCTCAGCCCAGGGGCTGGGAGTGTGAGCGCAGGGGAGAGGTTGCTGGACACGGCTGGAGAGAACAGGGGAACTAAGCCCTCCAAGGGCAGCCCCTCCAGGAGATGGGACATGGATTCCTTGTTTTTATTCTCTGCTATAGCCAAATCTATGTGCATGTGTATGTGAGCATTATGGTTTTTTTTTTTTTCCTGAGATGGAGTATTGCTCTGTCGCCCAGGCTGGAATGCAGTGGTGCAGTCTTGGCTCACTGCAACCACTACCTCCTGGGTTCAAGCGATTCTCCTGCCTCAGCCTCCTGAGTAGCTGGGATTATAGGCATGCACCACCACGCCCAGCTAACTTCCAACCTCAGGTGATCTGCCCGTCTTGGCCTCCCAAAGTGCTGGGATTACAGGCATGAGCCACCACGTCCAGCCTATGTTGACTTTTTTACCATCTCAGAACATGGTTCACTACTTTTTTTTTGAGACAGGGTCTTGTTCTGGCACCCAGGCAGGAGTGCAATGGCATGATCTTGGCTCACCACAGCCTGGACCTCCTGGGCTCAAGCAATTATCCCACCTTAGCCCCCACCAAGTAGCTGAAACTACAGGTGCACGCCACCACACCCAGCTAAATTTTGTATTTTTTGTAGAGACAGGGTTTCGCCATGTTTGGCTAGGCTGGTCTCGAACTCCTGAGCTCAAGTGATTCCACCCACCTCAGCCTCCAAAAGTGCTGGGATTATAGGCATGAGCCAGCGCTCCCAGCTTCACTATTTCTGAGCTGATTTCCTTTTCTTTTCACAGAAGTTATCAAAAGTAGTTTTCCAAAAGTTATTCTGAAGTAACTTTTCCAAAAGTTATCAAAAGTACTTTTTATTTGGGATATTCAGGGCTGGGGTCTTCCCAATCCCCACCCAGCCCAGCTTCCTTTAGAGAATAGCAGGAGAGGCCAGGCGCAGTGGCTCACGCCTGTAATCCCAGCACTTTGGGAGGCCGAGGTGGGTGGATCGCCTGAGGTCAGGAGTTCGAGACCAGCCTGGTCAACATGGTGAAACCCCGTCTCTACTAAAAATACAAAAATTAGCCAGGCATGGTAGCGGGTGCCTAGAATCCCACCCAGCTACTCAGGAAGCTGAGGCAGGAGAATTGCTTGAACGGGGGAGGTGGAGGTTGCAGTGAGTCATCGCGCCACTTCACTCCAGCCTGAGCAAGAGCGAAACTCCACCTTAAAAAAAAAAAAGAAAATAGCAGGAGGCCAGGCCAGGTACGGTGGCTCATGCTTGTAATCCCAGCACTTTGGGAGGCTGAGGTGGGCAGATCACGAGGTCAGGAGTTCAAGACCAGTCTGGCCAACATGGCGAAACCTTGTCTCTACTAAAAATACACAAATTAGCCTGGTGTGGTGGCGGGCGCCTGTAATCCCAGCTACTTGGGAGGCTGAGGCAGGAGAATCACTTGAACCCAGGAGGCGGAGGTTGCAGTGAGCCAAGACCATCTTCGGATGGGAACTGCAAGCCTCTCCCCAGCCCCCAGAGGGTCAGGCTTCTGGGCCCAGCCACTGTCTATCATGCCTGCACTCAGGCAGCTGGAGGGGTGGGAGGGGAGAGGCTCCTGGCCTTGGCCATGGCTGCCTTGGCCTCCACCGTTCTTGCTCCTCTTCCATGCAGCCCCCTGACTTGGGAGGCCATTTCACTCCAGTCTGGGCAACAAGAGTGAAGCTTTGTCTCAAAAAAAAAAAAAAAAAGAAAGAAAGAAAAAAAAGAAAAGAAAATTGCAGAAGGCCAAAGTGGCCAGCTGGGCCCTGGCGTTCAGCAGATGCAGGTTCGCATCCCAGCTCCGCCACTTCCTGGCTGTGTGTCCTTGGACAGGCAGTTTCCCATCCTTGCGTGTCCACCTCCCTCCTGCAATTGAGGATCGTCATTTCCTGCCTCCTGAGGGCCTCTGGAGATACGCAGTGGCACAGCCCTGGGGTACAGTAGCACTCAGGGAACGTAGCAGGGGCCATGGTTACCATCATGATTCTATCTGGAGAGCCTCAAACGCCAGAGTGAGGTTGGGATTTCAGGTCCCGGGCAGTGGGGCCCCCAGCAGACTTTGGGGCAACTGCATGATAATGCCCAGGCCAACCGAGGCCAGGTAGAGGCTGTGGGCTGCAGCGTGGAGGGAGGGACAGCTGAACTCTGAAGAGCCATTTCCCACCCCATCGTGTATCACAGGTGGTTGCGAGGGGCCTGTCCCAGGTCCTGGTGTTTGAGGATGACGTGCGCTTTGAGAGCAACTTCAGGGGGAGGCTGGAGCAGCTGATGGAGGACGTGGAGGCAGAGAAACTGCCATGGGACCTGATGTAGGCAGCCTGCGCCCTCAGGGACGAGGGGGCGGGGTGGGCCTCCGGAGTCTGCCTTTTCCTGCTTGGGACCCTGGCCAGCCCCTCCCCCAAGAGCCTGGCCCTGTAGGAGCGGGTGCGGGCTGGGGGGTCTCATGATACCCAGGACCTAAGAGAGTCCTGGGCCTCTTGGTGTCACTTTCAGCTACCTCGGGCGGAAGCAGGTGAACCCTGAGAAGGAGGCAGCCGTGGAGGGGCTGCCGGGCCTGGTGGTGGCCGGGTACTCCTACTGGACGCTGGCCTACGCCCTGAGCCTGGCGGGCGCCCGTAAGCTGCTGGCCTCGCAGCCTCTGCGCCGCATGCTGCCTGTGGACGAGTTCCTGCCCATCATGTTCGACCAGCACCCCAAGTGAGGCTCTGATGGGGGCCGGGCATGGCAGGGCAGGGGCGTCCCCTCCAGGAACTCACCTCAATCAATAGGAAGTCCCCTCACCGGGCAGATGGGGAGACTGGGACTGGCAAGGCCAAGTCATTGGCCCAGGTCACCAAGGAGTGGCTCAGCCTAACCTTAGAGTCAGACCAGTCTCGGTGTGTATTTTGCGCAGCGCACGCAGGCGTTTTTTTGTTTTTTTTTTAATGGAGTCCTGCTCTGTTGCCCAGGCTAGAATACAGTGGTGTGATTTGGACTCACTGCACCCTCTGCCTCCCAGGTTCAAGCAATTCTCCTGCCTCAGCTTCCCAAGTAGCTGGGATTACAGGCAAATGCCACCACACCCTGCTATTATTTATTTATTTATTTGTTTGTTTTTGAGACGGAATCTTGCTCTGTTGCCCAGGCTGGAGTGCTGTGGCAAGATCTTGGTGCCTTGGTGCGATCTTGGCTCACTGCAACCTCCGCCTCCCAGGTTCAAGTCATTTTCCTGCTTCAGCCTCCTGAGTAACTGGGATTACAGGTGCTCTCCAGCACACCCAGCTAACTTTTTTGTATTTTTAGTAGATACGGGGTTTTTCCATGTTGGCCAGGCTGGTGTCGAACTCCTTGACCTCAAGTGATCCGCTTGATCACTTGAGTGCCGGGATTACAGGCGTGAGCCATTGTATTTTTGGTAGAGATGGGGTTTCGCCATGTTGATCAGGCTAGTCTCGAACTCCCAACTTCAGGTGATCTGCCTGTCTCGGCCTCCCGAAGTATTGGGATTACAGGCATGAGCCACCACACCTGGCTGCATGCAGTTTTTAATCAGATGACTTCGCTGTTCTCAGCCTCCGTTTCTTCATCTGGAAAATGGAGATAGTAGAGGTCCCACTGCTCAGGGCCGTTGTGAGGACTAGATGACGGGGAGTGAGGTGCTTTGGGCAGGCAAGGTGCCTGGCTCCAGGCAGGCGTGTGACCAGGTGGTAGGGGCCCGCCTTAGTCCTCCTGAGCTGTCCTCTCACCTTACAGCGAGCAGTACAAGGCACACTTCTGGCCAAGGGACCTGGTGGCCTTCTCCGCCTGGCCCCTGCTTGCTGCCCCTACCCACTATGCCGGGGACGCCGAGTGGCTCAGTGACACGGAGACTTCCTCTCCATGGGATGACGACAGCGGCCACCTCATTAGCTGGAGTGGCTCCCAAAAGACCCTGCGCAGCCCTCGCCTGGACATGGCTGGCAGCAGTGGGCACAGCCTCCAACCCCAGCCTCGAGATGAGCTCTAGGTGAGGCCGGGGTGGAAAGAGGCCCCAGCCCCGTAGACCTTGGCTTGCTCTCCCCTTTGATGGCATGACTATCTCTGGGGTTGTTTTCTCCCTTCTCAGCCTTCTGTCTCCCTCTCTCCATCTCTAGCTTTGCCTTTGTGTCCTTTTTTTTTTTTTTTTTTTTTTGAGACGGAGTCTCGCTCTGTCACCCAGGTTGGACTGCAGTGGCATGATCTTGGTTCACTGCAAGCTCCGCCTCCCAGGTTCATGCTATTCTCCTGCCTCAGCCTCCCAAGTAGCTGTGACTACAGGCGCCTGCCACCATGCCCGGCTAATATTTTTTTGTATTTTTAGTAGAGACGGGGTTTCACCGTGTTAGCCAGGATGGTCTCGATCTCCTGACCTCATAATCCACCCGCCTTGGCCTCCCAAAGTGCTGGGATTACAGGTGTGAGCCACTGTGCCTGGCCATGTTTTTTTTTCTTTTTGAGACAGAGTCTCGCTCTGTTGCCCAAGCTGGAGTGCAGTGGTGTGATCTTGGCTCACTGCGACCTCCACCTCTCGAGCTCAAGCAATTCTCCTGCTTCAGCCTCCCTAGTAACTGGGATTATAGGCACCCACCGCCAGGCCTGGGTAATTTTTGTATTTTTATTTTTATTTATTTACTTATTTTGAGACGGAGTCTTGCTCTGTTGCCTAGGCTGGAGTGCAGTGGCATGATCTCAGCTCACTGCAAACTCTGCCTCCCACGTCCTGGGTTCAATCAATTCTCCTGTCTCAGCCTCCCAAGTAGCTGGGACTACAGGTGCCCGCCACCACGCCCAGCTAAATTTTGTATTTTTAGTAGAGACGGGGTTTCCTCATGTCGGCCAGGCTGGTCTTGAACTCCTGACCTCAGGTGATCTGCCCACCTCGGCTTCCCAATGTGCTGGGATTACAGGCATGAGCCACCACACCTGGCCTTTTGTATTTTTAGTAGAGACGGGGTTTCACCACGTTGGCCAGTCTGGTCTTCAACTCCTGACCTCAAATGATTCGGCTGTCTCAGTCTCCCAAAGTGCTGGGAATTATAGGCGTGACCCACTGTGCCTGGCCTCTGTGTCTGTCTCTAATTGTACCTTCAGCTGTCTCTGCATCCCTTTCTAGCTCTTCCTCTCTCTGCCTGTCTCTGCCTCTGTTTTCCTATATCTGTCGGTATCTGTCTCTCTCTGATTCTGTCTAATTCTCTTTCTCTTCCTGCTCCTCCTGTCCCACCAGGTCCAGGTGATGACTGCAAAGGAGTGCCCAGGAGCAGGCCACTACTCCCCAGAGAGCAGAGAAGGAGGTTGTTGGCAGGGACCACAGTCAGACCTGGCCACCACCTTGGGCATGGCCACTCTGCCCTCTGGACCTGTCTTTCGTCTGGAGAAACCACTGAGAGATGGATCCCATTCCCTAATGGTCTCACAGCAAAGGAACAGGACTTCCAGGCCCCTTGACCCTGCCTGGCCTGATTCAGGGCCTGGTGGCCCCCAGCCTTCTGTTTCAAGCTGGGCATACCCCAGGCGCCCTTCCCTCCCTAAGGACTCAGCTGAGGGACCCCTCTGCCCCCTTCTACCTCCACCTCAGCACCCTCCCCCAGCTTGATGTTTAGGTCTTCCCAGCACCCTCCTCCCTAGCCGGTGCAAAGTACAGGGAGGTAGAGGAGGACCCTTGCAGACCTGTTGCCCAGCACACAGTAGGCCCTCAATAAGAGCCATTTGCACTTTAAATATATATACACGTGTGTGTGTGTGTGTGTGTGTGTGTGTATTTATTGCCCAGGCTGAAGTGCAGTGGCGCAAACCCAGCTCACTGCAGCCTCAACCTCCTGGGTCAAGCGATCCTCCTGCTTCAGTCTCCCACATAGCTGGACCGCAGGCACGTGCCACCATGCCTGGCTAAATTTTTTTTTGTATTTTTTTGTAGAGACTGGGTTTTGCATGTTGCCCAGGCTGGTCTCAAACTCCTGGGCTCAATCTACCCACCTTGGCCTCCCACAGTGCTGGGATGAGAGGCCGTGAGCCACTGCACCCTGCCACTTTATATATGTATATATATATTTGTTTGTTTTTAAGATGGAGTCTCACTCTGTCACCCAGGCTGGAGTGCAGTGGCGTGATCTCAGCTCACTGCAGCCTCCGCCTCTTGGGTTCGAGTGATTCTCCTGCCTCAGCCTTCCTAGTAGCTGGGATTACAGGCATGCGCCACCTCGCCCAGCTAGTTTTTGTATTTTTAGTTCATATTTTTAAACTCATGGCTGAGCCTCTGCATCGCAGCTGGCATGGGAGGAGGCTTCCTGATCTATGGTTGAGCAATTAAAGGGGCAGAGATGGGAGGACAGGCGAGGAGTCAGGCCGATCCAGCATTGCCTCTGTGCTGGGTGATCTTGGGTGGATATCATCACTTCCTGGGCCTTAGTCTACTTTTTGGTCATTGTGGCTGGTTGGGTATAGAGTGGCCTGGCCTGAGTCCGGCCCACAGTGAGTGCTCGCCCAGTGGGGCAGATGTGGTCATCCCCGAAGTCATTACCAGCCTCACCTTGCTGGTCAGGGTGGGCCCAGCCAGTCCAAGGGCTGCTGATATCCCCCAGCTCTTCGGATCATCTCTTGTGCACCTGAAATCCTGACTTAGGGGAAGAGAAACCCTCTGGGAGGGGCTCGGGGAGATCCTGGGTTCCCCTCTGGCCCTAACCGGTGTGGCCACCAGAGGGCGTGAGGAGGCAGAGCCTGTACTTGGACAGGATGCTCCCTGCTAGGTTGGGGTCAACACCAGGAAGGGAGCGTGGGTCATAGGGAAGCTCCCCTTGGTGCTGGGGCGACCCGCAGCAGCTGATGGGAACTGCAGGCCTCTCCCCCACCCCCAGAGGGTCGGGCTTCTGGGCCCAGCCACTGTCTGTCATGCCTGCACTCAGACAGCTGGAGGGGTGGGAGGGGAGATGGCTCCTGGCCTTGGCCATGGCTGCCTTGGCCTCCACCCGTGCAGGACTGTGGCACCGATATCTCCAGGCTCCCCGTTCCTGCTCCTCTTTTATGGCGGCCCCCGGACTTGGTTGTGTGAGCACCCTGGTCTTGGCAGAGTCCAAGAGGCACTCCCTGAGGTTGGGGTATCCCTTGGCTCTGTCCTGGGCATGAGGTCCAGTATCTGGCACAGCTGTGAGAAGGACCTTGGGCCGGAGCTGTGGACTCGGTGCTTTATTTGTTCTAAGATGAAAGCCATTCATTCTTGATGGCTATGAATTCGAGCAACTCACTTCTCTCCAGGCTCCAGGTGTCCCCTTCATGCGTTAACCTTTATTAAGCACCTCCCAGGGGCCACGATCAGGCCCTGGGGATTCAGCAGTGAATGAAAGTGACAAAAACTCCTGACCTCATTAAGCTGACATCCTTTTTTTTCTTTTTTTGTGACGGAGTCTCATTCTGTCACCTTCTGTCACCACACCCAGCCAAAACTGACATCCTAATGAGGGATGCAGACAAAAACAAGGAAAGATTAGAGGGTGTGAATTGCTATAGAGAAAAATGAGGAGGGGGGAGATACAAAGTAAGATCTAAGAAGTTAACAACTGAACAAAGACACAGGAGTGGGCCAGGCATAGTCGCTCACGCCTGTAATCCTAGCGCTTTGGAAGGCCTAAGCAGATGGATCACTGGAGGCCAGGAGTTTTAGACCAGCCTGGCCAACACAGGGAAATCCTGTCTCTATCAAAAATACAAAAATTAGCCAGGTGTGGTAGCGAGCGCCTGTAATGCCAGCTACTCGGGAGACTGAAGCAGGAGAATTGCTTGAACCCGGGAGGTGGAGGTTGCAGTGAGCTGAGCTTGTGCCACTGTACTCCAGCCTGGGCGACAGTGAGACTCAATCTCAAAAACAAAAGACTTCACTGGGCGGGGTGACTCACACCTGTAATCCCACCACTTTGGGAGGCCGAGGCAGGTGGATCACGAGGTCAGGAGTTTAGGACCAGCCTGGCCAAGAAGGTTAAACACTGTCTCTATTAAATACAAAAATTAGCCGGGCATGGTGGTGGGCGCCTGTAATCCCAGCTACTTGGGAGGCTGAGGCAGAGAGTTGCTTGAACCTGGGAGGCGGAGGTTGCAGTGAGCCAAGATCACACCACTGCACTCCAGCCTGGGTGATAGGTGATAGAGCGAGACTCCATCTAAAAAAAAAAAAAAAAAAAAAGACTTGCAGGAGGGGAGGGGCTGAGCCTTGGGGATAGCAAAAGGAAGAGCTTCCAAGCAGAAGGAACAGCATATGCAAAGGTCCTAAGGGAGGAGCAGGACTGACAGTACAGAGAGAGGAGGAGCCAGTGTCTAGAGTTGATAGAGCCAAGGTTGGGGCCAGAGCAGGGATGGTCATGAAGGCCATTTTGGCTTTTACTCTGAGATGGAGCCCCCAGAGAGATGGAGGCAAAGAAGTAACCATCTAACTTACATTTTTACATGATCACCCTGGCAGAGATGTGGCATGATCTCACATAGTGTTATAAGATCACACCGGCTACTGTGCTGAGAATAAACTGTAGGGAGGTCTATGGAAGAAACAGGGAGACCAGTTAGGAACCCACTGTAATAATTCAAGCATGGCTGGGCGCGGTGGCTCACACGTATAATCCTAGCACATTGGGAGGCCGAGGTGGGTGGATCACCTGAGGTCAGGATTTCGAGACCAGCCTGGCCAACATGGTGAAACCCCATCTCTACTAAAAATACAAAAATTAGTCAGGCGTGGTGGTGGATGCCTATAATCCTAGCTACTCGGGAGACTGAGGCAGGAGAATTGCCTGAACCTGGGAGGCAGAGGCTACAGGGAGCCTAGATCACACCACTGCATTCCAGCCTGGGCAACAAGAGTGAAACTTAGTTTCAAAAAAAAAAAATTAAGTGAGAGTGGTGGTGGGCACTTGTGGTCTCAGCAACTCATTAGGCTGAGGTAGGAGAATCGCTTGAACCCAGAGGCGGAGGTTGCAGTGAGCTGTGATCATGCAATTGTACTCCAGCCTGAGTGACTGAGTAAGACTGTCTCAAAAAGAAAAAATAAAATTTGAGATCCAAAAGGATATGTCAGGTAAGTAGTTGGATACATAAGTCTGGAATTCAGGGCCCTAGTCTGGGCTGGAGACAGAAGCTTGGAACCCTTCAAGCTGTATACTCCTCCACCAGTTACCCAGGGACCCTGTTAAAAGGCACATTCCTGCCCCCTCCCAATTCTCTGAAGTTTCTGATTTAGTAGGCTATGGGTGAGGCCTGAGTTTTTTACTCTCTCTCTCTCTTTTTTTTTTTTGGTAGAGACACAGTTCTCACTGTGTTGCCCAGGCTGGTCTCAAACTCCTGAGCTCAAGTGATCTTCCTGCCTCAGCCTCCTAAAGTGCTGTGATTACAGGCATGAGCCTTTTTTATTTTTATTTATTTATTTTTGAGACAGAGTATCATTCTGTCTTACTCTGTTACCCAGGCAGTGATGTACTCACCAGAGTACAGTGGTGCTCTGTACTCTATACCACAGCTCATTGCAGCCTTGACCTCCTGGGCTCAACTGATCCTCCTGCCTCAGCCTCCCAAGTAGCTGGATCTACAGGCCCTTGCCACCACCCTGGCTAATTTTTAAATTTTTTGTAGAGGTGAGATCTCGGTATATTACCCAGGCTGGTCTTGAATCCTGAGCTCAAACAATCCTCCTGCCTCAGCTTCCTAAAGTTCTGGGATTACAGGTGTGAGCCACCACACCCAGGCTGGTGTTTTGTTCTGTTTTGTTTTGAGACGAGTCTCCCTCTGTCACCCAGGCTGTAGTGCAGTAGCAGGATCTCAGCTTACTGCAACCTCCACCTCTTGGGTTCAAGTAATTCTCCTGCCTCAGTCTCCCAAGTAGTTGGGATTACAGGTGTGAGACACCACGTCCCCCTAATTTTTGAACTTTTATTGGAGACTGATGTGAGCCACCATGCCTTGCCAAGGTGATGGCTTTTATAGAAATCTGTTCCCTGACTTTTTAAGTAGCAAGTAATACCTTCTCTTGTAAACTCCAATTGTAAGTGCTTCTGGCTCCCTGTCTGCTGAAGTCAGGGGCTATTGGCCCCTTTGCTGAGTGCCCCAAACTGCGGAGTTTCCTGAGCTCCTTTGTCTGCTTTTAAAGTTCTTTTGCTTCCTCCTTTGCTGGCATGTTGCCAGGATAAAGAACATGGAATCTGGAGTGGGTCCCACGTGGGCTGTAGTCCTGACATGGCGTGGGGAATGTGTGACCTTGGGCATGTTACTTAGCCTCTCTGAACCTTCATTTCTCCATCTTCGAGTGAGGACAATATTACTTCGTAGAATGCAGGTAAGGCACAGTGAATGGTATTTGATTATCTGGTCTTCTGATTGTCCCAGAGCCATGACTAAGGATGCTTTTTGCTCTAAGGAACCAACTCAAACTGGCTTAAGAAGACCATGTACAGGCTGACATAACACAGAGTGCAAAGCTGTAATCCCAGCACTTTGGGAGACTGAGGTGGATGGACCACTGGAGGTCAGGAGTTTGAGACCAGACTGGCCAACATAGGGAAACCCCATCTCTACTAAAAATACTGAAATTAGCTGGGCGTGGTGGCGGGCACCTGTAATCTCAGCTACTCAGGAGGCTGAGGCAGGAGAATCGCTTGAACCCGAGAGGCAGAGGTTGCAGTGAGCCAAGATCGCGCCACTGCACTCCAGTTTGGATGACAGAGCGAGACTCCATCTCAAAAAAAAGAGTCACTTCTAGGCTGGGCGTGGTGGCTCACGCCTGTAACCCCAGCACTTCAGGAGTCTGAGGTGGGCGGATCACAAGGTCAGGAGATCGAGACCATCCTGGCTAACACGGTGAAACCCCGTCTCTACTAAAAATACAAAAGCAAAATTTAGCTGGGCGTGGTGGCGGGTGCCTGTAGTCCCAGCTACTTGGGAGGTTGAGGGGGAGAATAGTGTGAACTCAGGAGGCGGAGCTTGCAGTGAGCTGAGATCACGCCACTGCACTCCAGCCTGGGCGACAGAGCGAGACTCCATCTCAAAAAAAAAAAAAAAAAAAAAAAAAAAACCCCTTTTAGATTTTTTTGAAAAAAAAACCCCACCCCCCCCCCCCACATTGGCCCAAATGGAGTCACGTGTCCATTTCTGAACCAATTGTTGACCATCACTGACAAGGAGGTGAGATTATCAACAGGCCAAGCAGACTCAACCAGGCTGGGCTCAGCCTCCTCTGCAGCAGTGTGCCATGGACACTCAGTGTGATTTATTGGCAAGTGAGCCAATAAATGTTGATCACCACCCTCTTTGGGGCAGCTGGGCAGGGCCTATGGTGGCCTATGTGGGGAAGGGTTCTATTTTATGTCCATGGTTCCTGTGGAAAGTGAACATGTTGTTCTGATGAGCCGGCTTGGCCAAGGTGGGGGTCCACACCCTGGACATCCACTTAAGCAGTCAGCTGCAGAGGGCGCCACTGCTTGTCTTGGACAGGGGACCCATGGACCTCCTGCTAGAGGAGTTCTGGTCCCGTGTGTGCAAGGTGCAGCTGGCCCAGGAAGGAGGAGGCTGGTGTGCATCTCTCCTGGGGGTAGTTCCCCAGCTCCATCTTCACAAATTTTAATACCTCCCATCCATTTGCAACTAACCTGTTCTCCTACTGGCATCTGTGACAGCTTTTTTTTTTTTTTTTTTTTTGAGATGGAACCTTGCTCAGTTGCCCAGGCTGGGGTGCAGTGGTGCAGTTTCAGCTCACTGCAACCTCTGCCTCCCAGTTCAAGCAATCCTCCCACCTCAGCCTCCCAAGTAGCTGGGAATACAGGCATGTGCCACCACGCCTGGCTAATTTTTTTTTTTTTT
>NW_016813389.1:443403-463028 GCF_001698545.2 Rhinopithecus bieti
CACGGCCAGCTAATTTTTGGTATTTTTAGTAGAGATAGAGTTTCACCATGTTGACCTGGCTGGTCTCAAACTTCTGACCTCAAGTGATACAACCACCTTAGCCTCCCACAGTGCTGGGATTACAGGTGTGAGCCACCGTGCCTGGCCTGTCTTTTTTTTTTTTGAGACAGAATCTTGCTTTGTCACCCAGGCTGGAGTGCAGTGGCGCGATTTTGGCTCACTGCAACCTCTGCCTCCTGGGTTCAAGCAATTTTCCTGGCTCAGCCTCTGGAGTAGCTGGGATTACAGGCGTGAGCCACCGTGCCCAGCTGGCCCAAGTCTTTAAATATTATTGCAACTGGGGGTATGGCAGCGGTCAGAGGTCCCGAGTTGGTGGAGGGCCCGAGCCCGGGGAGTCAGTGCTTCTTCCCTCTCTTTCCTACTTTTCTCCCCACTCCCTCCCTCCCCAAGAGTCTTTGGAGGATTGTCCTGTGGATGAAGTTGAAGACGCATTTCAGGGCCTGGGAAAAGAAGATGAGGAAATTGATCAATTCAGTGATAATACATTCGGGTCAGGTGCAATTGATGATCATTGGCAGGAAGCACATGAGTGCCTGGCTGAACTGGAAGAAAAGCAACCAGTGGCAGTTATTGAACAAAAAGGCAATGGAGAGAGGGATGAAATGGACTTGTTGGGTGACCATGAGGAGAATCTGGTAGAAAGGTTCAGTAAGATGGTGATTGAAAATGAACTAGAAGATCCAGCAATCATGAGGAGAATGCAAACCAGGCCAGTTTTATAATCCCAATCAGGAAGTCTGAATTCCAGTATCTGGGATGAATCTGAAGTTCTGAGGGGAATCCAAAGACTACTGCTCACTCAGGAAGTGCCTACAGTGTCTGTATTAGAATGTGCCTAGGCCAGGCGTGGTGGCTCAAGCCTGTAATTCCAGCACTTTGGGAGGCCGAGACGGGCGGATCACAAGGTCAGGAGATCGAGACCATCCTGGCTAACACGGTGAAACCCCGTCTCTACTAAAAAATACAAAAAACTAGCCGGGCGAGGTGGCGGGCGCCTGTAGTCCCAGCTACTCGGGAGGCTGAGGCAGGAGAATGGCGTAAACCCGGGAGGCGGAGCTTGCAGTGAGCTGAGATCTGGCCACTGCACTCCAGCCTGGGCGACAGAGCGAGACTCCGTCTCAAAAAAAAAAAAAAAAAGTGCCTTGCCTCAGAGGCCCCCAGGGTCCAGAAGATGTTCAGGACCTTTCTGAACATGCATTACCAAGGCGGTCAACTTCATCTATCATTGGTAGTCCTCCTGTTAGAGCTGTTCCCATAGGCGCCCCACCTAAGCAGATGACTGTACCCAGTCTCGCCCAACACTTTCTGTGTCCCAAGCCTGTCCATGTTCAGCCCCCAGTGCCACCGCATTATCCTGCTCCCTATGGTGACAGGACATCTCCAAGCCAGCTCTGCTGTGTCCCGCTACAGCCTGGATGTATGTCTCCCAGCCAGTCCGCATGGGTCCCTGGATTTGTTGGTAGTCTGTTTGCCGCCGTGAATCCAAGTTACTACAAGGGCCAGTGGGCAGATGCTTCCCCCAGCACCAGGCTTCTGTGCCTTCTTTAGTGCTCCACTCCTGCTGCTCCACCTCCACAGCAGCACCCTCCTGGCCCAGGACTTCACCTGCAAAACCTAAGATCTCAGGCCCCAATGTTTATACTGGACACAACTCACTTTCATCCACAGCATTGTTGACTCTTGCTTCAGAGACAGCAACAGAATAGAAATCAGCATCGGAATCTCAATGGTGCAAGAGATAGAGGAAGTCAATGGAACACTCATCAAGATAATCTCTATGGCCGGGCGCGGTGGCTCAATCCCAGCACTTTGGGAGGCCGAGACGGGTGGATCACGAGGTCAGGAGGTTGAGACCATCCTGGCTAACAAGGTGAAACCCCGTCTCTACTAAAAAATACAAAAAACTAGCCGGGCGAGGTGGCGGGCGCCTGTAGTCCCAGCTACTCGGGAGGCTGAGGCAGGAGAATGGTGTAAACCCAGGAGGCGGAGCTTGCAGTGAGCCGAGATCCAGCCACGGCACTCCAGCCTGGGTGACAGCACGAGACTCCGTCTCAAAAAAAAAAAAAAAAAAAAAAAAAAAAAAGATAATCTCTGAAAGGATCCATATGCCAATCTCATGTTGCAGCGGGAAAAGGATTGGGTCCCTAAAATCCAGATGATGCAATTGCAAACCACTGATCCCTACCTGGATGATTTTTGTTACCAGAATTACTTGGAAAACTGTCAGCTGCTGAAGAAAAATAAGGTGATGGCCCTAAAAAGGAGTACACCAAGCTCATCCCCCCTCAGGTGGCCAAACTTGAGCACGCCTATAATCCAGTGCAATTTGCGGGCACTTTGGGAAAACTGACTGTTTCTAGTGTAAATAATCAGCAAAAAATGATTGATGCTCTTGTGACATCTTGGAGTGAGGATAATGAGACAGAAGAAAAGTTCGAGACAAGAGGAGAAAACCCTTGTCATGGCCGAGCGCAGTGGCTCAAACCTGTAATCCCAGCACTTTGGGAGGCTGAGGCGGGCAGATCATGAGGTCAAGAGATGGAGACCATCCTGGCTAACACGGTGAAACCCCATCTCTACTAAAAATAAAAAAATTAGCCGGGCATGGTGGTGGGCACCTGTAGTCCCAGCTACTCGGGAGGCTGAGGCAGGTGAATCGCTTGAACCTGGGAGGTGGAGGTTGCAGTGAGCCAAGATCATGCCACTGCATTCCAGCCTGGTGACAGAGGGAGACTCCGTCTCAAACAAACAAACAAAACCCTGTCATAATTGAGAAAACCTACAGATTACTCCTTGATGTGGAGGACTGTGAAAGTCATTATTGCCTGAAGCTAGAATGGATGAGGGAAAGCACAAAATGTGTAGCATGTATGACAACTTAAGGGGGAAATTGGCTGGACAAGAGAGGCCTAGTGATGACCACTTTGTGCAGATCATGTGTATCCGAAAAGGGAAGAGAATGGTTGCCTGTATTCTTCCTTTCCTCTCCACAGAGCAAGCAACTGACATTCTCCTGATAACAGCCAGGAACCTACCTTTCCTTATAAAGAAGGACGCACAAGGGCCAGGCACCCTGGCTCACTCTTGTAATGCCAGCACTTTGGGAGGCTGAGGTGGGTGGATCACTTGAGATCGGGAGTTCGAGACCAGCCTGGCCAACATCGTGAAACCCCATCTCTACTAAAAATACAAAAATTAACTAGACATGGTGGTGCATACGTGTAATCCCAGCTCCTTGGGAGGCTGAGGCAGGAGAATCGCTTGAACCTGGGAAGCGGAGGTTGCAGTGAGCCGAGATGGCACCAGTGCACTCCAGCCTGGGTGACAGAACGAGACTGTAGCTAAATAAATACATGTGAAATGTGACCTTGCTTCTGTGAAAACAACTTTTTATGTCAGGTTTCATGTTTGAAACAGCTACACACAATTTCTGATAACTTGTTATCAGGAGAAATAGGCTTTGTAAGGGTAGTCTCTTAAGAAATTCTTGATGGCTACTAATAGTGAGAACCTTTATTCACAGCTGCAGGTGATATAAAATTTGGACCTTTTTAGGCCGGGCTTGGTGGCTCACGCCTGTCATCCCAGCACCTCGGGAGGCCGAGGTGGGCGGATCACCTGAGGTCAGGAGTTCGAGACCAGCCTGACCAACATGGAGAAACCCCCCCCCGCCATCTCTACTAAAAATACAAAATTAGCTGGGCGTGGTGGCGCATGACTGTAATGCCAGCCACTTGGGAGGCTGAGGCAGGAGAATTGCTTCAACCTGGGAGGTGGTGGTTGTGATGAGCCGAGGTCGCACGCGCCATTGCACCCCAGCCTGGGCAACAAGAGCAAAACTGTTTCAAAAGAAAAAAAAAAATTGGTTTTTTTGAGACAGTATTCTATCGCCCAGGCAGGAGTGCAGTGGCTTGATCACAGCTCACTGTAGCCTCCAACTCCCCAGTCTCAGATGATCTTCCTACCTCAGCCTCCCAAGTAGCTGGGACCACAGGCACACACCGTGACGGCTGTTTTTTTTTGTTTTGTTTTGTTTTTTGTTTTTAATTTTTTAAATTTTTTTGAGACGGAGTCTTGCTCTGTCGCCTAGGCTAGAGTGCAGTGGCCAGATCTCAGCTCACTGCAAGCTCCGCCTCCCGGGTTTACGCCATTCTCCCGCCTCAGCCTCCCGAGTAGCTGGGACTACAGGCGGCCGCCACCTCGCCCGGCTAGTTTTTTGTTTTTTTTAGTAGAGACGGGGTTTCACCGTGTTAGCCAGGATGGTCTCGATCTCCTGACCTCGTGATCCACCCGTCTCGGCCTCCCAAAGTGCTAGGATTACAGGCTTGAGCCACCGCGCCCGGCTGACGGCTGGGTTTTTTATTTTATTTTTTTGTAGAGACGAAGTCTCATTATGCTGCCTAGACTGGTCTTGAATTCCTGGGCTCAAGTGATCTGCCCTCTTTGGCTCCCAAAGTGCTATGATTATAGGTGTGTACCACCACATCCAGCCTGAAATGATTTTTTATTCTTTTTTTTTTTTTGAGATAGAGTCTTGCTGTGTCGCCCAGGCTGGAGTGCAGTGATGCCATCTCGGCTCACTGCAACCTTCACCTCCTGGGTTCAAGCGATTCTCCTGCCTCAGCTTTCCGAATAGCTGGGACTACAGGCACGTGCCACCACGCTCGGCTAATTTTTGTGTTTTTTTAAGTAGAGACAGGGGTTTCACCATGTTGGCCAGGCTGGTGTCGAACTCCTGACCTCAAGTGATCTGCCCTCCTTGAACTCCCAAAGTGCTGGGATTACAGGCCTGAGCCACTGTGCCCAGCCTCTTTTCTTTCTTTCTTTCTTTTTTTATTTTTCTGAGGTGGAGTCTCTCTGTCGCCCAGGCTGGAGCGCAGTGGCCAGATCTCAGCTCACTGCAAGCTCCGCCTCCCGGGTTTACGCCATTCTTCTGCCTCAGCCTCCCGAGTAGCTGGGACTACAGGCGCCTGCCACCTCGCCCGGCTAGTTTTTTGTATTTTTTAGTAGAGACGGGGTTTCACCGGGTTAGCCAGAATGGTCTCGATCTCCTGACCTCGTGATCCGCCCGTCTCGGCCTCCCAAAGTGCTGGGATTAAAGGCTTGAGCCACCACGCCCGGCCGCCTCTTTTCTTTCTTAAGCTGCGTCCTGGCTATGTTAGTGTTTATTTTATTATAGATTCTTAAACTAAACTTACACATTCTGTTACGGGTTGAATTGCATCCTCCCTGAATTCATGTGTCGAAGATCTTACCCCTAGTACCTCAGAATGTGACCTTACTTTGTTTTGTTTTGTTTTTTTGAGAGAAAGTCTAGCTCTGTTGCCCAGGCTGGAGTGCAGTGGCACGATCTCGGCTCACTGCAACCACCACCTCCAGGTTCAAGCAATTCTCCTGCCTCAGCCTCCTCAAGTAGCTGGGACTACAGGTGCATGCCATCACGCCCAGCTAATTTTTGTATTTTTAGTAGAGACGGGGTTTCGCCGTGTTGGCCAGGCTGGTCTTGAACTCCTTACCTCATGATCTGCCCACCTCCGCCTCCCGAAAGTGCTGGGATTACAGGTGTGAGCCACTGTGCCCGGCTGCTCATTTGGATATAGGGTCATCATAAATGTAATCCATTAAGATGGGGCCCTACTGAAGTAGAGTGGGTCCCTAATCCAGCATATCTGATGTCCTTACAAAAAGGGGACATTTGGACACAGGCACACACACAGAGCACCAGATGGAGGTTGGAGTTACGCTCAAGGGAACCACCAGAAGTTAGAACAAGGTTGGGAATATATCCTTCCCTGGCACCTTCAGAAGGAGCATAGCCCTGCAGACACCTTGATCTTGTACTCCAGCCTCCAGAACTGCCAGACAATACATTTCCTTTTTTTTTTTTTCTTTCTGAGACAGAGTCTGCTTTTGTCACCCAGGCTGGAGTACAGTGGTGCCATCTCAGCTCATTGTAACCTCTGCCTCTCAGGTTCTAGCAATTCTCCTATCTACCTTGGGTGAAAAAGCGAGACCCTGTCTCAAACAAAACAAAACAATACAAAGAAACTAATCTCTTTTTTTTTTTTTGAGACGGAGTCTTGCTCTGTTGCCCAGGCTGGAGTGCAGTGGTGCGATTTCCGCTCACTGCAAGCTCTGCTGCGTCCAGAGTTAACGCCATTCTCCTGCCTCAGCCTCCCGAGTAACTGGGACTACAGGCGCCCGCCAGCACGCCCGGCTAATTTTTTTGTATTTTCAGTAGAGACGGGGTTTCACCGTGTTCGCCAGAATGGTCTCGATCTCCTGACCTCGTGATCCGCCCGCCTCAGCCTCCCAAAGTGCTGGGATTACAGGCGTGAGCCACTGCACCTGGCCAAGAAACTAATTTCTTAAAGAGAACTGAGAGACTTTCAGTTTTCTGTACGCGGGGATAGTTTGTCTAGCAGAGGGCATATTTGTTGCTTGAAAGACTGGCAAAATCCCTCTTGTTGTTTATAACAGTAAACACTGGGTGAGTTCACGCATTCTCAGAAACTGTTGGTTGGGGCTCCAACACAGAAAGACAGCTGTACCTGTGCCATGTTAAATCAGAGAAAAAGGTTGTTGAATAGTAAGTGTAACATGAGTTGATTTAAGTGAAAAATATTTTCATTCGCCTTGAAAAGTCAGTAAGGAGGACATTAAAAGTTCCACAGCAGTTAATAGGTCAGTGCAGTGACTCATTCCTGTAATCCCAGCACTTTGGGAGACTGAAGCGGGAGGATTGCTTGAGCTCAGGAGTTCGTGACCAGCCTGGGCAACATAGCAAGACTCCGTCTCTAATTAATAAATAATAATAAAACAACGGTTAACATCTGAGAAAAATAAAATAAAATAAACTGTTGATTGGGTATAAACTGGCCTAACCCTTTTGGCAAGATTTCTTGTCTTTTTTTTTTTTGAGTGTTGCTCTTTTGCCCAGGCTGGAGTGCAGTGGCACAATCTTGGCTCGCTGCAAGCTTGGCCTCCTGGGTTCACACCATTCTCCTGCTTCAGCCTGCTGAGTAGCTGGGACTACAGGCGCCCGCCACCACGCCCGGCTAATTTTTTTGTATTTTTAGTAGAGACGGGGTTTCACCATGTTAGCCAGGATGGTCTCAATCTCCTGACCTCATGATCTACCCGCCTCAGCCTCCCAAAGTGCTGGGATTACAGGCCTGAGCCACCGCGCCTGGCTTCAAGTTTTGTGTTTTTTGTCGAGACACCATGTTTCCAGGTTGGTCTTGAACTCCTGGGCTCAAGCCTGCCTCATCTCCTAAAGCGCTAGGATCACAGGCATGAGCCACACTGTACCCGGCCCCCCAAAAGAAGTCTTTAAAGTTTGATCCTTCATTGAATTTTTTTTTTTTTTTTTTGAGACGAAGTCTTGCTCTGTTGCCCAGGCTGGAGTGCAGTGGCCGGATCTCAGCTCACTGCAAGCTCCGCCTCCTGGGTTTACGCCATTCTCCCGCCTCAGCCTCCCCAGTAGCTGGGACTATAGGTGCCCGCCACCTCGCCCAGCTAGTTTTTTTTTTATTTTTTTAGTAGAGATGGGGGTTCACCATGTTCGCCAGGACGGTCTCGATCTCCTGACCTCGTGATCCGCCCGTCTCAGCCTCCCAAAGTGCTGGGATTACAGACTTCAGCCACTGCGCCCGGCCGGAACTTTTAAAGTGAAACTCTCAAAGCATCTATTTTGGCTAGGTTCTGTGGGACATGAGGAAGTGGCCCTTGCCTGAAGAGAGCACCCAGTAGGAGGTGGCACAAGATTTCCACACACACACGAGTGCCCACAGCAGGGATACTGGGACCCATACCCAGGAGGGAGCCATCAATGCATCCTGAGAAGCGGAAGCCACAGCAGGCCTCAGGGAGGAGGCAGCATCTGAGCTTGGCCTGGAGGGTTCCCACAGTTGCAGGGGCTGGAGATCCTGGCCCAGGCCCAGCCCCTGTGCTCCTGAAGTGGACACTCTAGAGATGAGTGGAGGATCAACCCTGTTTCTGGTTTGGGGTGGTTTGTGTGTTTGGGGCAAGGGAATTTCTCAGGTTGCCCTTATTTTCTGAAACGCACATACTCCTGGATGTTTCTGTGTAAACCATCTGCTCCATTTTGGCCAAAGCAGGAGTTCCTCTCAACTCTCCATGGGGACCGGGGAGGTGGGGGATGCAGATATCAGACAGACTCATAGCCTCAGAGCTTCAGGGTGGCCTGTGGGTCTGGTGAATTCTTCTGTGGTTCTCCAAGTGTGATCCTTGGCCAGTAGCACCAGCATCACCTGGACATCTATTAGAAATGCAAATTTTCGGCCGAGCACAGTGGCTCACTCTTGTAATTCCCGGACTTCGGGAGGCTGAGGCGGGTGGATCACCTGAGGTCAGGAGTTTGAAACCAGCCTGGCCAATATGATGAAACCCCGTCTCTACTAAAAATACAAAAAATTAGCCAGGCGTGGTGGCAGGCGCCTGTAATCCCAGCTACTCAGGAGGCTGAGGCAGGAGAATCGCTTGAACCTGGGGGTGCAGAGGTTGCAGTGAGCTGAGATCATGCCACTGCACTCCAGCCTGGCCACAAGAGCAAAACTCTGTCTCAAAAATAACAGCAACAGCAGCAACAAAAAGAAATGCAAATTTTCTGGCCCCATCTCAAACCTATTGAATCAGATACTTTTAGAGAATTGGTTCCTATAATCTGTGTTTTAACAAGCCTGTGACTCTGGTTTGAGAACCACTGATAGTGATATTTACTCCAGGTGACCCAGGGAAGCGGGGCCCAGCCTGGGCTCCCCCGACCCCTGTCCACCTTTCCTGACTGCTCCGTGCTCACCTCCAAGAGGCTGGAGCTGTTCCTGACTGATGGCTCACGGGAGGATTGGGAGCTGGGATGCTGTTTGGCTAACATCCTCTCCTGCAGGGAGGGGGTGAGGTCTGCAAGGGGTACCCAGGGCCTTCTCTGGAATGCTACCTCCCTCCCACTTCATGTACTAGGTGGCATATTAGTATTATTAATCCATACATTCATTCAACAACTTTTTTTTGTTGATTGTCTACCGTATACAGGTTGGTTTGGCTATTGGAGATACAGAAATGACTGTGATATCACCCTAGTCCACAAGGAATCCATGGTCCAGTGGGGACATTGGGGTGGCCACCAGGCAGTGATAGAGCAATCTCATAAAAGTTTTTATTACAACCAGGTGCAGTGGCTTGTGCTTGTAATCCTAGCTACTTGGGAGACTGATGCACCTCCTCGGGAGGTGGGAGAATCACTTGAGACCAGGAGTTTGAGACCAGCCTGGGAAACACAGTGAGACTCTCTCAAAAAAAAAAAAAAATTAGCCGGGCTTGGTGACCTGCACCAGCAGTGTTAGCTACTCAAGAGGCTGAGGAGGGAGGATCGTTCGAGCTCAGGAGCTTGAGGCTGCCGTAAGCTGTAATCATGCCACTGTACTCTAGTCTGGGTATGTTTTATATATATGTGTGTGTGTGTGTGTGTGTATAAAATGTATAAAAATGTATATGTATAAAAATATGTGTGTATTTATGTCTATTTATTGATGTCTATTTTTTGAGATAGAGTCTCACTATTTCACCCAGGCTTGAGTACAGTGGCACAATCATGGCTCACTGCATTCTCGAACTCCCAGGCTCAAGCGACCCTCCCACCTCAGCCTCCCGAATAGTTGGAACTACAGGCATGTGCCACCATGCCCGGCTAATTTTTAAAAATGTTTTGTAGAGATGGTGTCTCCCTATGTTGCTCAGGCTGATTTCAAACTCCAGGTTTCAAGCAATCCTCCTACCTCAGCCTCCAAAAGTGCTGAGATTACAGGCGTGAGCCACCATGCCTGACAATTGTTTTTTTTTTTTTTTTTTTTTGAGACGGAGTCTCATTCTGTGGTCCAGGCTGGAGTGTAGTGGCGGGATTCCTGCTCACTGCAACCTCTGCCTTCTGGGTTTGAGCAATTCTCCTGTCTCAGCCTCCTGAGTAGCTGGGATTACAGGTGCCTGCTACCATGCCTGGCTAATTTTTTTGTATTTTAGTAGAGATGGGGTTTTGCCCATTGGCCAGGCTGGTCTGGAACTCCTGACCTCAAGTGATCTGCCCGCCTCAGCCTCCCAAAGTGCTGGGATTACAGACGTGAGACAGTGTGCACAGCCCGCCACCCTTTNTTTTTTTTTTTTTTTTTTTTGAGACGGAGTCTCATTCTGTGGTCCAGGCTGGAGTGTAGTGGCGGGATTCCTGCTCACTGCAACCTCTGCCTTCTGGGTTTGAGCAATTCTCCTGTCTCAGCCTCCTGAGTAGCTGGGATTACAGGTGCCTGCTACCATGCCTGGCTAATTTTTTTGTATTTTAGTAGAGATGGGGTTTTGCCCATTGGCCAGGCTGGTCTGGAACTCCTGACCTCAAGTGATCTGCCCGCCTCAGCCTCCCAAAGTGCTGGGATTACAGACGTGAGACAGTGTGCACAGCCCCCCACCCTTTTTTTTTTTTTTAAGTGATGGGGCCTCCCCATGTTACTCAGGCTGGTCTCAAACTCCTGAACTCAGGTGATCCTCTGACCTCAGTCTCACAAAGTGCTGGGATTACAGGCATGAGCTACCATGCCTGCCACCCCCCTCCCCGGCAAATTTTGTTTACAGTTAATATTGCAAAGGCCTCCTCTCTCTACATGCTTTCTTGTCTTTCCGATCCATGCTCCGCATTTTTGGAGATGGAGTCTCACTCTATCCTCCAGGGTGGAGTGCAGTGTTGCAATCTTGGCTCACTGCAACCTCTGCCTTCCAGGTTCATGCAATTCTCATGCCTCAGCCTCCCAAGTAGCTGGGATTACAGGCATGCACCACCACGCCTGGATAATTTTTGTATTTTTAGTAGAGATGAGGTTTCCACATGTCAGCCAGGCTGCTCTGGAACTCCTGACCTCAGGTGATCTGGTGATCTGCCCGCTTCGGCCTCCCAAAGTGCCAAAGTGCTGGCATTACAGGTGTGAGCCACTCTGCGCTCGGCCATTTTTTTTTTTTTTTTTGAGACGGAGTTGTGCTCTTTTGCCCAGGTTGGAGTGCAGTGGTGCGATCTTGGCTCACTGTAACCTCTACCTCCTGGGTTTAAGTGATTCTCCTGCCTCAGCCTCCTGAGTGGCTGGGACTATAGGCGACGGCTGCCACGCCCGGCTAATTTTTGTATTTTTAGTAGATACGAAGTTTCACCGTGTTGGCCAGGCTGGTCTCGAATTCCTGACCTCAAGTGATCCACCTGCCTCAGCCTCCCAAAGTGCTGGGATTACAGGTGTGAGCCACAGCACCCGACCTAGAGTGAAATACTGAAAACCCTCTCATGGCTTTCCAGGCTTCTGAGGGATGAAATCCAACACCTTAGGCTGGACTACCAGACGCTGCATAGTCTGGTCCTGCTTTGGCAGGATTTCTCTCATCATTGGCCCTGTAACACTTCAAGGGACTGCAGTAATGATGCTTCATAGAATATGCTGTGTTCTCTTGTACCTGCATGTGGTAACTGTGTACCTACTGCCCTCTGCTTAGAATTCCCTTTGCTGCTTGCTTGGTGAACTTCCACTCATCTCTCATGGCTCAGTTCCAATGCCATCACCTCTGGGAACCATCTCCTGCCTGCCCCAGGAGGACTGGGTCCTCCTTTTCCTGTCCTCTTTTCCTTGAACCTGTATTTCTTTTTTTGAGACAGTCTCGCTCTGTCACCCAGGCTGAAGTGCAGTGGTGATTTTGGCTCACTGCAACCTCTGCCTTCCAGGTTCAAGCAGTTCTCCCTGCCTTCGCCTCTCTAGTAGCTGGGATTACAGGCACACACCAGCATGCCCGGTTTTTATATTTTTAGTAAAGATGGGGTTTCACTATGTTGGGCAGTCTGGTCTTGAACTTCTGATCTTAGGTGATCCGCTTGCCTCAGCCTCCCAAAGTGCTGGGATTACAGGCGTGAGCCACCGCAGAGTCTTAAAAGGTTGGGTTACAATGAGGATTAGGAAATCTGTCAGTTATTCGACAGAGAGACAATGAATGGACCAAAGGATCGGGGAGCTCCCTGACATTACAGAACAAATTCAGTATGCAGAATACTGTGAAAGCGAGGCGGAAAAGCAGGTTTTGTTTGCGAGTTTGACTTTAGGATTGCAGGTGAAAAACTTGTGTGACCCTGGAGGTGTGTGGCTAAGGTGCTGCGGGGTCACTGGAGAAAGGTCAAGGGACTGTGGCCCAGTTGGCTCGGAGGTTGTTCAGGTCTCCCAGATTCCAGGGCGGCATTATGAGCCACGTGACAGACCTCCCCTGACTGGCTGACAGCGAAGCATAATTGAGAAGATGGCGGACCAGCAAGGACCTCATCAGAATAGGTCTGTACACAGAGCGGCATAGAGTGCAGGAGGGTAGTAGGCCGGGCGGGTGCGGTGGCTCACGCCTGTAATCCCAGCACTTTGGAAAGCCGAGGCGGGCGGATCATGAGGTCAGGAAATCGAGACCATCCCGCCTAACACGGTGAAACCCCGTCTCTACTAAAAATACAAAAAAAAAAAAAAAAAAAAAAAAAAAAGCCGGGCGTGGTGGCGGGCGCCTGTAGTCCCAGCAACTCAGAAGGCTGAGGCAGGAGAATGGCGTGAACCCGGGAGGCGGAGGTTGCAGTGAGCCGAGATCGCGCCACTGCACTCCAGCCTGGGCGACAGAGAGAGACTCTGTCTCAAAAAAAAAAAAAAAAAAAAAAAAGAGTGCAGGAGGGTAGTGAAGCCCAAGGGGAATGCCGACCCTTTTTCCTGTTGGGGCCAAGGCAGAGGCGATGTGGGCAGGGGAGAGAGGCCGGGGAATGCGCAGAAGCCGATTCCATCTCTGCACTAACAGTGGACTAGGGGCAGAGCTGGATTTTCGAGGGCAGTGTGCAGCTCCCAATAACGTGTTCCGTGGGTCCTCTGTGAGCCTAGGTTCCTGGTGAGTACCAAGGGGAGCGCGTCGGAACCGTACGCTCCTTTGAGTGAGGGGAATCCGGGAGGACCCAAGGCAGGGGAAACAGGGCCGAGCGGGAAAGCCCTTGAATGGGGGGCGAGACCAGGCCAGGCCCGCTGGACTCGTCGCATGTCTCCTTGGTGACGGGACGCTTGGCCCGGAAGTGGGCGGTGCTTCTGGCGGGGCGGGGCATCTCTGTGACGCTAGGGGCTGCGCCTCGATGGCGAAACCCAAGCGGCTCCCGGGGGGGTTTGAACTGGCCAATGGGCGAGCTGCCGACCGGGTGTCGGAAAAGGAGGCGGAAGCCGGGAGGAGCCGCCGCCAGAGCCAGACTGCATCCGCCGCGGCGTCTCCATGGCACGACCCTGGCCTCCGACTTCAACGACTTCATAAGGCGGCGTTTCTGGGCTCAGCCGTGTCGCTCCTGGTGAGAGGCCGCCGGCAGGCGGGATCCAGCGCGCTCCGGGGCACCGCGGGCGAGACCGTCGCCTTCGTACCCACGGCGCGGTCGGCCCCGCGGGGCCGTCGGGTCCTGCGTTCCCCGCCGCGTAGCGCTCGTCCCCCTCCTGTCAGAACCTGGGCCCCCGCCACGCCCACCGGCACGGGGCCTCTCCTCCTCCCGCTAACGGGCGGCCGGCCGCCTCCTTCCTCTCCTGGCTACCGCGGGGCTCTGCCCCTCTTCTGCCGCCCGCGGGCAGGGCTTCGCCTTTCTGTGGGCAGAAACCGGTACCCTTCTGCCTGCTGGTGGGTGGCCGTCCCTTCTCTCCGCCGACAGAGGCTGTCCCTCGCTCTGCTGCCCGCCGGCGGCCTCGCCCCGACCACCTCGTCCTCTCCGCGGGCCTCCACACGGCAGTCACTTGCCCTCCCTCCGTAGGCAGCGCTGTTCCCCGGGCACCGTCTCCGGGTCACCAGGGCCCTCGCCCGCGGGGGTCCCCGCCGCCCCCTCCCAGCCCGGTGTCTAACCTGCTTAGAACTCGGTTGTTCGGTTTTCCCTCGCGGCGGGGCCCCCGGGCTCCGCGCCTCCCTCTTTCAAACACTGGTCCTCTCGGGCACCTGTTCTTCCGGGAACGCCCCTTCTCCTAGGAGACGGTTGTCCGACCCCGCCCCAGCATCCCCGCTGCTCCCTGCGCGGTTCCGGCCCTCTGGGGCCCACTTGGGGCCGAGCGGTTCTCACCTACCCTCTCCGCACGTCCGCCGGCGCCTCAGGTTTCCCCCAGTAGCCACCGGCCGTCTTCCGCGGTGGTACTTTCCCTCGCTGTTCTGCCCCGTCCCCTCCTCTTCCTCCCCTCTGCCCCCAGGTCGCTCAGCCTCTCCTATCTCCCCCTACTTTGGCAGGACAGTTGCTGTGCGACTAGGACAGTAGAGGAGCGCCTCCCAGTTTTCATCCAACTGCCAATCCCAAAGCTTCCACCCTTCTCCCCTCAGAGAGGACGTTTGATGCCAGGCCCCTTGAGAGGCTCATTGACAAGCCCGCCCCTCTGGGTCCCCCTGAGCAGAGCCTGCTGACCCAATTGCCCACCTTTGCGGCTTTGATGCCTAGCCATGTCTGCCTCATCCTCAGGCGGCTCCCCCAGGTACTGCCGATGTGGGAGGCGCCTGCGCCGGAGGGCAGGGAAAGGTGGCCAGGGGTCCCCAGGGCAGGCTCGCCTGAGGCTTCCAGCTTCCTCATTGTGTTTGCTGAAAGTCTGGACCAAAACATTTAAAAATCATTTTTAATGGGAAGGGGGAACGAAATGTATACACAATCCCAGCTCTACCTCCCTCGCTCCTTCCCTCCCCAAATGTCACAGCTTCCTGGAAGCAAACAGGGTCACTCTTGTTGTCTTAATAGAGTACTAGGTTCAGAGCCGTTTTGAAGGGAGTCGAGGTGTAAATAAATAACATGTAGGAGGTGGATGTGGCAGTTAGCAAGATGATGGAATCCAGGTGGTTTGACAAGAAACCCACTGAGAGATTTCCCAAAACTATTGGCTTTACATGAACAATGTTCTGAATGATTAGGGAAAAAAGCCTGTCTTCTCAGTTTTGGTATTCCTTGGCTAAAGGATCAGTAGAGCGTGCTCTCTCTCTCTCTCTATATGTGTGTGTGTAAACACATCTATATGTGTTTACACACATATGTATATATGTGTGTATATATACACACACACACACAGTCCCTCCTTTTTTTTTTTTTTTTTTTTTGAGACGGAGTCTCGCTCTGTCTCCCAGGCTGGAGTGCAGTGCCCGGATCTCAGTTCACTGCAAGCTCCGCCTCCCGGATTTACGCCATTCTCTTGCCTCAGCCTCCCTAGTAGCTGGGACTACAGGCGCCCGCCACCTCGCCCGGCTAGTTTTTTTGTATTTTTTAGTAGAGACGGGGTTTTACCGTGTTAACTAGGATGGTCTTGATCTCCTGACCTCGTGATCCGCCCGTCTCGGCCTCCCAAAGTCCTGGGATTACAGGCTTGAGCCACCACGCCTGGCCATTCCCTCTTTTTAAAATCAGGATGTAATACACATACAGCAAAACGCATACCACAGTGCTCAATTATTTTTTCATTGCATTTTGATATTGCATTATTTTCCCCAAGTATTTGTAGAGAGGGCAGATGATAATTTGGGACCGCCCCGTCTCTGCCCCACCCTCCCTGCCTCCCCCTGGTTGCTCAGCCTCTCTGATCTCTCCCCACTTTGGGGGCCAGTTGCGGTGGCTCATGTCTGTGTAATCCTAGCACTTTGAGAGGCCAAGGTGGGCGGATCTCCTGAGGTCAGGAGTTTGAGACCAGCCTGACCAACATGGTGAAACCCCGTCTCTACTAGAAATATAAAAAATTAGCTGGGCATGGTGGCACACCCCTGTAATCCCAGCTACTCAGGAGGCTGGGGCAGGAAAATTGGAGAATTGCTTGAACCTGGGAGGCGGAGCTTGCAGTGAGCAAAGATTGGGCCACCGCACTCCATCCTGGGCGACAGAGCAAGACTCTATCTCAAAAAAAAAAAAAAAAAAAAGGGCAGTGAGATGGATCATCAGATGGTAATTCCAAGTCCCTTCCCATCCTGGAGTTCTTGGATGTACCGCTGAAATATTTTGGAGCAAATTAAACTTTTAAACTTTGCTCTCTATTTTTTTTTTCTGTCTTTGCAGATCTGGTGATGGGGCTGTACAGTATATGTGTAAGCAATGTGAATTACACATGGCATTACAAAAAAAATCCCCTGCTGCTTAGGAGCTTAAAGGATAGGAAGCGGAATCTTTTGGGAAACAGATACTTTTTTATTCTCTTAGGGGAATATTTGAGCCTTAATTTGATGAGTGTGCGTTACAGTGACTTCTCGTGCCTGAGGCTAATGCTTTTGAAAAAAATTCTTTTCTTTTTTGTTGTTGTTTTGAAACAGGGTCTCCCTCTGCCACCTAGGCTGGAGTGCAGTGGTGCGGTCATGGCTCACTGCAGCTTCCACCTCCCAGGCTTAAGTGATTCTCCCACCTCAGCCTCCCAAATAGCTGGGACTACAGATACACGCCACCACGCCCAGCTAATTTTTGTATGTTTTGTAGAGATGGGGTCTTGCCATGTTGCCCAGGCTGGTCTCAAACTCCTGGGCTCAAGCAATCTGCCTGCCTTGGCCTCCAAAAGTGTTGGAATTACAGGCATGAGCCATGGCTTGTGGTCACTAATGCTCTATTTTTGTCATTCACTCACTCCACCTTTCTCCAGGGCCGCCTCTGCTCCAGGCACTGTCCTGGGTGCTTCTACCCTCAACCAAACCAGCACCTTGGCTGTGTTCATGTGCTGCTTGCTTTTTGTCATCTGACAGGCTGTCCGCCTGGCTTTTCAGTAAGGGTCATAATACATGTGATGTGACGATATGTTACAAGTCCAGCCTGCAAATGCCCGTCACCCTATTTCTGTCCCACTGCTGGGCTCCCACGCACATCTGGTGCTCATCTCAGGGGAGTCAAGGAATTCCACGCTGGTTTTCCTAGCCTTGAACATGTTGGCTACCATAGTCAGTGTGTAATTTCATGAGATCTAAAACGTAAGAGAGCCCTAGTTTTCTGCTTACAATCTGGTTCTTGTGCCTGGGTGCAGGTTTCCATCGTGTGGGAAGAACGGAGTAACGAGTCTCACGCAGAAAAAGGTCTTGAGAGCACCTTGTGGCGCACCCAGTGTAACTGTGACGGTAGGTGATGCACTCATGTAGCAGCCCCCTTTGGTCACCCTGCTAAAAATGCTTCTGCACACCATTTCCAGGAGATGCCTTACCCTGCTGGGTACCATCGCTGCCCAGTTACACTGCTAGGTGCTGTTATGCGTAGCCTGCTGATTTTTAATTATGATCATTTTTGTCTGCGCTAAGGCTGCCGGGTGTGAGGAAGTTGTCTTAGACGTACTCTTCCAGCCAAATCCTAAAATCTTGAGAGTTTTAAAATAAAGGAAAAGAGAAGAGAAAAAAAAAGTTTAAAGAATGGGTGGAAGGATAAGAGCTGGTGGTGGTTGAGGGGTTTGTAGCTGCGGTTCTGCCTTGCTCATGTTTTCTTTAGAATCTAGACAACTTTCTCATCCTTAGGATTTCCTCCAGCTTTCTGTTTTCATGGTCTTTGATCTGCCTGCTGTCTGATTTATTCTGCACCCTGAGCATTTTGTGTGTTTCCCATGCCAATCTGCATGCCCACTTGAGATCACTGTGTAGAAGGATCCGCCTGCTTTCCGCTGTGCTTCACTAAATCCAAGGAGGAGCCGTGCATTCCAGCAGGTTTAGAGGAGATCCAGCCCTGAGGACCCTGGGGCCTGTGTCTGGGATCTATTCTAGAATGGGTGGGTCTTGCAGACCCTCTCTTGAGTGGACCAGAATCTCCCTGGTGGTCTTCTGCTGGGATCTCTGCAGGAACCTGCTGAATGATACTCCCGCCTTGCTGCCTGTCTGCATGCCAGTAGTTGGTAGCTGTCCTGCTCGCTTGCTGGCTAGGCTTTTCGGTGGCCCCCAGAGGCTGTGAGCTCCGTTTTTATGCCCAGTTTACTCATCCACAGATCAACCATTTTTGTGTTGTCCTCCCCCACCTGCCAGAAGCCAACCATGAAGGACCGCTCTTCAACTCCCCCCTTACATGTTCACGTGGATGAGAACACCCCTGTCCATGTCCACATAAAAAAACTCCCGAAACCATCAGCGACCAGCAGCCAGGTAGGAGCATGCCAGTGGGGTGAGGTAGCAGCTGTGGATCTGGGTGATCCTGCTAAGCCCAGCCTCCTCGCACTCTGACTCCAAAGGTTTGGGAGACAAACACACTCTTTCGGAGGCCGGTTTCCTGGTTAGAAGGTAGGCAGGCCTGTCATCCAGGAGCAGCAGCAGTAACATTAATCAGAAGAGGAACTCTGCCAGTTGGAGAGGGATGTCACTAGCATGGCACCATGGCCAGCTGGGTGTGGAAGTGACCCTGGATTTGTCCCTTTCCACAGAAATCTCACAAGCGAGGAATGAAAGGGGACACTGTGAATGTGCGGCGGAGTGTCCGGGTGAAAACCAAGGTACCTTGGATGCCCCCTGGAAAATCATCTGCCCGGCCCGTGGGATGCAAGTGGGAGGTAGGCTCACCCTTGCCCAGGCTTTTCTTCTCGGACTGCTCAGATCCTAGCAGGCCTCAGCCTCGGTATGATTCAGGGTCAGCTGTAGCTACTGGAATGTCCTAGCAGACCCCATTTACTGAGGGCCTTGCTAAACCCTGAAACTGTGTGAATAATCTTCTTGAGTTCTTATGACACTGCTGTGTGGGAAGTCCTGCTGTCCCAGTGCAGAAATGAGGAACCAGGCCTCAGAGAGAAGTGATTTTCCCAGAGTCACAGAGAAGGTAGCAGAGCTGGAGTTAAGATTCTTTCTAGAGGCAGTACTCTTAGCCTCTCTACTTTGCTTGTGAGGAGCCACATCACATGTCTTGTCTTGTCTCTTTTCTTTTCTCTTTTCTTTTCTTTTCTTTTCAGACAGAGCCTTGCTCTGTTGCTGAGGCTGGAGTGCAGTGGCATGATCTTGGCTCACTGCAATCTCCACTTCCCAGGTTCAAGTGATTCTCCTGCCTCAGCCTCCCGAGTAGCTGGGACTACAGGCACCCGCCACCACTCCGACTAATTTTTGTATTTTTAGTAGAAATGGGGTTTCACCATGTTGGTCAGGCTGGTCTCGAACTCCTGACCTCAGGTGATCCGCACACCTCGGCCTCCCAAAGTGTTGAGATTACAGGTGTGAGCCACCGCACCCAGCCTGTTTTTCTTATAGCTTTATTACATTAGAAATCTTTCATACCAGCAGCGAAAAGAAAAAAAATAGAAATGAAAAACAAAAGTAACTTCTTAAAGTTTATAGTCATACCTCATAGTTTTGACTCCTTGACTTACCAGACAAAGGAGACTCCTTTGTCCCCCTTAGAGATAAAGGGAGTATGGGGCCTTCTTAGGATTAAATGGAAACTGCTCTGACCAGTACATAAATTACAAGGATTGAGATTAAAATGCTGCTTTACATTTTTTACTACATACACTTCACTAATAATCAGTGAAATGTAAATTAAAAGCCGCAGTATGTATATATGTATGTGTATATATATATATATATATATATATATATACACA
>NW_016813389.1:465263-482125 GCF_001698545.2 Rhinopithecus bieti
CCTTTTTTTTTTTTTTTTGAGACGGAGCCCTGCTCTGTCTTCCAGTCTGGTATGCAGTGGCACGAACTCGGCTCACTGCAACCTCTACTTCCCAGGTTCAAGCGATTCTTCTGCCTCAGCCTCCTGAGTAACTGGGACTACAGGTGTGCGCCACCACACCCGGCTAATTTTTCTTTTCTTTTTTTTTTTTCTGAGACAGAGTCTTGCTTTGTCGCCCAGGCTGGAGTGCAGTGGCGTGATCCCGGCTCACTACAAGCTCCACCTCCCAGGTTCACGCCATTCTCCTGCCTCAGCCTCCTGAGTAGCTGGGACTACAGGTGCCCGCCACCACACCTAGCTAATTTTTTGTATTTTTAATAGAGATGGGGTTTCACCATGTTAGCCAGGATGGTCTCAATCTCCTGACCCGGTGATATGCCTGCCTCGGCCTCCCAAAGTGCTGGGATTACAGGTGTGAGCCATTGCGCCTGGCCCAAAAATGCCTTTTAAAAAAGTAAAAGCCTTGGTAGTTTTGTTTTCTGTTTTGTTTTTTTGAGAGAGTCTTGTTCTGTTGCCCAGGCTAAAGTGCAGTGGCCTGATCTTAGCTCACTGCAACCTCCATCTCCCGGGTTCAAGTGATTCTCGTGCCTCAGCCTCCTGAGTTAGCTGGGACTCAGGCATGCACTACCACACCCAGCTAGTTTTTGTATTTTTCGTAGAGATGGGGTTTCACCATGTTTGCCAGGCTGGTCTTGAACTGATGTCAAGTGATCTGCTCCGAAAGTGCTGGGATTACAGGCGTGAGCCACTGTGCCTGGCCTCCTTGGTAGTTTTCAAAGTACGCATCATAGAGATGCTGCTATGAAAAACTTTCCTGTTGATGTGGGTTGCTAGGGGTAATAATCCCCTCTGGAAAGCATAATGCCACTTCCAGCCCCACAGCCAAATCCTAGAGATGGAAGGTCCCAGAGAGGTGGCCTGCCCAGGTTCTCTCGGCAGCTGAAACAGTAGCTGTCTTTTCTGCTTTCATTCTTGGGTCTGTCTGCCCCTTTCCACTTTTAAGTGGCTTCCTGTGACCCTGAGAGGCCCTAACTCAACCCTGTCCATCATGGACAGAAGGTGAACAGCCCCTGGAGGTGGAAGTTTGGGGAAGATATGGAAATGAAGACCAAAAGCTGCTGTATGCATGTGGGGTTCTTGTTTGATATCTTACAACTCCTGGAATATAAGATCATCTTTGGAAGAAAGAAGGTCTAGGTTTTTTTCTTGCCTCTGTTACTAAAAGTGATCAGCCGGGCGCGGTGGCTCATGTTTGTAATCCCAGCACTTTGGGAGGCCAAGGCAGGCAAATCATGAGGTCAAGAGACTGAGACCATCCTGGCCAACATGGTGAAACCCCATCTCAACTAAAAATACAAAAATTAGCTGGGCATGGTGGCATGTGCCTGTAGTCCCAGCCACTTGGGAGGCTGAGGCAGGAGAACTGCTTGAACCCTTTAGGCGGAGGTTGCAGTGAGCTGAGATTGTGCCACTGCACTCCAGCCTGGCAACAGAGCGAGACTCCGTCTCAAAAAAAAAAAAAAAAAAAAAAATCTACTCAAATCTGGCTGCTGTTAAGTTTCAAAAACTTCTTGTTGAAAAGTACAGGCCCGGGAGCAATGGCTCACTCCTGTAATCCCAGCACTTTGGGAGGCCGAGGCAGGCAGATCACCTGAGGTCAGGAGTTCGAGACCAGCCTAGCCAACATGGCGAGACCCCGTCTCTACTAAAAATACAAAAATTACCCTGGCGTGGTGGTCGGTGCCACTAATCCCAGCTGCACAGAAGGCTGAGGCAGGAGAATTGCTTGAGCCCATGAGGCGGAGGTTGCAGGGAGCCAGGATCATGCGCCTGCACTATAGCCTGGGGAACAAAGCGAGTCTCTATCTCAAAAAAAAAAAGGAAAAATGAAAAGAGGATGGGCCGGGCCTGGTGTCTCACGCCTATAATCCCAGCACTTTGGGAGGCTGAGGCAGGCGGTTCACCTGAGCTCAGGAGTTGGAGACCAGCTTGGACAATGTGATGAACCATACCTCTACCAAAAATACAAAAAATGAGTCAGGTGTGGTGGTGTGCGCCTGTGTTCCCAGCTACTTGGGAGGCTGAGGTGTAAGGATCGCTTGATCCTGGGAGGCGGAGGTTGCAGTGAACCACAATTGTGCTACTGCACTCCAGGCTGGTTGACATAGTGAGATCCCATCTCAAAAAAAAAAAAAAAAGGAAAAGTGCAGGGATGTACACCCATCAGGAGTGTATTGCTCCATGAATTTTCACAAACTGAAGTTACCTGTGTAACGATCACCCAGCATCCTAGAAGCTGCCCCTGACTTTTATCTATGTCACTGCCTCCCAATCACAAGGAGTAACTAGTCACACTTTCTCCTATATATATATTTTTTGTCATTTTAAAAAATAGTCACGTATCAGTTAACAATGCGGATATATTCTGAGAAACGTGTTGTTAGGCACTTTCATCATTGTGCAAACATCATAGAGTGTACTTACACAAACTGAGATTGGTAGAGCCTGCTCCACACCTGGGCTGTATGGTGTAGCCTATTGCTCCTAGGCTGCAGACCTCTGCAGCATGATGCCATACAGAATACTGTAGGCAACTGTAACACAATGGTAAGTACTTGCATATTGAAACAGTAAATATGGAAAAGGTACGGTAAAAATACGGTGTTTTGGGACCACTGTCATATACGGTAAAAATATGGTGTTCTGGGATCACTGTCATATATGCAGTCCATTGCTGCATTGCTGAAATGTTACGTGGCACATGACTTTATACATTTTCCTATTTTTGTCCTTTTAAGTATTAAAAGTAACTTTTTTTCTTTTCTTTTATTTTTTTTTTTATTTTTTATTTTTGAGACGGAGTCTCGCTCTGTCGCCCAGGCTGGAGTGCAGTGGCCGGATCTTGGCTCACTGCAAGCTCCGCCTCCTGGGTTAACGCCATTCTCCTGCCTCAGCCTCCGCAGTAGCTGGGACTACAGGCGCCCGCCACCTCGCCCGGCTAGATTTTGTATTTTTTTTAGTAGAGATGGGGTTTCACCGTGTTAGCCAGGATGGTCTCGATCTCCTGACCTCGTGATCCGCCCCTCTCGGCCTCCCAAAGTGCTGGGATTACAGGCTTGAGCCACCACGCCCGGCCGCTAAAATATTTTTTTATACTGATGTATTTAAAAAAGTATTTTCCAGGTATTGTACCATGTGCATTTATAATATTTTTCTATATCATCAAAATAACAATGATTACTCCTAAGAACATTTCTTGATATCATACAATATCTGGTCCTTTTTCAAATTTACCCACTTGTTTCTAAAATACATTTTCAGCACATTAATGTACCTTTGTAACTAATCCACTATCAGGTATTCATATTCATTTAAAAGACTTTTGACATATTTCATTTCTACCCTAGGTATAAAAAGAAAGTATTGCCCTAAACTTTTGCCAACTTTGGGTATTAATATTTTTGCTGATTTGTTATATTATTTCTTTATTAGTCTTGTCATTGTTAGAGACAGGGTTTCTCTCTGTCACCCAGGTTGGCATGCAGTGGTGCTATCATAGCTCACTGCAGTCTTGAACTCCTGGACTAGAGGAATCCCCTGCCTCAGCCTCCTGAGTAGTTGGGACCACAGGCATGCACCACTACACCCACCTGATTTTTTTTTTTTGAGACGGAGTTTCGTTCTTGTTGCCCAGGTTGGAGTGCAATGGCGCGATCTCAGCTCACTGCAACCTCCACCTCCCGGGTTCAAGCGATTCTCCAGCCTCAGCCTCCTGAGTAGCTAAGATTATAGGCATGCACCACCATGTCCGGCTAATTTTGTATTTTAGTAGAGACGGGGTTTCACCATGTTGGTCAGGCTGGTCTCGAACTCCTAACCTCTGGTCATCCACCTGCCTCGGCCTCCCAAAGCACTGGGATTGCAGGTGTGAGCCACTGTGCCCAGCACCAGCTAATGTTTTTTACTTTTGTAGAGACAAGTTCTCGCTATGTTGCTGAGGCTGGTTTTGGCTTCCCGCCTTGGCCTCCCAAAATACTGACTTTACGGGATATCCAGCCTATGTTCTTTATTTTAAACATAACATTGTAACCCAAGCTTTTAATTTTGATGTTGGGAATTCTCCAGCACCATCATTTGAACATGGATAGGTAATGGTCCATCACAACGGTTCAGAGTATGGTTCTTCCTGGGGCCCCCAAGTTAGCTGTTACAGCTTTTCCCGTCTAATCAGTAAATAAGCCTCCAGTGGTGGAACTCATGGTCAAGGTTCTGCCTTCTGAGTTCATGTGTTTCTCCCTTCTCTACATCAGAATCCACCTCATTGCCTGGAGATCACGCCACCATCTTCAGAAAAGCTGGTCTCAGTGATGCGGTTAAGTGACCTCTCTACAGAAGATGATGACTCAGGTCACTGTAAAATGAACCGTTATGATAAGAAGATTGATAGTCTAATGAATGCGGTTGGTTGTCTGAAGTCTGAGGTGAGGGAGGTAGGGGGCTGGGACAGCTGGTACCCTGAGGATGTGCAGGAGCACCCAGGTGGATTTCCTGCCTGGTCCCTCAGCCTGCCTCTGCAGGCCTTCTGACCTCTGCAGGGTTGTCCTGGGCTTCAGGTGCCTACCCGGGGAGGTAGCTGGGGCAGCATGGGATCCCATCCCACCAACAAGGGCCCTCTCTATTGAGCACGTAGCTATCCTGGTGCTCTACATGGGTGGTCTGATTTGACTTTTTAAAACAGCATGTGAAGCCAGTGGTGGTATTGTCCTCATTACAGAGATGGGAAACTAGGGCCTATGCCTTCCACTTTATATAAAGTTTAACAAAAACAGGCTTGGCGTGGTGGCTCACGCCTGTAATCCCAGCACTTTGGGAGGCTGAGGCAGGTGGATCACCTGAGGTCAGGAATTCAAGACCAGCCTGACCAACATGGTGAAACCCCATCTCTACTAAAAATACAAACAAAACTTAGCGGGCGTGGTGGCGTGCGCCTGTAATCTCAGCTACTCAGGAGGCTGAGGTGGTAGAATCGCTTGAACCCAGAAGCCAGAGTTGCAGTGAGCCAAGACGCGCGATTGCACTCAGCCTGGGCAACAGAGAGAGACTCTGTCTCAAAAAAAAAAAAAAATTAACAAAAACAAAGCCCCAAAGAGGCCAAGGAAGTGTGTCCTCAGTTGCTGTGCTGTCTCTTGGGGTGGGATGTGGCAATGAAATTGGAAATAGAACCTGGAAGTCCAAGGTCCCCAGCTAGGAAGTTGGCAGAGTTGTCATTAAAATCCAGGCCTTGAGCTTGGATTGCTATCTCAACATATGTCTTCACTGCTAACACGACCTGTGTCTTTAATCCTCCACCCTGTACTTGAGGTCCAGAAAACCTCCTGGAGAACCTAGGGCTAGCTGCCTGGCAATAGGCCCTCTTGGCTGGGTGCAGTGGCTCACGCCTATAATCCCAGCACTTTGGAAGACTGAGGAGGGCAGATCACTTGAGGTTAGGAGTTCAAGACCAGCCTGGCCAACATGGTGAAACCCGTCTCTACTAAAAATACAGAAATTTGCCGGGCATGTTGGCACACGCCGGTAATCCCAGCTACTTGGGAGGCTGAGGCACGAGAATCTGTTGAACCTGGGAGGCGGAGGTTACAGTGAGCTGAGATCGTGCCACTGCACTCCAGCCTGGATGACAGAGTGAGACCCCATCTCAAAAGAAAAAACAATAAAAGCCCTCTTCCCCTATAACTTAAAGTGCAGGAGCCTTCTTGTGACGTCTTTCCTCCTTTGGTGTGCCAGCCAAACCACAGTTTGCAACCTGGCTTCGTTCCCAACCCACAAGTCACTGGGGCTCTCTCTACTGAGCTTCCTCATCTACAAAAAGAGAATCAGCATTGCAGCCACTTTGAGGCATTTCCATTGAGGGCATTTGGAAGCCATGGAAAGGATTTATTTTAGTTAATTTATTTAGCCAGGAGCGGTGGCTCACGCCTGTAATCCCAGCCCTTTGGGAGGCCAAGGCACATGAATCCCAGGAGAGTCAGTCTTCATGTCAGTTAATTGAGATTGCCCCCATAAGGCCCTGGCACACAGCCTGTGTAGTTCTCAATTGGAGGGCCCCTTATTTTATTTATTTATTTTTGAGATGGAGTCTCGCTCTTGTCGCCCAGGCTGGAGTGCAGTGGGCATGATCTCGGCTCACTGCAACCTCTGGCTCCCAGGTTCAGGTGATTCCATCCTGCCTCAGCTTCCAGAGTAGCTGGGATCATAGGCACGCGCCACCACATCTGGCTAATTTTTACTAGAGACAGGGTTTCACCATGTTTGTCAGGCTGGTCTTGAACTCTTGACCTCAAATGATCCACCCACCTTGGCCTCCCAAAGTGGTGGGATTACAGGCGTGAGCTACCATGCCCGGCCGGGACCTTATTTTCGTCCAAAGCATTGAGCTTAGCAATGTGGCATAGAAGAAGGACCTCCCCTCAGTGGCTCCTGCCTGGGTCCCCCTGCGCAGGTCAAAATGCAGAAGGGTGAGCGCCAGATGGCCAAAAGGTTCCTGGAGGAGCGGAAGGAAGAGCTGGAGGAGGTGGCCAATGAACTGGCCGAGACTGAACATGAGAACACGGTGCTGAGGCACAACATCGAGCGCATGAAGGAGGAGAAGGACTACACCATGTAAGGCGGTGCCTGCCCTGCCCCCGCTGATCTATTCCTCCCTGCTAGGCTGCCCTGAGTGCTGGGCAATAATGGAAAGCGGGGCCGGGCGCGGTGGCTCAAGCCTGTAATCCCAGCACTTTGGGAGGCCGAGACGGGCGGATCACGAGGTCAGGAGATCGAGACCGATCCTGGCTAACACGGTGAAACCCCGTCTCTAGCTAAAATAAAAAAACTATGCCGGGCATGTGGCGGGGCGGCCTGTAGTCCCAGCTACGTGGGAGGCTGAGGCAGGAGAATGGCGTGAACCAGGAAGGCCGGAGCTTGCATTGAGGCTGAGATCCGGCCAGCTGGCACTCAAGCAGCCTGGGCGCCCCAGAGCGAGACTACCGTCTCAAAAAAAAAAAAAAAAAAAAAAAAAAAATAATGGAAAGCAACCCAGGGGGCGGGCAGAGGCACTGTGCCTGTGCCCTGGAGCTTATTCAACAGTCACACAGTTAATTACAGTTAATTACCTGATTGTGCTTATGATTCGTACTATGAGGGAAAGGGAGGACCCTGTGGATTGCGGTGTGGGGCTGAGTAGCAGGGAACTCTTTCTGGAACAAGTGATATTTAAGGGGTGTCCTGCAGGATGGTTAAGTGTTCGGCAGGTGGGTGCTGGGGAAGAAAGCACGCTACTCAGTGGGAACTTCTTAGGCGAAGGCCCGAAGGTGGGAAGGTATTTGTAGCTGAGAAATGGAAAGCAGGCCAGAGTGGGTGGACAGAGGATAAGGGGGCCACACAGGTTGGCAGGGGGTCAGCTCTCAGCAGCCACTTTGAGGCATTTCCATTGAGGGCATTTGGAAGCCATGGAAAGGATTTATTTTAGTTAATTAATTTAGCCAGGCGCAGTGGCTCACGCCTGTAATCCCAGCCCTTTGGGAGGCCAAGGCAGGTGAATCACAAGGTCAGGAGTTCAAGACCAGCCTGGCCAACATGGCGAAACCCCGTCTCTACTAAAATTACAAAAAATTAGCTGGGCTTGGTGGCGGGTGCCTATAATCCTAGCTACTCGGGAGGCTGAGGCAGGAGAATTGCTTGATCCTGGGAGGTGTGTCAAAATTTTTGAGATGGAGTCTCGCTCTGTCATCCAGGCTGGAGTACAGTGGCGTAATCTTGGCTCACTGCAGTCTCCACCTCCTTGACTAAAGCAATCCTCCTGCCTCAGCCTCCCAAGTAGCTGGAATTACAGGTGCCCGCTACCATGCCTGGCTAACTTTTGTATTTTTAGTAGAGATGGGGTTTCACCTGTTGGCCAGGTGGCTCTCTGTAACACCTGATCTCAAGTGATCTGCCCGCCTCGGCTTCCCAAAGTGCTGGGATTACAGGCGTTAGCCACTGTACCCAGCCTACAGCCACGGAAAGGTTTTAAAAGCAGGGAGGTGGCCTGACTAGCTTTGGCTTCAGTGTAGAGAAGAGGTAGAAGGGCTCAAAAGCATATCTGAAGATGGTGGGTAGGAGGGCGTGACAGTAGGGGGGCAGCGAAGAGATGACAGTGGTGGCTGTTTGAGAGAAAGAGGGCCACAGGTAGTTAATGTCTCCTGGTGTGGAGGCCCTGGTCTGGTGCCTAGGCAGATGTAACTTCTGGCTCTGGTCCTTTCTGAAGGCCACCCAGGCCAGAAGGGCTGTCCCTGCCCCCTCCCCCACTTTTCCCTGACCAGAGGTGAGCCCCCTAGGGCATTGTGAGGCAAGCCTTGGAGCTCTGGGCATGCGGGGGCCTGGGAGGGCTCACAGAGCCCTGTCTTTCTGGCCCCAGACTTCAGAAGAAACACCTACAGCAGGAGAAGGAGTGCCTCATGTCCAAGCTGGTGGAGGCTGAAATGGACGGGGCTGCGGCTGCCAAGCAGGTCATGGCCTTGAAGGATACCATCGGGAAGCTGAAAACGGTAGGTGGCAGGTGGGAGGACCCCAGCCATGGAACTGACCCAGGGAAGGGGCAGCTGCAGGCTGGGCAGGGTCTTTACGCGTCATCAGGCAGACTTTATGACATCTTCAGGCTGGGGGAGGGCATGCTTAACTAGGCCCCCAACCACCACTCTCACTTCCCAGTCCTTGACCCTTGAAGATGACCTCTGGTCACCAGGGCCTCTAAGGAGACCTCATCATGGGTCACCTGGGATCACAGTGAGTCAAGGCATGTGGTTGATTCCTGCAAGTATCAGCCACCAGGTCTTGTCATCCTGCTTTGCTTCCTCCAGGAAGTCTGCCCTGACTGTGCTCACCTGCACTGAGCCCTCCCACCCCTTTCTCCACCTTTGCTCAGAGCAGGCTTAGCTCTTGCTTGTCTCTTTAGGTCCACCGCCTCCAGGAAGCCTGCCCTTGATCACCTTGGCACTGTACACAGCCTGTTTCTCCTTGTCTGGGCTTTCTGGCACCAGCCCTCTTGAGTGCCCATGGGACCTGCTTCTTCCCTTTTTCCCCTACATCTATAAGACTGCCTGCTTGTCTTCCAGGAGAAACAAATGACCTGCACGGACATCAACACCCTGACGAGGCAGAAGGAACTTCTCCTGCAGAAGCTGAGCACATTTGAGGAGACCAACCGCACCCTCCGAGACCTCCTGAGGGAACAGCACTGCAAAGAGGTGAGCTCGGGGTCCGGCTCTATCCCTCCAGCCCTGCATGCCCGTCCTCGGAGCCTTTCTCTTTGTCTGTAAAAAGAAAGTAAGATTGGTGCCCCACCTGAGAGGGCCTTAGAGAGATGTAATGAAATCATTCACATGAAGTGCTCAGCCCCCAGTAGACAAGTACCATCTTAGATGGTGTTGAATCCGAGCCAGGAAGCACCGGAATGACCTTGAAAGTCAGGAGAGGGGCAGTGGGGAGTCAGGGAGGGGTTTAGCCCAGGGCAAAGGAAAGAGAGTTAACAGACTTGAGCTTTTTATTCGGTAGGAGAATGATTAATGGCTGGCAGACACACATCGTGTGGTCTCATTTTGTTTTCTTAAAATATGTTCTCTGAGGCTGGGCATGGTGGATTACTTGAGGTCAGGAGTTTGAGAACAGCCTGCCCAACATGGTGAAACTGCGTCTCTACTAAAAATACAAAAATTAGGCTGGGCACAGTGGCTCATGTCTGTAATCCCAGCACTTTGGGAGGCCAAGGTGGGTGGATCACAAGGTCAGGAGTTCAAGACCAGCCTGGCCAGTAAGTTGAAACTCCGTCTCTACTAAAAAAATACAAAAATTAGCCAGGTATGGTGGCATGTGCCTGTAATCCCAGCTACTTCGTAGGTTGAGGCAGGAGAATTGCTTGAACCCGGGAGGCGGAGGTTGCAGTGAGCTGAGATGGCGCCACTGCACTCCAGCCTGGGTGACAGAACGAGATTCCATCACGGAAAAAAAAAAATTAGCCAGCCAGGTGTGGTGGTGGGCGCCAGTAATCTCAGCTACTCGGGAGGCTGAAGCAGGAGAATTGCTTGAACCCAGGAGGCGGAGTTTGCAGTGAGCTGAGATTGAGCCACTCCACTTCAGCCTGGGTGACAGAGCGAGACTCCATCTCAAAAAAAAAACATTGTCTGGGCTGGGTGCAGTGGCTCATGCCTGTAATCCCAGCACTTTGGGAGACCAAGGCGGGTGGATCACCTGAGGTCAGGAGTTCGAGACCTGCCTGACCAACATGGTGAAACCCCATCTCTACTTGCAAAATACAAAAATGAGCCTGGCATGGTGGCAGACGCCTGTAATCCCAGTTACTCAGGAGGCTTAGGCCGGAGAATTACTTGAACCCACGAGGTGGAGGTCGCATTGAGCCAAGATTGTACCATTGTACTCCAGTCTACAGGACAAGAGTGAGACTTTTCTTTAAAAAAAAAAAGTTTCGGGCCGGGCGCGGTGGCTCAAGCCTGTAATCCCAGCACTTTGGGAGGCCGAGGCGGGCGGATCACGAGGTCAGGAGATCGAGACCATCCTGGCTAACACGGTGAAACCCCGTCTCTACTAAAATACAAAAAACTAGCCGGGCGCGGTGGCGGGCGCCTGTAGTCCCAGCTACTCGGAGGCTGAGGCGGGAGAATGGCGGGAACCCGGGAGGCGGAGCTTGCAGTGAGCCGAGATTGCGCCACTGCACTCCAGCCTGGGCGACAGAGCGAGACTCCGTCTCAAAAAAAAAAAAAAAAAAAGTTTCGGAACATTATATGTTAGCAAATACAGTTGACCCTCTGTATCTGTGGGTTCCACATTTGTGGATTCAGCCAACTTTGGATTGAAGATATTTGAAAAAAATTACATATTTACTGAATACCTATAGACTGTTTTTCTTGATATTATTCCCTGAATCATATAACAACTATTTACATAGCGTTTACCTTGTATGAGGTATTATAAATAATCTAGAGATGATTTAAAGTGTATGGGAGGAGGTACATAGGTATCTACAAATACTGTGCCATTTTATATCAGGGATTAGAGCATCTTTGGATTTTGGTATCCACAGAATGTCCTAGAACCAGTCCTCCGTGAATACCAACGGATGACTGTATTTCTTTTCTTATTTTGATTGTCAAATAAAAATTAATGATGTACAACATGTTTTGACATGTATACAATGTAGAATGGCTAAATCAAGGTAATCAACATATGCATTGCCTCACATACTAAGATATTTGTGGTGAAAACACTTAAAATGTTCTCTTAGCAATTTTCAAGTATATGGATCAGTAACTATAGTCACCATGTTGAACAATTTCTCCTTGTCTAACTGAAATCTTATATCCTTTGACCAATATTTCCCCAGTGCCCCCCAATTCCATCTCTGGCAACCAGCATTTTCTGCTTCTGTGAGTTCGACTTCTTTTTTTTTTCTTTTTTGAGATGCAGTCTTGCTCTGTCACCCAGGCTGGAGTGCAGTGGCGCGATCTTGGTTCACTGCAACCTCCACCTCCTGGGTTCAAGTGATTCTCCTGCTTTGGCCTCCCAAGTAGCTGGGACTACAGGCGTACACCACCATGCCTGGCTAATTTTTGTATTTTTAGTAGAGACGGGGTTTCGCCATGTTGGCCAGGCTGGTCTCGATCTCTTGACCTTGTCATTCGCCCGCCTCAGCCTCCCAAAGTGCTAGGATTACAGGTGTGAGCCACCGCGCCCGGCCGAGTTCGACTTCTTTAAGTTCCACATATAAATGAAATCATGTGGTCTTTCTGTGCCTGGTTTATTTCACTGAGTGTAATGTCCTCTAGTTTTTTGCATGTTGTGAAAGGATTTCCTATTTGAAGACTCAGTAGTATTCCATTGTGTATCTCTACTGTGTTTTCTTCATTCATCTGTTTTTGGACACTTAGGTTGATTCCGTATCTTGGTGAATAATGATATATTAGCAAATATTTCAGAAAAGACTGACAGTATAAATGGTTGTCTTCCTGTTTGGTTCAAAGCAAAAGATGACAATAGTCTCAAAATGCCAGTGCTAATGAAATGGTGACATTTTTCTTATTTTTGCCTTTTTTTTGAGAACGAATTTTGCTCTTGTTGCCCAGGCTGGAGTGCAGTGGTGCAATCGTGGCTCACTGCAACCTCCACTAACTGGGTTCAAGTGATTTTCCTGTCTTAACCTCCCTAGTAGCTGGGATTACAGGTGCATGCCACCACACCCAGCTACTTTTTGTAGTTTTAGTAGAGATGGCGTTTCATCATATTGGTCAGGCTGGTCTTGAACTCATGACCTCAGGTGATCCACCTGCCTCAGCCTCCCAGAGTGCTATAATTACAGGCATAGGCCACTGCGCCAAGCCCTGTTTTTGTTTTGTTTTGTTTTCAACATTGTCAACCTTATTTTTATCTTTATTTATTTATTTTTTTTCTTGAGACAGAGTCTTGCTCTGTCGCCTGGGCTGGAGTTCAGTGACACGATCTCGGCTCACTGCAACTTCCACCTCCTGGGTTCAAGCAATCCTCCTGCCTCAGCCTCCTGAGTAGCTGGGATTACAGATGCATGCCACCATGCCCAGATAATTTTTGTATTTTTAGTAGAGACGACGTTTCACCATGTTGCCCAGGCTGGTCTTGAACTCCTGAGCTCAGGCAATCTGCCTGCCTCTGCCTCCCAAAGTGCTGGGATTACAGGCATGTGCCACCGCGCCCAGCCTTGTCTTTAAAAATTAATATGTTGGCTGGGTGTGGTGGCTCATGCCTGTAATCCCAGCACTTTGAGAGGCCAAGGCAGGTGGAACACTTGAGGTCAGGAGTTCAAGATCAGCCTGGCCAACGTGGTGAAACCCTGTCTCTACTAAAAATACAAAAATGTGGTGGGCACCGGTAATCCCAACTAATCAGGAGGCTGAGGCAGGAGAATTGCTTGAACCCAGGAGGGAGAAGTTGCAGTGAGCCTAGATCATACCACTATACCTCAGCCTGGGTGACAGAGTAAGACTCTGTCTCAGAAAAAAACCCATTAATATATAAAATAAGGCCGAGTGTGGTGGCTCACGTCTATAATCCCCATACTCTGGGAGGCCGAGATGGGAGAATTGCTTGAGGCCAGGAGTTTGAGACCAGCCTGGGCCACACAGTGAGACCTCATCTGTACAAAACATTTTAAATTTAGCCAGGTGTGGTGGCGCACACCTTTGGTCCTAGCTCTTCGGGAGGCTGAGGTGGGAGGATCACTTGAGCCCTGGAGGTCAAGGCTACAGTGAGCTGTGATTGTGTCACTCACTCAGGCTGAGTGACACAGTAAGAGTATCTGAAAAAAAAATTACATATGTATGTAAAACAAGTAATGTAAAGTGGTATACTCACTGCCCAGCTTTTTTTTTTTGAGATAGAGTCTCGCTCTGTCGCCCCAGCTGGAGTACAGTGGCGCAATCTCGGCTTTCTGCAACCTCCCCCTCACGGGTTCAAGAGATTCTCCCACCTCAGCCTCCTGAGCCGCTGGGATTACAGGTGTCAAACCCGGCTAATTTTTGTATTTTTAGTTGAGTTGGGTTTCATCATGTTGTCCAGCCTGGTCTCAAACTCCTGACTTCAGGTGATCCACCTGCCTCAGCCTCCCAAAGTGCTGGGATTACAGGCATGAGCCATTGCCCCCGGCCACTCACTACCAGCTTTTAAAATAAGTGTCTACATAGTTGAATCCCTTTTGTGTGTCATTTTGCAATAACCTTGTCTCCCTCTCCTCAGAGGGAAACTTTATTAAGTTTTTTGTTTGTTTTGATACAGAGTCTCGCTCTGTCACCCAGGCTAAAGTGGCATAGTCTCGGCTCACTGCAACCTCTACCTTCCGGGTTCAAGCAATTCTCCTGCCTCAACTTCCCGAGTAGCTGGGATTATAGGAGTGTATCACCACGTCTGGCTTATTTTTTGTACTTTTAGTAAAGATAGGGTTTTGCTATGTTGGCCAGGCTGGTCTTGAACTCCTGACCTCAAGGGATCTGTCTGCCTTGGTTTCTGAGAGGGTTGCACTCCAGCCTGGATGACAGAACCAGACACTATCTCAAAAAGGGAAAAATGCCGGGTGTGGTGGCTCACGCCTGTGATCCTAGCACTTTGGGAGGCTGAGGTGGGCAGATCACCTGAGCTCAGGAGTTTGAGACCAGTCTGGGCAACACAGTGAAACCCCATCTTTACTAAAATAGAAAAACTTCACTAGCATGGTGGTATGCTCCTGTAGTCCCAGCTACTTGGGAGGCTGAGGCAGGAGAATCGCTTGAGCCCGGGAGGCAGAGGTTGCAGTGAGCCAAGATCACACCACTGCTCTCCAGCCTGGGTGACAAGAGTGAGACTCCATCTCAAAAAGGGGGAGGAAAAAAAAAAGCCTCTTGCTCTAGCCAGTTTTCTCCTTTTTTGGTTTCATAGCTTCTATCATCCTGGAGTCCCATCTTCAATTGGAGATGAAGGGTCAGCTAATTTGAATTCCCACCCAAAAGTGGTGTTTCCTGCTTAGTCCAGGCTCAGCTCCTTGGCGCCTGCCTGTGCTTAGGGCTGCCTCACCATCTCGGTGTTTGCTGGGGAGTGCACAGTGTGGTGGGGAACTGCTCTGGCTCTGGAGTCTGAATCGGCTCAGGGCCCAGTGCTGCCCCTTCCAGCTGTGTGACCTCACTTGCCTTCACTTCTTCCAGACTCGGTCTCCTCCTCTGTGAGATGGGAGTGGTGATAGTGCATGGCTCTTAGAGTAGGGGGCTTTGGTGAGTTCATGCACATATGATGGCAGAAGAGTTGGGCAGTGGTTTCAGTGCCCCAGGGGAGGCCTGGAGGGCAGTGCGAACAGCCTCAGGTTCTGCATCCGTGGCCAAGCCTTTTGTCCCATGTTCTTTGCCTCTTGTTGCCAGAGAAACCATAATACTGTCTTTTATCAGTTGCTAGGTCCCCAGGAAACTTTGGGAACCAGAGAGCCCTTTTCTCTTGGCTTATGAAGGGGATGTGTGGGTCTGAGAGGGAAAGAGGGTGAACAAGATGTCCCTCCCTCAAGGGATACTTTGTTCAGGTGCCAAGAAAAAATAGGGACAGTCACAAAGACACAGCCCAGTGAGAAAATGGGCCAGGGTGGGAGCAGAAAGTTCAGGCAAGAGTAAACCCAAATGACTGATGTGAGAGGATGCTAATCCTCACTGGTAATTAGAAAAGTGCAAATGAAACCATTTCACAGGAGTGCTGTTAGCAGATACTGGCAACAGAGGCAGAGGTTGGCTGCTGCCTGGTGCTGGTGAGTGCAGGGAAGTGAGTCCTCCCATGTCCTGCTTGTAGCCCAGCGAATTGGTGCAGGCATTTTGCAAGGCATTTCAGCCACAGTTCTCAGACCTTCTGACCTGGCCATTCCTCTTCTTGGTATCATACCTAGAGAAGCACTTTGTATATGCCCAGCAACATCTATTGCTGCAGTGTTTGTAGTTGCAAAACATGGGAACAGCCTCATTGTCCAGAGGTTGTGGGGAGAGGTCAAAAATGGCAATGGCAGCCGGGCGCGGTGGCTCAGGCCTGTAATCCCAGCACTTTGGGAGGCTGAGGTGGGCGGATCACCAGGTCAGGAGTTTGAGACTAGCCTGGTCAACATGGTGAAACCCTGTCTCTACTGAAAATACAAAAATTAGCCTGGCGTGGTGGCGGGTACCTGTAATCCTAGCTACCCGGGAGGCTGAGGCAGGAGAATCGCTTGAACCCAGGAGGTGGAGGTTGCAGTGAGCAGAGATTGTGCCATAGCACTCCAGCCTGGGCAACGAGCGAAAACTCCGTCTCAAAAAAAAAAAAAAAAAAAAAAAAAAATGGCAGTGGCATATTAGAGACAGGGAGAGGTTCAACATGCCATGGCATATTAGAGACAGAAAGCAGATCAGTGGTTGCTAGGGGCAGGAGTGGGAGGGAATGGGAATGGCTGCTTAATGGTATAGGGTTTCTTTTTCGGATGATGAAAATGTTGTGGAGCTAGATAGTGGTGATGGTTGTAAGTATGATGAATGTACTAAATGCCACTGAATTTTACGCTTAAAAATGGTTAGCCAGGTGTGGTGGTGCACACCTGTGGTCCCAGCTACTGAGGAGGTTGAGGTGGGAGGATCATTTGAGTCCAGGATGTCAAGTTTGCAGTGAGCTATGATCCATGATCACAACATGTACTCCAGCTTGGGTGACAGAGCTAGACTGTGTCTCTAAAAGAAATAAGAAGGTTAAAATGACAAGTTTAATGTTACATATATTTTACCACAATTTTAAAAAATGAATAATGGAATATACCAAAGTCATTTAATTGTACCCTTTATTTTTCTTCTAGCTTTATTGAGGTATATTTGACAAACAGAAGTCATATATATTTTAAGATGTTCATCGTGATGATTTGATGCCGATATACATTGTAAAGTGACAACCTCAATCAAACTAATTCACACATCCATCATGTCACATGGTTACCTTTTTTGTGTGTGTGATGAGAACACTTAAGATCTCCTAGCAGACTTCAAGTATATAATACATCATTAATTATAGTCACCATGCTGTACACTTTAAATGGTGTTCATCCTGGCTAACACGGTGAAACCCCATCTCTACTAAAAAAATACAAAAAAATAGCTGGGCGAGGTGGCGGGTGCCTGTAGTCCCAGCTACTCGGGAGGCTAAGGCAGGAGAATGGCGTAAACCCGGGAGGCAGAGCTTGCAGTGAGCTGAGATCCGGCCACTGCACTCCAGCCTGGGCAACAGAGTGAGACTCCGTCTCA
>NW_016813389.1:482965-491541 GCF_001698545.2 Rhinopithecus bieti
TGACCGGATCTCAGCTCACTGCAAGCTCCGCCTCCCGGGTTCCCGCCATTCTCCTGCCTCAGCCTCCCGAGTAGCTGGACTACAGGCGCCCGCCACCTCGCCCGGCTAGCTTTTGTATTTTTAGTAGAGACGGGGTTTCACTGTGTTCGCCAGGATGGTCTCGATCTCCTGACCTTGTGATCCGCCCGTCTCGGCCTCCCAAAGTGCTGGGATTACAGGCTTGAGCCACCGCGCCCGGCCTAATTTTTTGTATTTTTAATTGAGACAGGGTTTCACCGTGGTCTCAATCTCCTGACCTTATGATTCGCCCGCCTCGGCCTCCCAAAGTGCTGGGATTACAGGCGTGAGCCACCGCGCCCGGCCTGTAAAGTATTTTCAATACAGAGAAATACAGTATTTCTCTCTGTAGATGCAGAGAAAAAGGATGGGAAGGATACTCCTCAAACTAATAGTAGTAGAGTAGGGTTTGGAGGTGGGTACAGGAGGAACTGTAGCTTTATTAGCATTCAGTATTTCATAGTGAGAATATATTCATCTATTACTTTTCAAATTAGAAATATAGTTTTTTGGGCCAGGTGTGGTGGCTCACACCTGTTATCCTGGCACTTGGGGAGGCCAAAGCAGGCAGATAGTTTGAACCCAGGAGTTCAAGACCAGGCTGGGCAAACAGAGATACCCTCCAACTCTACAAATAATAATAATGTTTAAAAAGTCGGGCATGGTAGTGCATGCTTGTGGTTCCAGCTACTAGGGCGGCTGAGATGGGAGGATGGCTTGAGCCCAGAAGGACCAGGCTGCAGTGGGCTGTGATTGCTTCACTGCACTCCAGCCTGGGCAACAGAGTAAGACTCTTAAAAAAAAAAAAGAAAAAAGGCCGGGCGCGGTGGCTCAAGCCTGTAATCCCAGCACTTTGGGAGGCCGAGGCGGGCAGATCACGAGGTCAGCAGATCAAGACCATCCTGGCTAACATGGTGAAACCCCGTCTCTACTAAAAAAATACAAAAAACTAGCTGGGTGAGGTGGCGGGCGCCTGTAGTCCCAGCTACTCGGGAGGCTGAGGCAGGAGAATGGCGTAAACCCGGGAGGCGGAGCTTGCAGTGAGCTGAGATCCGGCCACTGCACTCCAGCCTGAACGACAGAGCAAGACTCTGTCTCAAAAAAAAATAAAATAAAATAAAATAAATAAATAAATAAAATACAATTTTTGGAAAAGGTAAAGAATCAATAAAATGTAGACATCTGGGTTTATTGCTTAATGACTTGACCTTTTCCTTTGCCTTTCTTTGAAGGATTCTGAAAGACTAATGGAGCAACAAGGAGCACTACTGAAACGGCTGGCGGAGGCCGACTCAGAGAAAGCGGTAACTATGGCTCCCCCTGTCTACTCTAGTGGGTACAGGTGGCAAGGGTGTTGTTCCGCTACAAAGTGTAGAGGTGCTTGGATCAAGGCAGGAGGGGCTGGAGGATTTCGCTGGGTCTTAGTTTCATGATCCGTAAAATGGGCTGATGTCCTCCTGTCCTGCCTGTTCTCTGATAGGCTTGTGTAGTTAGTTACTTGAGACCTTGAACCACAAAGCTGGACACCAACATGAGGGAAGGTAATAATGATGTTGGATTTGTAAATCATCCGTGTCTGTTAAAGCTGGATTTCCTTAGTTGTATTATGGATTGAAAGCCATCAAAAAGCACACACCTTTGGACTCAGTAATCCTAATTCTAGGAGTCTCTCCCAAAGCAGCATGTTTCAAAGTCTATTCATGGAACCCTAAGTTCCTTCAGATGTTAATGAGTGCAAGAAACCAAAGGGGAGGTTCCATAGCCAGTTAAATTTGGGAAACCATAGGCTGGCCTAAACATAAAGTTCAACAGCTTTTCCCAAGACGTTTTTGGAGTGTCTGCTGTATTAATGCTTTTGTAAGTCTCCAAGAGAGGGGAGGGAGATGGAGGCCCAGTTTCCCAAGGTGTGGCCTGTGGCCTCTGATGCTTAGTCAAGGAAGGAGTGGAGATGCAGCAAGCTCGGCGATAATGCATTCCCAGCTCAAGAACCCTTGTTAAGTTATGATATACATCAGTAACTTGAAACGTCAAGCAGCTCTTTCGAAAGATACAGAAGATTTAATCATATTGTGGTCAAAATGAGATTTTAGGCCATGGAACAAAGTAGGCATATGACTTTTTTTTTTAAAGGGTGCTGAGCATATGACTTTTAATATGCATTAACTGGTTATTTCTACATGGGGGTTTACGGGGTTTCTTTGGAGGAGTTTTTTGGTGTGTTCTCAATGTTTTCTACAATTAACATTACTGTTCTTAAATTGTAAAATAAATACAGGTTCATTGTTTAAAAAAATTTTTTTAATCCATGTGTTGGGTGCTTCCTACCAGGATATCTGACATGGGCCAGTATACGTAGGACCTTGGGCCCCAGTGGCCAGGCACTCAGAAGTCTCTGTCCTCCCTGGGCTGGGCCTCTTTGCCCTTCCCAGGAGGCACCTGACAGCCTGTGTTCTCTTCCAGCGCCTGCTGTTACTGCTGCAAGACAAGGACAAGGAGGTGGAAGAGCTCCTTCAGGAAATACAATGTGAGAAGGTATTGTCCCCAGCAGTTGTGCTTTTTTTTTTGTTTTTTTTGTTTTTTTTTGAGACAGAGTCTCGCTCTGTCGCCAGGCTGGAGTGCACTGGCGCAATCTCAGCTCACTGCAAGCTCTGCCTCCTGGGTTTGAGCGATTCTCCTGCCTCAGCCTCCCAAGTAGCTGGGACTACAGGTGTGCGCCACTACGCCAAGCTAACTTTTGTATTTTTAGTACAGATGGGGTTTCACCATGTTGGCCAGGATGGTCTTGATTTCTTGACCTCGTGATCTGTCTGCCTCGGCCTCCCAAAATGCTGGGATTACAGGCATGAGCCACTGCGCCCAGCCGCAGTTGTGCATTTTTATGAGCCAGTAGAACATAATGGATATGCAGAGAGCTGGGTTCAAATCCTGCCTTTGGGCCGGGTGCAGTGGCTCATGTCTGGCACTTTTTTTGAGACCAGCCTAGGCCTCTCCCTAGCAATTTGGGAGGCCAATGCAGGAGGATTGATTGAGGCCAGGAGTTCGAGACCATCCTGGGCAACACAGGGAGACCCCCATCTCTACAAAATAAAAATTAAAATTTAAAAAAATCAGCCAAGTGTGGTGGCATGCACCTGTAGTTCCAGCTACTCTGGATGCTGAGATGGGAGGATCACTTGAGCCTGGGAGACTGAGGCTGCAATGAGTCGTGGTCACGCCAGTGCACTCTAGCCTTGGCAACAGAGTGATACCCTGTATCAAAAAAAAAAAAAAATTGTTGACCAGGCACGGTGGCTCACGCCTGTAATCCTAGCACTTTGGGAGGCCGAGGAAGGTGGATCACTTGAGGTCAGGAGATGGAGACCAGTCAGGCCAACATGGTGAAACCCTGTCTCTATTAAAAATACAAAAAACTAGTTGGGTTTGATGGCACGTGCCTATAACTCCAGCTACTCAGGAGGCTGAGGCGGAAGAATTGCTGGAGCCCAAGAGGTGGAGGTTGCAGTGAGCCGAGATTGCGCCACTGCACTCCAGCCTGGGAAACAGAGCGTGACTCCGTCTGAAAAAAACAAAAAAAATATTGTGCCTCCATCACTTTCTCTGTCTCTCCACAGGCTCAAGCAAAGACAGCCTCTGAGCTTTCTAAATCCATGGAGTCCATGCGTGGGCATTTGCAGGCACAGCTTCGGTCCAAAGAAGCTGAGAACAGTCGCCTGTGCATGCAGATCAAGGTACCTATTGGCCCCACAAGTGGGGAAAGAGGAGGCAAGGCCTGCCAATTTGATGGTGGTGGCGGCCTGGCCCAGGTATCACACTCAGGAAGTGTGCCTCCAAAGGTTTCTGAGACAGCTGATGACAAAATACTCAGGCCTCAGAGACATTCTAGGACAGTGGCATGAGCAATGGACAGAGACCCAGGAGGTGTTGGGCATCCTTCCCAGCAGTGACGGGGTTGTATGCCATGTCCCCAGGTCTATCACTTAATCCCCTAGACCCTCAGTTCTCCTAATTACCCAAGAGAAAGGAATGGTCTCTTTGTAGCCCAGGGGTCCTCTGAGGTCATACATCTGCTGAGTGACCAAGGAATTATCTTTGAACACAAGGCTGGGAGTTCAGGGAAGGATTCCAGAGCAGTTCTGACCTAATATCAAGACCCCATGGGCTGAGAGATCCAGGGAGGTATCGTGGGGAGCTGGGAGGGACCGTGTCTCTGGTCCGAGTTAGGGGAGCCTCTCACACAGCTGAGCATCTGTTTTCTGTCTTCCTCGTTTCCTCTTTGCTCTTGCCTTTTCCTCTCTTTCTCCTTCACCCTCTGCTTTGCCTTCCCACAACCTCCTTGTCTCTCTTCTCCCTCTCTGTCTCACCCCTTCCCCCTTCCAGAATCTGGAGCGCAGCGGGAATCAGCACAAGGCAGAAGTGGAGGCCATCATGGAGCAGCTGAAGGAGTTGAAGCAGAAGGGAGACCGAGACAAAGAGAGCTTGAAGAAGGCCATCCGAGCCCAGAAGGAGCGAGCCGAGAAGAGCGAGGAGTACGCTGAGCAGCTGCACGTGCAACTCGCCGACAAGGTCGCAGGCCTGGGGTGCCCAGCTCCTCACCTGCCCTGAGGAGGGCTGCGGGATGGCAGAGGGATGGTTGGCCAGATGGGTAGTGGAGGGGTGGGTGGAAGAGGGATGGTAGTGGTGGAAAGGATAGATGACTGGGGAGGAGGGAGAGGGAGTTAAGGGGATCAAATGGATAAAAGCTGGATGGGTGGGTGGCTGGAGATGATTGGAGGCTTTATAGGAGAGTTCAGCCACGTCAACTTTGTGGGTGAGAATTATGGTTAAGGAAGGATTTACAAACAGGACACATTTGATTGCTAGAAATCTGGGAGCACTAGCTGAGCTCCCACTGTCACTCCCAGCACCCTCTAGAAAGGTGAATTCCAGAATGAGGTTTAGGTTACCAGGGTGAGAAACCACCTAGGATGAGCCTGCTCCCAGCTCCTGGCAGCCTCAGCCCTGACACTAGGCTGACAGGCGCTGTTGTCCTGTGTTCCCAGGATCTTTATGTCGCTGAAGCTTTATCCACTCTGGAGTCCTGGAGAAGCCGCTACAACCAAGTTGTAAAAGACAAGGGAGACCTCGAGCTGGAAATTATTGTCCTGAATGAGTACGTCTTAGAGTAGGAGAGGGAATGTGGGGCTGTTGAGGGACTTGGGTGTGCAGGTGGGAGGAGCCTGGTGGCTCAGGGAAGGCCACATGACTGCTGTTTGTACTGTCCGGGCTGGGGGCTGCACTGGGCTGTGATGTGGGTAGCCCTGAGCTGGGCTTTCTGGTTGGAGCTGGGGTGCAGGCTCTGGCCCTAGTCCTGGGGTCCTACACTACTGTTAGGCACTGGGTAGGGGCCGGGTCTCTAGTCACAGAGGTGTGACTCTGACTTCAGCACCTGGGCCTGAGCCTGTCCCCAGTCTACACAGCATTTGAAATGGGCACCCTGGTGTCCTCATTCCTATTCTTGGGGAATGGGGCAGATGGTGACCCAAGTGTCTTCTCTCTGTTGTCTGCCCAGGGACAGCAGCTGTTTGCCAGTGCCTGCCAGTCAGTAGGTCAGTGGTATGGCATGGGAGTAGGGGGCAAAAGTGGCCCCACGTTGCAAGTAACTGAGCTGACACCTTTCTTGCCACTGGCGAACTGTGAGCAGTGACCATTCCATCATTCTCATTTGTTCCTTCATTTATTGGAAAAATATGTATTGAGCATCTACCATATACCAAGCTGCTGTGTGCTGGCCATCAGGGTTATAGCAGTAAGAAGACAAATGCATGCCTTGCCCTCTACTCTGTAGAGGAGATAGGGCTACAAGAGGCACGGACTCCCTGGACTAAGGATAGGTCATGGGGGAGCTCATTTAATCTCCCAGGTCGGGAAAGTCTCTTACTATATTCACCTCAACTTAGCAAACATGTTCTGAGAACCCACTATGTGCCAGGCTGTATGCCAGCTGCTGTCCTTAGGGAGTTCTCTGTCTAGTAGGAGAACATAGATACCTAAGACAGAAGCATACATGGTACAGGGGAGGGGTCAGGGACAAGATGTCTGAACTGGGTTTTTAAGTGTGAGTAGGAGTTTGCCAGGTGAACTTGAGTTGCCAGCAAACTGACGTGTTTGCTTGGGCCTGGTCAGTGTTCAGTGGTGGACTGTAATTGGTCAATACTGAGAGCACGTATTGTGCAAAAGTTTTTTGATGGCTCTGTGGTCAAGATAGAGGAGTAAGGACCTGTGAGCCTCAGGGCTCCTCTTGAGGCCACAATCTCTGCTCTTTGACTGATGATAGCTTTGCTGAGTGACTGAGGGAGCAGCAGGGAGCAGAAGGGACTGGGGGTGGGGCGGGCGTCCTAAATTGGCGTCTTTCTCTCTATTTGTGCCTTTTTCCCACACCACACTCATTGCTGTTCCTGCCAGTGCTAGGTGGGTATTCATATGTGAATGAGCCAATCATGGCACCAGCCCCCTGCTGGGGCACAAAAGCCCAGGGTGCTCAGGGCCTGGCTGGAGAGGAATGCCTAGGTGATAATCCCTGCCCACCAGCCTGGGAGTCCAGGATGGGATTCCAGAACAGAGTGTCCTAACACCAAGACCTGATAAGCAGAGAGATTCAGGGAGGTGTCGTAGGGAGTTGGGAAGGGATCATGTCCCTGATCCTTGCCTTCAAAGAGTGTCTTGGTCTCATGAGAGGATCAAGATGGGTACACATCCCCCTCTCTCTTATTTTTAAAGCGGAGACAAGGTCTTGCTCTTTCACCCAGGCTATAGTGCAGTGGCACCAGCATAGCTCACTGCAACCTTCAACTGCTGGGCTCAAGCAGTCCTCCCGCCTTGGCCTCCCAAAGCACTGGGACTACAGGTGTGAGCCACTACACCCAACCCACACTTCTCTTAATAAGTCATTGCTTGTTGTTGAATTGTAGATGGTTTGTTGGAGGGGGAGGTATGGGAGACACATCTTAACGGACGTTGTTCGGAGGTGGGACAGGCATGGGAGTGCCACAGCAGCAATGCCGAGGCAGGGCAGCAGAGTTGCTTCTCAGTATGGAGACTGGGGGGCAGGCAGGCAGTATGTTGAGTGGTGAGAACACTTGGTCCCTCACCACACAATGACCTGGGTTCTTTAGAACCTGTGTAATTGATTGTCTCTGTCTGTTTTCACTTTGTGATCTTCCAGCCGGGTAACAGATCTCGTAAACCAACAACAAACCTTGGAGGAGAAGATGCGGGAAGACCGGGATAGCCTGGTGGAGAGACTACACCGTCAGACTGCTGAGTATTCCGCATTCAAGCTGGAGAATGAGAGACTGAAGGTTCGCGTGAGAGCTGGGGACCAGGCATCTGGGTGGGGCCCAGCGAACTGATGACCGGGTCTTGTCTTAAGTGGGCCTGGGGGCATCGGACTAAGAGGGAGTCAGAAAAGCCTGGATTTGACCAGGCGCGGTGGTTTAGGCCTGTAATCCCAGCACTTCGGGAGGCCAAGGCAGGTGGATCACTTGAGCATAGGAGTTTGAAAGCAGCCATGGGCAACATGGCGAAATACTGTCTCTACAAAACATACAAAAAGTAGCCAGGCGTGGAGGCATGTGCCTATAATCCCAGCTACTCAGGAGGCTGAGGTGGGAGAATCGCTTGAGCCTGGGAGGTTGGAAGCTGCAGTGAGCCAAGATCGCACCGCTACACTCCAGCCTGGAAAACAATCTGCCAGTAGGCCGGGCGCGGTGGCTCAAGCCTGTAATCCCAGCACTTTGGGAGGCCGAGACGGGCGGATCACGAGGTCAGGAGATCGAGACCATCCTGGCAGACAAGGTGAAACCCCGTCTCTACTAAAAAATACAAAAAAAGTAGCCGGGCGAGGTGGCGGTCGCCTGTAGTCCCAGCTACTCGGTAGGCTGAGGCAGGAGAATGGCGTGAACCCTGGAGGCGGAGCTTGAGGGAGACTCCGTCTCAAAAAAAAAAAAAAAAAAAAAAAATCTGCCAGTAACATAATGATTATCTCCATTTGAAATGAGAATAAGGGGCCGGGCGTGGTGACTCACGTCTGTAATCCCAGCACTTTGGGAGGCCGAGGCAGGCGGATCACCTGAGGTCAGGAGGTCAAGACCAGCCTGGCCAACAGAGTGAAACCCCATCTCTACTAAAAATACAAAAACAATTAGCTGGGCGTGGTGGCGTGTGCCTGTAATCCCAGCTACTCAGGAGACTGAGGCAGGAGAATAGCTTGAGCCCGGGAAGTGGAGGTTGCAGTGAGCTGAGATCGCGCCACTGCACTCCAGCCTGGGCAACAGAGTGAGACTCCATCTCAAAAAAAAGAAAAGTAAACCTTCCATCCCTAATACCCTGTATCTCAGTGATCCCCAGTAGTCACTACTGTTAATACTCTCTTAGGTTTTCTTCCAAATCTTATTAATACCTTTGCATATTGTTTTTATTTATAGTACAGATTTTCATCCATTCAACAGAAGCTTATGGACTGCCTTTTTAGTTTATTTTTA
>NW_016813389.1:491677-508189 GCF_001698545.2 Rhinopithecus bieti
TTTTTTTTTTGAGACGGAGTCTTGCTCTGCCGCCCAGGCTGGAGTGCAGTGGCCGGCTCTCAGCTCACTGCAAGCTCCGCCTCCCGGGTTCACGCCATTCTCCTGTCTCAGCCTCCCGAGTAGCTGGGACTACAGGCGCCCGCCTCGTCGCCCGGCTAGTTTTTTGTATTTTTTAGTAGAGACGGGGTTTCACCGTATTAGCCAGGATGGTCTCGATCTCCTGACCTCGTGATCCGCCCGTCTCGGCCTCCCAAAGTGCTGGGATTACAGGCTTGAGCCACCGCGCCCGGCCCATACCCTCCTTTCAAAGCCTGCCGGGGCGAGAGGCACCTGAGCAGAGGTTGACATTTCAGAGACAGGTTTTATCTTGCTTTTTTGTTGATCTGGGCAATAATATCTAGCTTTATGTTTTCACTGATTTTGTTTTTTCTTGTTAAGATTGATTGTAAGGGAGAATAACATATGGAAAAGTACACAGATCCTAGAATCTTCATGAAGTGAATATGCGTTATCAGTCATTCTGACTGAGCCTTGCCTGCACCCTAGCGACCTTTCTTGTTACTAATACCCCTGTAAAGGTAGCTGCTAGCCCATCTCCTGTCACCGCAAGTTAGCTGCCTGCTTTTAACTTTAGAGATTTGAGTAGTTTGAACACCCTTGGGCCTGGCTTCTACTCCGCAAGTTTGCTGAGTCAGCCCCATTGTTTGTAGCAGTTTATTCATCCTCAGCCCTCCACGGTATGCCGTTATATGAATACACCACAGTACATTTGTCCATGCTACTGTCAGTGGACATTTGGGTTTCCATAGTGTTGCTGTGAACATCTTTGTATGTCTTTAGGTGTACACATTTGGTGCATCTTTATTGTCTATGTACCTTGAAGTAGAACTGCCAGGTCATCACTGGGTGTGCATAAGTCTATATTTGGTAGATGTCACTGAATAGTAAAGCATGTTACTAAGTAGTAAAGTAGTTATTGGTAGATGTTACTGAATAGTAAAGTAGTTGAACAAATCTCCACACCTGTCAGTGGTGAGTAAAAGGATAACAGTCGCTCTGGCCTCCTTGGCAATGCTTGGTACTGAGTGTCTATTTTATGTTAGCTACTCTGGTGGGAGTGTACTAGTATCTCATTATATAGTGTAATTGTCAGATAAATTAAAAGTAACATGTAAGTCTTAACAGTTATTTAGGAGGCCAGCCATGGTGGCTCACACCTGTAATCCCAATGCGGGAGGACTGCTTGAGGCCAGGAATTCTAGACCAGCCTGGGCAACCCCAGCAAGACCCCATTTCTACAAAAAAATTTTAAAAGCCAACAATTATTTAGGGGATTAGTTATAGTATGGTGCATCTGTGTAGTGTATTACATTGTGGCCATTCAAAATGATGTTTGTAGAAGTACATTTTCCTAGTATAATTTTTTTTTTTTTTTTTTTTGAGACGGAGTCTTGCTCTGTTGTCCAGGCTGGAGTGAAGTGGCAGATCTCGGCTCACTGCAACCTCTACCTTCCGGGATCAAGCGATTCTCCTGCCTCAGCCTCCCAAGTAGCTGGGATTATAGGCGTCTGCCACTATGCCCAGCTAATTTTTTGTATTTTTAGTAGAGACAGGGTTTCACCACGTTGGTCAGGCTGGTCTTGAACTCCTGACCTCAAATAATTCACCTGCCTCAGCCTCCCAAAGTGTTGGGATTACAGACGTGAGCCACCACACCTGGCCTTTCCCAGTATGATTATAAAAGTTAAATATGCTCATAGTAAAAGTTCAAAACATTACAGAAACGTGATATAGACGTGAAGATCTCCACTAGCCATGAACATGTATTTTTCTAGATTTTCCCCTGGTACTAACATAATCAAGCACATACACATCCACTCATCCATCCATTATTCTGTCACTTGCTTTTCTGATTTAACCATATTTACAGACATCTGTTAAGGTTGGATTTTTGAGCTTTATCTCTCTTTTAAGTGACTACTACTTATTTTATTCATTTGATACACCATTTTATATTGTTCCATCTAAGATGAGTATTTTGGTTACAGGAAGACATTTATTTTATTCTTTAAATTTCCCACCTGCATTATAAGTTGAGAGGACATTTATTGACTTGAGAGAAATTCACAACATAATTTTTTTTTTTTTTTTTTTTTTGAGACAGAGTCTCACTGTGTCACCCAGGCTGGAGTGCAGTTGTGCAATCTCGGCTCGCTGCAACCAACCTCCACCTCCCAGGTTCAAGCGATTCTTCTGCCTCAGCCTCCCAAGTAGCTGGGACTACAGGCGCACACCAGCACATCTGGCTGATTTTTGTATTTTTAGTAGAGACCCGGCTTCACAGTATTGGCCAGGCTGGTCTCGAACTCCTGACCTCGTGGTCCTCCCGCCTTGGCCTCCCAAAGTGCTGGGATTACAGGCATGAGCCACCGCACCCAGCCCACAACATATTGTTAATTTATAAAGTATGTTACAGCTGGACATGGTCGCTCACGCCTATAATCTCAGCACTTTGGGAGGCTAAGGCGGGCAGATCATGTGAGTTCAGGAGTTTGATATCAGCCTGGCCAACATGGTAAAACCCCATCTCTACCAAAAATATAAAAATTAGCCGGGTGTGGTGGTGTGTGCCTGTAATCCCAGCTACTCCGGAGGCTGAGGCAGGAGAATAGCTTGAACCTGGGAGGCAGAGGTTGCATTGAACTGAGATTGTGTCTTTGCACTCCAGCCTGGGCGACAGAGCGAGACTCCATCTCAAAAATAAACATCCGGGTGCGGTGGCCCACGCGTGTAATCCCAGCACTTTGGGAGGCAGAGGCGGGTGGATCACAAGGTCAGGAGTTTAAGATGAGCCTGGCCAATATGGTGAAACCCTGTCTCTCCTAAAAATATAAAAATTAGCCAGGCGTGGTGGCGGATGCCTGTAGTCCCAGCTACTCGGGAGGCTGAGGCAGGAGAATTGCTTGAACTCTGGGGCGGAGGTTGTAGTGAGCTGAGATCAGGCCACTGCACTCCAGCCTGGGTGACAGAGCGAGACTCTGTCTCATAAGTAAATAAATAAATAAATAAACAAACAAATTTAAACAAAAAGCATGTTACATACAACCTGGCAGATCCCATGGTGGGGAAAAAGTATGTTACATAGCAGTAAGTATAGTATGGTCTCATTCTTTTGACAGAAACGAAAAGTTATGCAGCTATAGATATAAAGCCATATCCCAAGTCATTAAGCATTAGGATTAGTGTGTATTGGTTTTATCTCCATTTTCTTTAATGATTATATATTGCTTTTAGAATAAGAAAAAACAGAAGTAATTGATTTGCATCTCTATTCACCTGAGGTGGTAACATTAGGAGTCTTACCTGCTTCTTGGTGCTTCTCTCAGGCAAAGTGCTTTGTGGGTTAGAGTAGGGGGCCTTTCCTTTGCTGGTTCCTTGGATAGAGTTGAGGGTAGGAGGTCCACCTGTTGCAGAACCTTCCTGTGGGTTACTCATGAGCCATCCCTTCTAGGCCAGCTTTGCTCCAATGGAGGACAAGCTCAACCAGGCACACCTCGAGGTCCAGCAGCTGAAGGCCTCAGTGAAGAACTATGAGGGGATGATTGACAACTATAAGAGTCAGGTAGGCCTCACTGGGGCCCTGGCCCTTCCAAACAGTGCCTACCCTGCCCCCATCAGACTGGGGGCTCCCTACCAGGCCAATCCCAGGAAGGGGTGGGTATGGAAGATGGTTTTCACCAAAACGTGGCTCTGCCTAAGATGAACCACAGTGTTGTTGGTCCTTAGGTGATGAAGACCAGATTGGAGGCTGATGAAGTAGCTGCCCAGCTAGAACGCTGTGACAAAGAGAACAAGATCCTTAAAGATGAGATGAACAAAGAGATTGAGGCGGTACTGCTTTCATTCCTTGCTTTCTTCTCCTACCCAATTCCATATCTAACTCAATGACTGTGAGTCTGTTCCCCTTGTTTGCTTTGACCCTATCTGATTTGGGCAACAAAGATGAGCTCATTTTCTCATTGGTGGACTGATCCAGTCTACCCTGTGTCTCTCTCTCCTTTGTGTCTTTCTTGTCTCCTCTCTTCTCTCTCTCATGCTATGCTGCTGCTTTGTCTTTTTTTTCCCCCCTTGGTTTTCTTCTCCTTTTCACTTTCCTTAAAACAACAACAACAACAAAACCCTCCTGGCCAGGCGCAGTGGCTCACACCTGTAATCCCAGCACTTTGGGAGACTGAGGCAGGTAGGTCAACTGAGGTTGGGAGTTCAAGACCAGCCTGACCAACATGGCGAAACACCCTGTCTCTACTAAAATACAAAATTAGCCGAGCATGGTGGCACCTGCCTGTAATCCCAGCTACTTGGGAGACTGAGGCAGGAGAATCGCTTGAACCTGGGAGGCGGAGGTTGCAGTGAGCCGAGATCGTGCCATTGCACTCCAGCCTGGGCAAGAGGAGTAAAACTCTGTCTCAAAAAAAAAAAAAACTCCTGCTTGGAGTGTTCAAGTAGACAGAAATCTACAGTTATGCCAGGTCTTTGACATGCCTATTTCATTCTATATGGTGTCTTTATTTTGTACCAACCAGAAAATATGTCTCCCATCTTCTTCCCAAAAAGCCTTATTCTTCTACAGATGGTTTGGCTGATTAGAGCAGGGGGATTATCTTAATGGTTACCTTGGAGATGGGCTGAGTCCAGGCTCAGCCACTAATTTGTTTCATAATCTTGAGCAAGTCAAGCTCCTCTCTGATCCTCAGTCTCCATGTTAAGTACAAGGAGGGACTGAGACCAGATATTTCTCACCTTTCCCTCTAACCTGTAGCATTGTGACTGCTTTCCTAGGGGCTTAGAGTTAGACTAGACTTTTTAAATTTTTTTTTTTTTTTGAGACTGAGTCTTGCTGTGTCACCCAGGCTGGAGTGCCGTGGCGTGATCTCAGCTCACTGCAACCTCCACTTCCCGGGTTCAAGCAATTCTCCTGCTTCAGCGTCCCAAGTAGCTGGGACTACAGGCATGTGCCACCACTCCCAGCTAATTTTTGTATTTTTAGTAGAGACGGGGTTTCACCATGTTGGCCAGGATGGTGTCGAACTCCTGACCTCAAATGATCTGCCCCCCCCTTGGCTTTCCAGAGTGCTGCGATTACAGGCGTGAGCCACTGTGCTTGGCTTGGAGTTAGACTAGACTTTAATCCTGTGTTTACCAGTTTGTAGCTGAATGACCTTGGGCAGATGACTTAGTTCTCTTGATCCTTACTATCCTTATATGGGGACAGCATCACCTGTTTTACAGGTTGTCTGAATTAAATGAGCAAGTGTGCAGAGCCCCTGGTACAACGCCTGGGTCTTGGTGTTTACTGTGTGGTTGCCATTGTTACTGGATAACTAAATGAATGGCAAGCCACCTGCTCAGTGGCCAGCAGGGAGTGTAGGCCACACTTCTGCTGTGGATTTTGCAGGATCCTCCACTGGGGACTGTGTCAGCCCTGCCCTAACTCTAAAGGACTCTGCCCGGCTCCACTAGGAGCCAGGCCTTTCCTAACTGTGGGTCTTTCCTTCCTGCTTCAGGCACGAAGGCAGTTCCAGTCTCAGCTGGCTGACCTGCAGCAGCTCCCTGACATCCTGAAGATCACGGAGGCGAAGCTGGCTGAGTGCCAAGACCAACTGCAGGGCTATGAGCGGAAGAACATCGACCTCACAGCCATCATATCAGACCTGCGCAGCCGGGTAAGGGACTGGCAGAAAGGGTCCCACGAACTGACCCGAGCAGGGGCCCGCATACCAAGATGAGCTGCATGCCCCCTAAGGGAGGACTACTTCCTTTTTCTTGGCTGCCGCTTTTTAAAAGGAATGAGCTATCATCAGTGCTGTGAAATAAAAGTCTGGTGTGCCAAATGCCATGTGTTTGCACAAAGTGATTGTAGTTATAGGAGCCGTCACTTGCGTGGAGTCACTGGGCCCTCCTGCTGTTGCCACCACCCAAGACTGCTGCCTCTGCCTGCCTCTGCCTGTATGCTCTGCTGCTGTCCTCAGCTCCACACCTACAGCTGGGAGGTGCTAGCAGTCACCGAGCTGTAGAATTTCTTTTTCTCTTTCTCTTGCTTCAGCTGCTTCTCCTGACTCTTAACAGATTCACTGCCTGAGATTCTGTCCTGAAAGAAGCAAGCAGTCCCTTTCTCCCAGAAGCAGTCTGTCTCTGGGTTACTAGAACCATGCCTACAGTGTCCTACAGTGTCCAAGAAATTATATACCACTCATTTGCAGCATGACTTTGGGCAAGGCCCCTTCCCCACTCTTTTTTTTTTTAGATGGAGTCTCGCTCTGTCGCCCAGGCTGGCGTGCAGTGGTGTGATCTCGGCTCACTGCATGCTCCGCCTCCCAGGTTCACGCCATTCTCCTGCCTCAGCCTCCCGAGTAGCTGGGACTACAGGTGCGACCCACCACTCCCAGCTAATTTTTTGTATTTTTAGTAGAGACGGGGTTTCACCATGTTAGCCAGGATGGTCTCAATCTCCTGATCGCGTGATCCGCCTGCCTCAGCCTCCCAAAGTACTAGGATTACAGGTGTGAGCCACTGCGCCCAGCTAGCCCCTTCCCCACTCCTGACATGTGTACTTGTGATAATTAGAAAAGGAGCTACCATTTTTTGAGCACCTCTTTTGTGTTCCTGCATTCTCTCATTTAATTCCATCAGGAACTTTGTGAGGTGCATGTGTTATTTTCCCATTTTACAGAAAGCAGCCCAAGGCATAGAGAGAAGTAATTCCCTACCATCACAGAGCTAGTACTTAGTAAGCAGGGATTGGAACCCAGCCAGCTCTGTCTGGTTCCCAACCGGATGTTCTCAGTACTGTAACCTTACAGTGCCTGCCTTCTCCGTTGAACCTGAGCATTCTCAGGGCCTTTTAGCCCTGATAGCTGAGGCTTCTGCATAAAGCAGTCCTCTGGGTCTGGGTACATTCTCAAACTTGCCAACTCAAAAGGATTGACAGATTTCCTGTGGTCTTGCCTGCACTTGTCCCCAGTTAAGAGGAGTTTGAGATCAATAGTACCAGCAACATAACAGGTAAAGCTCTCTGGTTGGTTTGTATGGGCCAGTTAGCCCTGTCAGCTGTTTCTGCCTTCTCATGTCTTTCCTGGATCCTAGCTGGGCCTCTCTGAGTGGCCTCCCCTGATCAAGAAAGCATTTTTGTCATTCTTTAGCATCAAACCTGGTTTCTCCCAGTGTGGGGAGAGCCTTTTGTCTTTGGAGTTGGGCCTAACCTATCCCTGCTGTCCTTTCTCCTCTAGGTTGTGCGTTGAGACTTGGACGCCTGCTGAGGGCACTGTACCCCTTTCCTGGGTGTGGACCACAGGTCATAGGGAGGGGGAGGGCTCTAGCGGGAAATTCCTTTGTAAACCAGTCTGTGTTCCTGTCATTTTAGATCGAACACCAGGGGGACAAGCTGGAGATGGCGAGAGAGAAACATCAGGCTTCCCAGAAGGAAAATAAACAGCTGAGTCTGAAGGTGGATGAACTGGAGAGGTTAGAGGCACTTGGTCCCATCTCTGTCCTCTTCCTAGGACCTGAGACTTTCAGCCACTTAGCTGTTTTTTGCTTAGTGTGCGGAAGTGTTTGAGGGACTCAAGGCCCTGGAAGGTACTAGGCAGACCTCAGAGGAAAAGCTGCTTCCTTTTCAGTGGTAAGCATTGTGGGAGAGAGCAAGGGGGCCTCTCAGCCTGGGGAGATACTCCATGACAGCGTGATCAGGATCAGCCCACCTGTAGGCACCACCTGTCCCAAAAGGCATGCCTGGTCCAAGCATGCCAGCAGGGCCCAGTTTGAATGCAGCAGCCAGTATACTGTGGTGGGGCCACTTCCCCACTCTTTTCTGCCCTTTCTTGCCAGTCAACCTTCCAAAGACCTTTCTGATCTGACCCTTCTCTGTTATTTACGGATTGTTGGAGGCAGTCAGAGGTGAAGGGTACAGCTTTGGGAATCAGAAGCCCTGGCCTTGGGGCCCAGCTCTGCCACTTACCGGCATTGTGATCTTGAGCAAATCATTTAATTCCTTTGAAGCTCAATTTCCTCTTTTTGAGGAAAGGATCAAGGTAGAGTTAATTTATCTATATCTATCTGTCTATCAATCAATCAATCAATCAATCAATCACTCTGTCACCCAGGCTGGAGTGCAGTGGTGCAATCTCAGCTCACTGCAACCTCGACCTCCTCGGCTCAAGCGATTCTCCTGCCGCAACCTCCCAAGTAGCTAGGACTACAGACGTACGCCACCACGCCTGGCTAATTTTTGTATTTTTTGTAGAGAAGGGGTTTCGCCGTGTTGCCCAGGCTGCTCCTGAACTGCTGGGCTCAAGCGATCCACCCATCTAGGCCTCCTAGAGTGCTGGGAGTACAGGCAGGAGCCACCACACCTGGCTGATAATAATCTTTTCATGGTGGTACTGTGAGTCTTCAATGATACAATCCTGGTAAAGGTCCTAGCATGTTACCTGGCATAGAGGAGCACTCAGTATAGCTTAGCATATGTTATTAGTTAGCTGGTATTATCCCAGTTTTAAATATGAGGAAACTGAGCTTGGGGAGAAGTTAAGTGACTTTCCCAGCATCACACTGTTGGTACCTGGCAAAGCATGACTTAGACCCATGACTGTCTTCCTTGAGAGCTTATATGAGCATCTGTAAGAGGTGGGCAAGAGTCCTCCAGCCCTGGTCCCAGCCTTAGTTTCAGAGGTGAAGGTGCCTGAGGTCCTAGGAGGCCCTAAGTGCCCCAGGTGACCAGTGCACTTGCAAAGAGGCTACAACCAAGTGGGCTCCTTCCAGGCTCCACCTCTGCTCTGCCCTCCCGGCCTTGGAAATGCAGCTAGATCCTGCAGGCCCTGCAGAGCTCCTTAAATTGGAAGGCATCCTGGAAGTGCATTGAGGACAGTGTGTGTATATTAGAATGGCCACAGCTGCCCTATGGCTGGTCACACAAGATGTTGAGTGGTGTAGCTGAAGTCCCTTTGCTGTGGGAGGCAGCAGTGAACAGCAGAAGTTGAGGGCTTAGGTTTTGGTTACAGACTTGCCAGCTGTGCTGAATTCAGACCAATGAATTCCCCTCTCTGAGGCTGGGTCTCTTCATCTCTAAAGTGGGGATAATAGTGGTGCCATTTTTCTGAGCTGCAAGTTGCTGTGTTCCATGCGATGCTATCCACACTTAACACAGTCCACGGTCAGTCTCTGCTTGCGTTCCCACCCTTCACTCTGTTCTCTAACCAGTTGCACCAGCTGCACAGTTCTTTGGCCACCTTGCTGATCTGCAGATTTCTTTGGCTTATTCCTGTGGCTCCTTGGAGATTCTTGGCATGATAAGATCCCCAGTCCAGGAGAGGCTGGCAGCCCCCTGGCGGGGTGGAACATGATAGGTTGGGGTATGCCCAGGATCTGATTGAGTGCTTCCACCTAGGAAACTGGAGGCGACCAGTGCCCAGAATATCGAGTTCCTACAGGTGATTGCCAAGAGGGAAGAGGCAATCCACCAGTCTCAGCTGCGGCTGGAGGAGAAAACACGCGAATGCGGGACCCTGGCAAGGCAGTTGGAGAGCGCCATTGAAGATGCGAGGAGGCAGGTCAGTCCTGATTTTGTGAGTGACTAGCTCTGTGACCTTGGGCAAATCACCTAACCTCTCAGCCTATTTCTCCATCTGAAAAATGGGCACACAGTTGTACCCACTTCATGAATTAGTTGTAAGGATCACATTTTCACTGTAGAGGGCTCAATGCTTGATATCTGATGATTGCTCATTTACTCACTACCCTCTTGAGCTTCACATAGGCTTACCACATCTTAGGTGGTGACTCCTGGAGCACTGGGAAAGGGCAGGCAAAGCTGGGTGGCAGGCATCGTCCCCATAGTTAGTTCCTGCCCCAACATTCTAGGGAACACAGTCCACAATGATGTGCAAGTGCTGTCTGTGAGACCAGATAGTGGGAGGGGCCCAGCCTTTTCTTTGCCAAGTGTTCCCCATGTCCAGTAAACCAGCCTCATATCTGGGCCTTTGAATGTGCAGGTGGAACAAACCAAGGAGCACGCGCTGTCCAAGGAGCGAGCAGCCCAGAACAAAATCCTGGACCTTGAGACTCAGCTGAGCAGAACCAAAACTGAACTGAGCCAGCTGCGGCGGAGCCGTGACGATGTGAGTCAGGCTGGTGGGCCGGGCTAGGAGAGTGGGCAGCAGAGCCCACTTCTGTGGGGCCTGTGGGCCAAGGTGTTTTGTTGTTACTGTTTTTGTGAATATGACATGGTTTTATTTTTCTCCAATCACTTTCCTATCCCTTAAGGATATCCTGGGTAGATATTTATTTATTTAGAGACAGAGTCTCCATGTGTCACGCAGGCTGGAATGCAGTGGTACGATCTCGGCTCACTGCAACCTGCACCTCCTTGGTTCATATGATCCCCACCCCACCCTCAGACTCCCGAGTAGCTGGGATTACAAGCATGTACTACCATCCCTGGCTACTTTTTTGTGTGTATTTTTAGTAGAGATGAGGTTTCGCCACGTTGGCCAGGCTGGTCTTCAACTCGTGATCTCAAATGATCTGCCCACCTTGGCCTCCCAAAGTGCTGGGATTACAGGTGTGAACCACTGCACCCAGACTCTTTTTTTTTTTTAGACCAAGTTTCACTCTGTCACCCAGGCTAGAGTGCAGTGGTGCTGTCATAGCTCACTGCAGCTCCAAACTCCTGGGGTTAAGCAGCCCTCCCACCCCAGCCTCCTGAGTAGCTAGGACTACAGGCGCACACCATCACACCCAGCTAATTTTTATATTTTTTTGTAGAGATAGAGTTTCACTATGTTGCCCATGTGCTGGTCTTTTTTTTCTTTTTTGAGATGGAGTCTCGCTCTCACCCAGGCTGGAGTGCAGTGGCAGTGCCGTGGCACGATCTCAGCTCACTGCAAGCTCCACCTCCTGGGTTCATCCATTCTCCTGCCTCAGCTTCCCGAGTAGCTGGGACTACAGGCATGTGCCACCACGCCCGGCTAATTTTTTGTATTTTTAGTAGAGATGAGGTTTCACCGTGTTAGCCAGGATGGTCTCGATCTCCTGACCTTGTGATCCGCCCACCTTGGCCTCCCAAAGTGCTGGGATTACAGGCGTGAGCCACCATGCCCAGCCCTATGCTGGTCTTGAACTCCCAGGCTCAGGTGATGATTCTGTCCTGGCCTCCCGAAGTGTTGGGATTATAGGCATGAGGCACTGTGTCTGGCCTTAGAATATTTTCAGAAAGAAACCCCATACCCATTAGAAGTCACTCTGCACTTGCCCCCCCCCAACCCCCTGGCAACTCCTAAGAAAGTCCCTATGTCTCCATGGATTTCTATTTTGGACACTGCACAGCGGACCCATGCTCTGTTTCTCCTCAAAGGCGGATCGCCGCTACCAGAGCCGGCTGCAAGACCTGAAAGATCGCCTGGAGCAGTCCGAGAGCACCAACCGCAGCATGCAGAACTATGTCCAGTTCCTCAAATCATCATACGCCAACGTGTTTGGGGATGGTCCCTATACCACCTTCTTGACCAGCTCTCCCATCCGCTCCCGATCTCCTCCTGCCTGAGGCCCTGACGGAAGCCGTGGGAACTCCGGAGTTGCCAAGCCATAGCTGGGAAGCCTGGTGGTTTTCCTCTCCCAGTGATAAAATGGGTTCAGGGTCTTGTCCTTAGGTACTAGCTCTAGAAAAGTCCCAGAAGCAGCAGAAGGTGAAGCAGGAAGCACTTGGTTTTCTCCTCCCTGATACAGTCACCTGATGGAAGTTTAAAAATTTCCTCAACAGGCCTTAAGTTTACTACTACAGTAGGGTACCAGATTCTAACTTACCATGATTTTGCTCCCTCCTTTCTGGAGAAAATATTTCCACTGGATTTTTTCCACCAGTCCCCTTACAACCCTCATTGTTTTAGGAATCTCTCTCTCAGGTTTTCTCTGACCTAAACCAGCAGGAGGTCGTCCTGGGCTGTGAGCACCATCACTTGCTTTTTTTTTTTTTTTTTTCTGATTTCACAAGTGTGGTGTTTTCCCAAGGCTCCCTTCCCAAGCTCAGTGTAAACCTCTCACTCCCAAGTTTCTTTGAGGCCACTTGCCCCCAAGCACTTCACAATAGACCCTCGAGGGCTCCTGTCCATTTGGCCTTTTACCAGTGTAATGCCAATTTCATTGATTTTTGTTTCTTTTTGCCTGGTTTGTATCTCCAGAATGCATTTATTCTTGAAATATTTGTGTGATTTTACAAAAAGCTTTTATAATCAGTTATTTAAGGCTCCATTTGATGATTTCCTTTACCCAACCACTCCTCATCCCTCGTCTGAAAAATGATTAAGTAAAATGCTGCAGGAGAGCCAGCAGACATTTTTTTCTTTTCTTTTTTTTTTTTTTTTTGAGGACGGAAGTCTTGCTTCTGGCCACCCAGGCTGGGGAAGTGCACGTGGCCCGGTCTCAGGCTCACGCAAGCTCCAAGCTCCGCCCTTCCGGGTTACGCCATTCTCCTGGCCTCAGCCTCCCGAGTTAAGCTGGACTACAGGCGCCCGCCACCTCGCCCGGGCTAGTTTTTTGTATTTTTAAGTAGACAGGGTTTTCCACGTATTAGCCAGGATGGTCTCCATCTCCTGACTCGGATCCGCCCGTCTTCGGACCTCCCACAGGTGCTGGGATTACCAGGCTTGAGCCACCGCGCCGGGTCCCACCAGGCAAGGGGACCCTTTTTTTTTTTTTTTTTTTTTTTTTTTTTGAGGCGGAGTCTGCTCTGTCGCCCAGGCTGAGTGCAAGTGGACCGGAATCCTTCAGCTCACTGCAAAGCCTCCGGCTCCCCGTTTACGCCATTCTCCTGCCTCAGCCTCCCAAGTGGCTGGGACAACCAGGCGCCCACCTCGCCGCTATTCTTGTATTTTAGTTAAGACGGAGGTTCAAAAAAACCCTGAGTTCGCCAGGATTGTCCTATTCTGCTGACTTGTGATCCGCCCGTCTCGGCCTCCCAGTGCTGGCGATTTACAGGGCTTGAGCCTACGGCCCGGCAACCAGGCAGGACATTTTTAATAGTACTGTGCTAAACCGCTTCATTTCATTTAGCTTCCAGGTTGGTAGCTTATCCACATTAAACAGTGAACTGAGTCAGGAGTGGAACAAACTGTAAGAAAGGATTGCTTGGTGTTTTAGGGTTAGATCACCTTCAGCTGTTAAGGAAAGAGGATGGGATAGTGTACGTTATATATTTTTAAAATGTGAAATTGGTTTCTGAATAAAGAATCTGGCATTTTTGTTCCGCCTTTTTTGTTCACCCATTTTTGTTCGTACCGTGCTAATTCTGGCCCTTCCTGATTCTAAGGCTAGCATTAGCCCCTGGGGCTGGTCCCAGTCCTTCTCACTCTCACCCACTCTAACTCAACTCTAGAGGGAATTTCTTCTGTTGTTCTTTTTTCTTCTGGAGACAAGGGGTCTTCTGTCACCCACGCTGAGTGCAATGGCGGGGGAAACATGGTCCACTGCAGCCTTGGACTTCCCTAGCTCAAGCAATCTCCACCTCCAGCCTCCCACAGGTAGCTGGAGCCAAGCGTATGCCACCAGGCCCAACTTATTATTTTTTGTGTGAGGACAGATCTCACCACATTGCCAGGTTCGCTTGGAATCCTGGGCCGGCCCGGCGCCGTGGCTCAAGCCTTGTAATCCCAGCACTTTTGGGAGGGCCGAGACGGGCGTCAACAATCAGGAGATCAGACCATCCTGGCTAACACAGGTGAACCCTGTCTCTACCTAAAAAACTACAAAAAAACTAGCGGGCGAGGTGGCAGGGCGCCTGTAGTCCCAAGCTACTCGGGAGCTGAGGCGGAGAATGGGTTGGAGCCCGGGAACGGAGCTTGCAGTGAGCTGAGATCTGGCCCACTGCACTCCACCTGGGTGGACAGGGAAGCGAGACTCCCCATCACCCAAAAAAAAAAAAAAAAAAAAAAAATTCCTGGGCTCAAGCGACCCCTTTCACTTTGGGCCCCCAAAGTGCTGGAATTAGAGGTGTGAGCCACTGCCAGCTTCTCTGTGTTCTTGAATCCACCTAGGCATCTGGATTTCCAAAGCCCCAAAAATTCTTTTCTCCACCAAATTTTGAGATATTTATAGTTTCCCAGCTTTCAGATTTTCCAACGGAAGGTAATTCTAGGCTACTTACTGGCCAAAAAACCAAGCCCATTTTCACACTCTTAAACGTAATGGACATGACTTATAATAGGTGAAAGGCCTTCCCAAGGAAGGACAATTGGGAAGACTTCCACCAACATGTACATGTATATATATTCTGTATGAACTCATTATTATTTTTGCCAAAACTAAAAAGAAAACCCTCAGTGCGGCACTGCTCTGTAAACCTCTCTTGGAGGTCCCTTGCTGGGACTTCCAAAAACAATTTTTCTTTTATAAAATATTTTTATTTACAGAGTCCAGGGAATTTTTTTTTTTTTTTTTTTTTTTTTTTTGGGAGACGGTAGTCTCGCTCTTTGTCCACCCCGGGGTGGAGTGCAAGTGGCCGGATTCTCAGCTCCACTGCAAGCCTCCGCCTCCGGGTTTACGCCATTTCTTCCTGCCTCAGCCTCACCGATAGCTGGGACTTACAGGCGGCCCGTCACCTCCACCCGGCTAGTTTTTGTATTTTTTAGTAGAAGGACGGCGGTTCACCAGTTAGCCCAGGATGGCTCGATCTTCTGACCTCGTGAATCCGCCCGTCATCGGCCTTTCCCCAAAGCGCTGGGATTACCAGGGCTTGAGCCACCGCGCCGGCCGGGGAATTTTAAAAACTCAGAAAATGAAAAATGTTCACATTGCTCATACTCCAGAGAGAATCTTTCCTATCTCAAACTGAGATCTCACGAGGTGGTGGACAATGGAAGGGTCAGAAAGTCTGGGGTCCCAGTTAGGGCCATCTCTGGACAACTGTGACTCATTTTTATTGAGATATATTTCACATAAAATTCACTCCTTTTATTTTTTTGAAACAGGGTCTCCCTCTGTCATCCAAGCTGGTGCAGTGGCATAATCATGGCTTACCACAGCCTCTACCTCCTGAGTTTAAGGGATCCTCCTGCCTCAGCCTTCTGAGTAGCTGGGACCACAGCTGCATACCACCATGCCTGGCTAATTTTGCATTTTTTTTTTTTGGTAGAGGCAGGTCTCATCATGTTGCCCAGGTTGGTCTCAAACTCCTGGGCTCAAGCAATCCTACCTTGGCCTCCCAAACTACTGAGATTACAAGCATAAGCCACCATACCTGGCCTAGAATTCACCCTTTTAAAGTATATATATAGGCTAGGCATGGTCACTCACACCTGTAATCCCAGCACTTTGGGAGGCTGAGGTGGGTGGATCACCTGAGGTCAGGAGTTCAAGACCAGCCTGGCCAACATGGTGAAACCTTGTCTCTACTAAAAATACAAAAATTAGCTGGGAGTGGTGATGGATGCCTGTAGTCCCAGCTACTTGAGAGGCTGAAGCAGGAGAATCATTTGAACCCAGGAAGTGGAGGTTGCAGTGATCCAACATCACGCCACCGCACTCTTACCTGGGCAACATGGTGAGATTCTGTCTCGAAAAGATAAAGTGTATATATAATTCAGTGGTTTGTAGTATATTCACCAAGTTGTGCAGCCATCACCATTATCTAATTCTAGATCTAGTTTTTTCTTTTTTCGAAATAGAGTCTCGCTCTGTCACCCAGGCTGCAGTGCAGTGGCACCATCTCGGCTCACTGCAGCCTCTGCCTCCCAGGTTCAAGGGATCCTCCTGCATCAGCCTCTGGGACTATAGGTGCATGGCACTGTGCCCGGCTAATTTTTGTATTTTTTGTAGAGACAGGGTTTTGCCATGTTGCCTAGGGTCGTCTCAAACTCATGACCTCAGGTGATACGCCTGCCTGGGCCTTCCAAAGTGCTGGGATTACAGGCGTGAGCCACCACGCCCAGCCAACCAATTTCATCACTCCCAAAAAAGAAACCCTATACCCATTAGCAGTCCTCATTCCCCTCCCCCAGCCCCTGGCAACTAGTCATAAAGCTTCTCTGGCTCTATAGATTTGTCTCTTCTGGACGTTTCACATAAATGGAATTGTCCAACATGTGACCATTCATGACTGGCTTCTCTCAGCATAATGCTTTCAAGATTGATGTTGCAGTGTATCATCAGTACTTTATTTTATTTTATTTTATTTTATTTTATTTTATTTTTTGAGACGGAGTCTGGCTCTGTCGCCCAGGCTGGAGTGCGGTGGCCGGATCTCAGCTCACTGCAAGCTCCGCCTCCCAGGTTTACGCCATTCTCCTGCCTCCGCCTCCCAAGTAGCTGGGACTACAGGCGCCCGCCTCGTCGCCCGGCTAGTTTTTTGTATTCTTTAGTAGAGACGGGGGTTTCACGGTGTTAGCCAGGATGGTCTCGATCTCCTGACCTTGTGATCCGCCCGTCTCGGCCTCCCAAAGTGCTGGGATTACAGGCTTGAGCCACCGC
>NW_016813389.1:508632-517670 GCF_001698545.2 Rhinopithecus bieti
AGTACTTTATTTTATGGCCAAATAACATTCCATTATGTAGATAGTGTTTCCTCCTGCCAAACAGGGCTGGTTGGGATTCCAAAGCAGCACTGTGGCCGGGCGCAGTGGCTCATGCCTGTAATTCCAGCGCTTTGGGAGGTCGAGGTGGGTGGATCAGCTGAGGTCGTCAGGAGTTCGACACCAGTCTGACCAACACGGTGAAACCCCATCTCTGCTAAAAATACAAAAATTAGCTGGGCGTGGTAGCAGGCGCCTGTAGTCCCAGCTACACGGGAGGTTGAGGCAGGAGAATCGCTTGAACTCAGGAGGCGGAGCTTGCAGTGAGCAGAGATGGAGCCACTGTACTCCAGCCTGGGGGACAGAGCAAGACTCTGTCTCAAGAAAGAAGCACTAAACCCAAAACATTTATTAGGGAAACTTACAGAGTGGGCTGCAGCAATTCTCGCGACGGATAGCGAGAGAAAAGAGGTGTTTCACCTAGGTACATACCCAGCGAGGGGTCAGGGTGTGGCGTTTATATGAGGGTTTATGGAATTTGGCTAAAGGCAGGGGTCAGTTTCAGCGTTTTGGGCAACAACTTATATATCCTTATTAGTGCCTGGGGATATGCAAGGCCCGTATTTGGTTGCAAGTCTGCAGGAAAAAACTTGCAACTGGCTGGGTCACAGGGCGGTCAAGGCACTCTGATACTTGGTAAGCGCACAGAAAGCGGGGGAACTCGGGAACTGCACACATAGTACTACATTTTATTTATCCATTCACCAGTGGATGGACATTTGGGTTGCTTTCACTTTTTGGCTATTATGAATAACATTGCTTGTGAACATTCATGGACAAGTTTTTGTATATACCTAGGTTTCATTTCTTTGGTGTATTTTTTTTTTTTTTTTTTAGGCGGAGTCTCGCTCTGTCGCCCGGACTGGAGTGCAGTGGCTGGATCTCAGCTCACTGCAAGCTCCGCCTCCCGAGTTTACGCCATTCTCCTGCCTCAGCCTCCCGAGTAGCTGGGACTACAGGCGGCGCCACCTCGCCCGGCTAGTTTTGTATTTTAGTAGAGACGGGGTTTCACCGTGTTAGCCAGGATGGTCTCGATCTCCTGACCTCGTGATCCGCCCGTCTCGACCTCCCAAAGTGCTGGGATTACAGGCTTGAGCCACCGCGCCCGGCCTAGGTGTATTTTTAATATATATATTTACCTAGGAGAATTGCTGGGTCAAATGGTAATTGTTTAACTTTTTTTCTTTTTTGAGACGGAGTCTCGCTGTGTAGCCCAGGCTGGAGTGCAGTGGCGCGATCTTGGCTCACTGCAAGCTCCGCCTCCCTGGTTCCCGCCATTCTCCTGCCTCAGCCTCCGAGTAGCTGGGACTACAGGCGCCCATCACCGCGCCCGGCTAGTTTTTTGTATTTTAGTAGAGACGGGGTTTCACCGTGTTAGCCAGGAGGGTCTCGATTTCCTGACCTCGTGATCCACCCGCCTCGGCCTCCCAAAGTGCTGGGATTACAGGCTTGAGCCACCGCGCCCGGCCTAATTGTTTAACTTTTTGAGGAACTGCCAGACTGTCTTCCACAGCAGGTGCTTCATTTTACATTCCCATGAGCAGTGTGTGAGGATTCCAGTTTCTGCACAGTCTCAAGGCACAGACCAATTTTCTGCAGCCCCGGAGATCGGGAGCTAGTGCTTACCTCCGCGGAACGCGGCGTCACAGGCAATTCCTCCGCGCAGGCGCACTGGCGGGAGCGCGAGAGCGTTGCTGGAGGCGGGGCACGCAGCCTTTAGGGGCGGGGCTGTGTTGCGCGCGCGCCCCGGAAGCGGAAGCCTGAGCGGCCTTCCCGGCGGCTGATTCGAGGGCTTGTTTGGTCAGAAGCGGCACCTCAGAGAAGCTGCCCCAGAGCCAACCATGCCGTCTGAGGGTCGCTGCTGGGAGACCTTGCAGGCTCTACGCAGTTCCGACAAAGGTCGCCTTTGCTACTACCGCGACTGGCTGCTGCGGGGCGAGGTGAGCGGTGGCCCCGGAGGACGTAGGCCCTTCCGGCCGCTCGCGACCGAACCCTTCTCCTCCCTAGCCCTTGGCACGTTCTGCTTCCGGGAACCCGTGCAGCCTAACAACCTGCATTTATTTCTTGACTTCTGTGTGTACATCCTTCTGTCCTGGGGTTTCTGTCCTCTCCAGCCTATTTTAGCGTTTCGGGGAGCTCCCCTGACTTCAGAGATGCCCCGCGCTCTGAAGGCTTCATTGCTATCCTCCGCCAGTTGGGCGCCTTCTCCGCTCTGCTGTTGTCAAAGCAATCTTGGCCCCAGGCTCAGTTACTGCGTGTCTCATGTGCTGGGAGCTCTAGATTTTGCGACGAACGATTGACACCACCTAATCCGTTGCTGCCAGTGAAATGACCAAATTTCTAGATTGATTTGGCAGACCTGGAAAGTGAATGGGGGCGTGGTCACTGTACCTAGTGTTTGCAAAGCTCTGCACTAGAAGTGGAGGGATGCGGAGAGTTAAGGCGGAGCTCCCATTCCCGAGTCGCTGCTAGTTAGCTACAGATAAGACGTTGTTCTGCATCCTCAGACTTCTTGGGAAACAATCCTAAAATATTCCCCTGTCTTTTATGTTGTTGACAGTTTTGAAAAATACAGACCTTACATTCTGTAGGTTGACTGCCAGCATAGGTGCTTTCAAACCACCAGACCAAGGTTAAGCAGTCTTGGCAGGAATACTACAGAAATGATGCCGTGGCTTTCTCAGAAGGCACACAGATGTCAACCCATCCCAACACTGGTGATGCTAATCTTGATCACCTGGTTACGTTGTTATCTGCCTGGTCTTTCCGTTTAAAATTCGTCATTTTTCCTTTAGTAATTGTTGGTAAGTATTGTGGAGATTACACCAGTATCCTTTTTCTGGGCAAACCTTCATCCTCCATGGCTTTAGCATTCATTGATGTTTTCCACATGAATCGATCACCTCTATGACGTTGCCAGATCCTGTTTCTTTATATCCACTATTCCTTCTGCATTTGTTAGTTGGCATTCCACTGTCAGGAGATGCTTTCTTTTCTCTGTTGTTTAGTTATATTGGTATGGACTCATGGATTTCTGTTTTATTCAGTGAATTGTAATCCATTACTTTTATTATTTATTTATTTTATTTTAAATATCCCAGATTTTGTAAGCTTGTATCAAAATATCACAGGCAAGGCTGGGCGTGGTGGCTCAGGACCGTAATCCCAGCACTTAGGGAGGCCAAGCGGGACGGATCACTTGAGGTCAAGAGTTCGAGACCAGCCTGGCCAACATGGTGCAACCCCATCTCTACTAAAAATTAAAAAATTAGCCGAGCATGGTGGTGCATGCCTGTAATCCCAGCTACTCCAGAGACTGAGGCATGAGAATTGCTTGAACCCGGGAGGCAGAGATTGCAGTGAGCCGAGATTGTGCTGCTGCACTCAAGCCTGGGCAACAGAGTGAGACTGTGTCTCAAAAAAAAAAAAAAAAAAAAGTAACCTTGTAAATATGTACAACGACAATGTATTCATAAGAATTAAAAGAAAAATGTCCCAGATTTGGCTACTGGACGATTCATTAAGTTGGTTCCTGTGTTCCTTTGACATGTTTCCATCTTTCATTGACATTTCTTTACTTTTTGGCACAAAAAGGTGTCCCAGGTGCAAGTTTCCCTGTTTCGACCCTGGAATCAGCTATTTCTCCAAAGAGGCTGATTCTTTTGAAGTGGAGGGTGGTGCTGTATTTAGTGCTGTATTTACAAACCAAGTTCTGGGAGTTTCGTATGTTGAGATTCTTGATTGGGTACCATTGCTTCTAGGCCTTCTCAGTAGACAGAGCTAGGAAATAGTACATCTCTAAATATGTACACACATCACCACATACACATTTATGTATTATCTGTAACTATTTGTGTGTACATATATATTATGAAACCATGACTTCATACTGATAAATGCCACTTCCAACGCAGCACTTCACGTTTCTTTCTATCTAATCTTACCCTATCCATCTTTGTAAATATGTTACTTAGCAGTGAGAAGTTTGGCTCCTGTTATTCTCAATATGTTTACTTATTTGCTCAGTTTACTCTAGCTCATTGTAGCAATCTTCCAACTACTCTGGTTTTTTCATTTATGTATTATGTCATAGGTAATCAATACTTATTTTCTCATACAAAGATGTTCCAAGCTCATCTTATATTTTTCTACCTCCAACTCTGGAACTTACCTTTTCTGCAGAGACCCCTGATTTCCTTTGATTTAAAATTATATTTACAAACCAAGATCTGGTACTAGATATGATCATTATTACTACTAAGGATGTATACACACATATCCATATCTATTTCCATTTTTAAAAAATTATTAGGCTGGGTGTGGTAACTCATGCCCATAATCCCAACACTTTGGGAGGCTGAGGCGGGACGATTGCTTGAGGCCAGTTCAAGCTGGGCCAGGCTTGATGTCTCAAACCTGCAGTCCCAGCACTTTGGTAAGCCAAGGTGGGCAGATCACTTGAGCCCAGAAGTTCGAGACCAGCCTGGGAACGTGGAGAAACCTCACCACTACAAAAAATACAAAAAAATTAACCAGGTGTGCCGGGCGTAGTGGCTCATGCCTGTAATCCCAGCACTTAGGGAGGCCGAGGAGGGCGGATCACCTGAGGTCAGGAGTTGGAGACCAGCCTGACCAACGTGGAGAAACCCTGTCTCTACTAAAAATACAAAATTAGCTGGGTGTGGTAGCGCATGCCTGTAATCCCAGCTACTTGGGAGGCTGAGGTAGGAGAATCGCTTTAACCTGGGAGGCGGAGGTTGTGGTGAGCTGAGATTGCACCATTGCACTCCAGCCTGGGCAACAAGAGCGAAACTCCATCTCAAAAAAACAAAACAAAACAAAAAACAGGTATGGTGGTGGGTGCCTATAGTCCCTGCTCCTTGAGAGGCTGAGGTGGGAGTATTACCTGAGCATGAAATTTGAGGCTGCATTGATCCGTGATTGCGCCACTGCACTCCAGCCTGGGAAACAGAATGAGACCCTGTCTCAAAAAAAAAAAAAAAAAAAAAAAAAAAGAATGGCTGGGCGTGCTGGCTCACGCCTGGAATCCCAGCACTTTGGGAGGCTGAGGTGGGCGGATCACCTGAGGTCAGGAGTTCGAGACCAGCCTGGCCAATGTGATGAAACCCCATCTCTAATTTTTGTAATAATACGAAAATTAGCCAGGTGTGGTGGTGGGCGCCTGTAATCCCAACTGCTCGGGAGGCTGAAACAGAATTGCTTGAACCCAGGCGATGGAGGTTGCAATGAGCTGAGATCGTGCTACTGCACTCCAGCCTGAGTGAAAGAGCAAGACTCTCTCAAAAAAAAAATGGCTGGGCTCACGGTGGCTCACGCCTGTAATCCCGGCACTTTGGGAGGCCGAGGCAGGCAGATTTCCTGAGGTCAAGAGTTCGAGACCAGCCTGACCAACATGGAAAAACCCCGTATCTTCTAAAAGTACAAAATTAGCCAGGCATGGTGGCGTGTGCCTGTAATCCCAGCTACTCAGGAGGTTGAGGCAGGAGAATCACTTGAATCTGAGAGGCGGGGGAGGCAGAGGTTGCGGTGAGCCGAGATCGTGCCATTGCACTCCAGCCTGAGCAACAGGAGCGAAACTCCATCTCAAAAAAAAAAAAAGACCAGCCTGGGCAACATACCAAGACTCCATCTCTACAAAAAATGAAAAAATAATTAGCTGAATATATTAGCGCATGCCTGTACTCTCAGCTGCTGGGGAGACTGGTCGAGGTAGGAGGATAGCTTGAGCCCAGGAGGTCAGACTACAGGGAGCCATGATTAGGTCACTGCACTCCAGCCTGGGTAACAGTGAGACCCTTTCTCAAAAATAATTTCAAAAATGAGAAAATATATACATCTAGGTTTGTGTAAGTATGCTTTATGATGTTCGCACGATGACAAGATCACCTAACACCATGTTTCTCAGAACTTACCCCCATTATTAAGTGACTGACATTCTACTGATTGTGTATACAGTAGCTTACTTCAGAATTCCTCTTGTGTTCTGTTCAGTGCTTGAGATTACTTTCACATACACTTTAATGGCAATCTTTGTGCATTGTCCCTTTTTCTGTAGTTAACGAGTTATTTAGTCTGATTTTCGTTAGAAGGATAGTAGTCAAGGTCATTATCAAGAAACCACTGGGCCGGGCGCGGTGGCTCAAGCCTGTAATCCCAGCACTTTGGGAGGCCGAGACAGGCGGATCACGAGGTCAGGAGATCGGACCATCCTGGCTAACACGGGACCCGGTCTCTACTAAAAATACAAAAAAATAGCCCGAGTGCGGGCGCCTGTAGTCCCAGCTACTCGGGAGGCTGAGGCAGGGAGAATGGTTGTAAACCCGGGAGGCGGGCTTGCGAGACCGGCACTGCAGCGCGCGGTCCGGCGACATGAGCGAGACTCCGCCTCAAAAAAAAAAAAAAAAAAAAGAAAGAAACCACTGTACTTTCTTTTCATCTGATTGTTAATACATTACTTTGGGTCTTTGATGTTTATTTATTTAGGCCTTCTTAGATGTTCAGTAAGGCCTGTAGTGGATTATACTGAGATCAGTTGACATGCAAGTTGAGCTTAACCCTCTTCTTCTCTCTAGGATGTTTTAGAAGAATGTATGTCTCTTCCCAAGCTATCATCTTATTCTGGATGGGTGGTAGAGCACGTCCTACCCCATATGCAGGAGAACCAACCTCTTTCTGAGACTTTGCCATCCTCTGCGTCAGCTTCAGCCCTAGACCAACCCTCGTTTGTTCCCAAATCTCCTGACACAAGCTCCACCTTTTCCCCAGCCTCCCCTGCAACACCAGATGGAACCAAGGTAAGGTTGTGATCAGCTTAAAACAAAAGACATGGTGGCTGCAAAGTCAAAATGTTTAATATTGTCATATGACAGTGCCCATGCCCTGGGGAAAATAATGATTGCTCATTGTTGTAGCTGTTTGTAGAGACCATGTTGACAGCATCATTCAGTGTTCTCTTTAGACAGACCCAGAGGGAGAAACATCCCCTCTATTCTTAGTACCCAGAATAGTATAACTAATTTCATGAGCAATTGGATTATTTTTTTTTTTCTGATGAACGCTGCATCTGTTTAACTGATATGGTCTCCCTTTTTGTGTTATCTGCTGGAGGAAGCCTTAGAGTGAAATGTATACCTGCTCTTAAAGTGTACATGTCTTCTCTCATTGGTTCTGTAGGAGATTTTACCTTATTCCTGGTTCTGTTTTGTCCCTGCCTTTGTTTTTTTGTTATTTCTCCCACTTAAAAATGCTGAACTGGGGCCGTTTCCTCTCAGAAATCCCTCTCTCTCACTAGAGAGAGAACTGTTTTCCTTTCTCTTAATCTTGCCTATTAAACCTCCACTCTTAAACTCAAAAAAAAAAAAAAGTTAAATTGAACCCAACACAATGGCTCATGTCCATAATTCCAGTGCTTTGGCAGGCCAAGACAAGGGGATTGCTTGAGCCTTGGAGTTCAAGACCAGCCAGGGCAACATAGTGAGACCTTGTCTCTCCAAAAAACTTAAAAATTTGTTAGGCATGGTGGCTCGAGCTTGTCGTCCTAGCTACTTATGACGTTGAGATGGGAGGATCACTTGAGCCCAGGAGTTTGAGACTATAGTGAGCTGTGATCAAGCCATTGCATTCCAGCCTAGGCAACAGAGTGAGTCCCTACCTCAAAAAGAAAGTTAAATTTTGGAGGTTTTTTAAAATCATTTTTTTATACAGAAATAGTTTGTGTATATACAAATATATGTGAACATGTCTTCTGCTTCACCGCCCCCCTTTTTTTTGAGCTGAGGTCTGTCTCTGTCACCCAGGATGGAGTGCAGTGGCATGAACATGGCTCACTGCAGCCTCCACCTCCCAGGCTCAATCTACCCTCCTGTCTCAGCCTCCCAAATAGCTGGGACTGGATACCACCGTACTTGGCTATTTTCTTTTTCCTTTTTTTTCTTTTTTTTGAGACGAAGTCTTGCTCTGTCCCCCGGCTGGAGTGTAGTGACGCAATCTCAGCTCACTGCAACCTCCAACTCCTGGCTTCAAGCGATTCTCCTGCCTCAGCCTCCTGAGTGGCTGGGATTACAGGTACCTGTTATCATGCCTGGCTAATGTTTGTATTTTTAGTAGAGATGGTGTTTCACCATATTGGCCTGGCTGATCTCAAACTCCTGACCTTGTGATCCACCCACCTCGGCCTCCCAAAGTGCTAGGATTACAGGCATGAGCCACCATACCCAGCCTTTTTTATTTTTTTCTTTGAGACAGAGTCTCGCTCTGTCGCCCAGGCTGGAGTGCAAGGTGCGATCTTGGCTCACCGCAATCTCCACCTCCCGGGTTCAAGCAATTCTCCTGCCTCAGCCTCCTGAGTAGCTGGGATTACAGGTGCGTGTCACCACGCCTGGCTGATTTTTGTATTTTTAATAGAGACGGGGTTTCACCATGTGGGTCAGACTGGTTTTGAACTCCTGACCTCATGATCCACCCGCCTCAGCCCCTCAAAGTGCTGGGATTACAGGTATGAGCCACCACGCCTCTTTTTTTTTTTTTTTTTTTTAAATATGGAATCTAGCTCTGTCACCCAGGCTGGAGTACAATGGCATGGTCTCGGCTTACTGCAACCTTTGCCTCCTAGGTTCAAGCGATTCTTTTGCCTCAGCCTCCTGAGTAGCTGGGATTACAGGTGCGTGCCACCACGCCTGGCTAATTTTTGTATTTTTAGTAGAGACAGGGTTTTGCCATGTTGTCCAGGCTGGTCTCAAACTGCTGACCTCAGGTGATCCGCCTACCTCGGCCTCCCAAAGTGCTGGGATTACAGTTGTGAGCCACTGTGCCTGGCCAGTTTTTTGTTTGTTTGTTTGTTTGTTTGTATTTACATAGAAAGTGTATATTTTTCTTTCTATCTGGTAGTTCATCTTTTAAAATATTAGTTCATCTTTTAAAATATTAGTCTTTAAAAAATATTCTTTTTTTTTTTTTTTTTT
>NW_016813389.1:519692-524502 GCF_001698545.2 Rhinopithecus bieti
TTTTTTTTTTTTTAAGAGATAGAGTCTTGTTGTATTGCCTAGGCTGGTCTCCAACTCCTGGGCGCAAGTGATCCTTTCATCTCAGCCTCCCTAGTAGCTGGGACCACAGGCATGTGCCAACACACTAATTTTTAAAAAAATTTTTTTGAGAGATGGGATCTCACTGTGTTGCCCAGGCTGGTCTCAAATTCCTGGACTGAAGTGATCCACCTTCCTCAGCCTCTCAAAGTCCTGGGATTACAGGTGTGAGCCACTGCACCCTGCCCCCAACATGATTTTTTTTTTTTTTTTTTTTGAGACGGAGTTTCGCTCTTGTTGCCCAGGCTGGAGTGCAATGGTGCGATCTCGGCTCACCAAAACCTCCGCCTTCCGGGTTCAAGCGATTCTCCTGCCTCAGCCTCCCGAGTAGCTGGGATTACAGGCATGCACTGCCACACCTGGCTAATTTTGTATTTTTAGTAGAGACAGGGTTTCTCCATGTTGGTCAGGCTGATCCGCCTGCCTTGGCCTCCCAAAGTGCGGGGATTACAGGCTTGAGCCACCGTGCCTGGCCTAGATTTTTTAAAAAGTATTTTCATGAGCAGCTTGTTGGCAGCAGATTCTAATCTGAGGGCATGCTACAATACTGGCAGGATCAGTGGACTTCAGTTTCTTTATCTGTAAATCTCATTCTGAGCCAAATTGCTGAGGTCTTTATTTTTTTGATATGGAGTTTCGCTTTTGTCGCCCAGACTGGAGTGCAATGGCGCGATCTCGACTCACTGCAACCCCGGGTTCAAACGATTCTCCTGCCTCAGCCTCTTTAGTAGCTGGGATTATAGGCATGCGCCACCATGCCTGGCTAATTTTGTATTTTTAGTAGAGACAGGGTTTCACCATGTTGGCCAGGCTAGTCTCAAACTCCTGACCACAGGTGATCCACCCGCCTTGGCCTCCCAACATGCTAGGATTACAGGCATGAGCCACCGTGCCCAGCCTGAGGTCATTTTCACGTATAAAATTCCATAATTTTTGGAGCCACTGCGCCTGGCCTAATAAATTCTTAAATGGTTTTATGTAATGGATTGTCACATTATTTAGGAATTTTTGGTATTTACATTAGAAAAACCCAGTTTGGTCTAAGGGACTAAGGGAAGTTTTAATTCATATAACTAGGAAGTCTAGCAGTGCATTTGGAATCACTTAGATCTGGGAAAATCTACATTCTGCATATTTCTGCTTGACATTATTTATTATTATTTTTCAAACATCTCCCCCACATAGGATTGATGCTATTTTTGACTCAATCTAGTAACCTAAACTCAGGGCTTTGCCTCTCCATTTCTCAATTATTGGTTTCATTGTTGAGATAGACTAGGTGGCAAGATGGCTACTGGTAGCCCTAGACTCAACATATTCTTAGGTTAGCATTCCCCTATAGCTTCATCAGAAAAGTTCAGAGATATCCATGTCAGGTGTGTTAATGAAAATAAAAAAGCTGGGTGTGGAATCCCATCACTTTGGGAGGCCAAGGCAGGTGGAACACTTGAGCTCCAGCATTCGAGACCAGCCTGGGCAACATGGGGAAACCCCATTTCTACAAAAAAATTACCTGAACATGGTGGCTCATGCCTACGGTCCCAGCTACTCAGAAGGCTGAGGTGGGAGGATCCTTGAGCCCGGAAGGTTGCGGTTGCAGTGAGCCTAGATAGTGCCACTGTATTCCAGCAGGGGTGATAGAGTAAGACCCTGTCTCAAAAAAAAAAAAAAAGAAGGCGGGGCATGGTGGCTCACGCCTGTAATCCCAGCACTTTGGGAGGCCAAGGTGGGTGGATCACGAGGTCAAGAGATCAAGACCATCCTGGCTAACATGGTGAAACACCATCTCTACTAAAAATATAAAAAATTAGCCGGGCGTGGTGGCAGGCGCCTGCAGTCCCAGCTACTCGGAAGGCTGAGGCAACCTCTGCCTCCTGGGTTCAAGGGATTCTCCTGCCTCAGCCTCCTTAGTAGTTGGGATTATAGGCACTGCCACCCCGCCCGGCTAATTTTGTTTTTTTAGTAGAGACGGGGTTTCACCATGTTTGTCAGGATGGTCTCGAACTCCTGACCTTGTGATCTGCCCACCTCTGCCTCCCAAAGTACTGGGATTACAGGCGTGGGCCACCGCGCCCGTCCTGAGGATCGAGTACTTTGATAGCCAGCTTTCTCCTGAAGCCAGGAGGGTGGAAGCTTAGGGATGTGAGTTGGGGATACTCCATCCAAACCATCCCAGGACAAATGGACACTGATCTGAAGAAAGGGGAAACATTTTCTGTGCAGAGTAAAACAAACAAGCAGCCAGAAAAACATAGGAAAACCCAAAAAATCACCCAAAGTCGCAAACATCAATTTGTTAAAGAAAACAGTTAGAACAAAGTCAGTGTCATTCATGAAAAGCACACTGGCTGTGACCTAAATTTTTTTTTGCTCTTGTTACTGATGGTTGTTTATCAGTTGGCATGTGGTCTTTGTCTAGAAGAGATAACACCAATTAAAAACTTATTAACGCTTACCATATTAAAAACTTAATTATTTTCCCATTTTCTACTCATATAGGGCAAAGATGAGTCCCAGCACACAGAATCTATGGTGCTTCAATCCTCACGGGGGATCAAAGTGGAAGGCTGCATCCGAATGTACGAACTGGCACACAGAATGAAAGGAGCAGTAAGTGAACCCGTGAAGGAAGGCAGGCTTGATCCTGCGAGCCACATTTAGCTGCAGTTCCCCAGGGCGTAGGAATAGGCACTGTATGCTACTCACCCTTCCCACCTACTGTTTAGTTTGGGGGGTAGTGTAATGTAGAGGTCAGGAGTGAGTGCTCTGAAGTCAAGTCTGCTTTCAGATCCTGGCTGTTTTATTTTATATGTGACTTTGGGAAAATTATTTAGCCTTTTCTGGCTTCCATTTACTTCTCCAAAATTTAGAAATGGTCTGGGGTTGTTAGATAAGCTTATACTGAGAAGATGGGACTTTAGCCTTTTTTTTCTTTTTTTTGACATGGAGTTTTTGCTCTTGTTGCCCAGGCTAGACTCCAGTGGTACAATCTTGGCTCACTGCAACCTCCGCCTCCCAGGTTCAGACTCTTCTGCTGACTCAGCCTCCCAAGTAGCTAGGATTACAGGCTCGCACCACCACACCCAACCACTTTATTTTGTATTTACTAGAGACGGGGTTTCACTATATTGGTCAGGCTGGTCTCAAACTCCTGACCTTAGGTGATCCACCCGCCTCAGCCTCCCAAAGTGCTGGGATTACAGACATGAGCCACTGTGCCCAGTCAGGACCTAAGCCTCTTGAAAAAATAGCAGCACTATTTTAATTAATTTATTTGATCATATTTTTGTTTCTGTTCCTGTTTTTTTTTTCAGACGGAGTCTTGCTCTGTCGCTCAGGCTGGAGTGCAGTGGCACAATCTTGGCTCGCTGCAAGCTCCACCTCACAGGTTCACGCCATTCTCCTGCCTCCGCCTCCTGAGTAGCTGGGACTACAGGCTCCCACTACCACGCCCAGCTAATTTTTTTTTTTTTTTTTGAGACGGAGTCTCGCTCTGTCGCCCAGGCTGGAGCGCAGTGGCCGGATCTCAGCTCACTGCAAGCTCCTCCTCCCGGGTTTACGCCATTCTCCTGCCTCAGCCTCCCGAGTAGCTGGGACTACAGGCGCCCGCCACCTCGCCCGGCTAGTTTTTTGTATTTTTTTAGTAGAGGCGGGGTTTCACCGTGTTAGCCAGGATGGTCTCGATCTCCTGACCTCCGTGATCCACCCGCCTTGGTTTCCCAAAGTGCTGGTATTACAGGTGAGAGCCACCATGCCCGGCCTGTTTTTTGTTTTTGTTTTTTTGAGACAGCGTCTTGCTTTTGTCGGCCCAGGTTGGAGTGCAGTGGTGTGATCTCGACTCACTGCAACCTCCACCTCCTGGGTTCCAGCAGTTCTGCCTGAGCCTCCCAAGTAGCTGAGATTACAGGTGTACACCACCACGCCTGGCTAATTTTTGTATTTTTTAGTAGAGATGGGGTTTCACCATGTTGGCCAGGCTGGTCTCGAACTCCTGACCTCAGGTGATCCATCCACCTTGGCCTCCCAAAGTGTTGGGATTACAGGCATAAGCCACTGCGCCCAGGCTGTATGATTTTTTTAATTAGGAAAGCAATACATGATTTTGTAAAAATGTTTCAGAGTACAGGAATTTAGAAAATGAAAGTCTTGGCCAGGCGCGGTGTCTCATGCCCGTAATCCCAGCACTTTGGGAGGGTGAGGCAGGTGGATCACCTGAGATCAGGAGTTCGAGACTGGCCTGGCCAACATGGCGAAACCCCATCTCTACTAAAAATACAAAAATTAGCTGGACATGGTGGTGCATGCCTATAATCCCAGCTACTCGGGAGGCTGAGGCAGGAGAATTGCTTGAACCCGAGAGGCAGAAGTGGCAGTGAGCCAAGATTGTGCCACTGCACTCCAGCCTGGGCAACAGAGCAATACTTTATCTCAAAAAAAAAAAGAAAAGAAAAAGAAAATGAAAGTCTTCTAGCATCTTGCTCATTGGTCATTGAGTCAATAAATATTTGCTGAGCACCTATGTGCTAGATGCTCTTCTAGGTCTAGATAAAGCAGTAAACATTGTAGACATAGAGCTTATATTGTAGTGGAGAGAGACAGAAGTAAACGAGAAATAGGTAAAATATTTGGGGCCGGGCGCAGTGGCTCACGCCTGTAATCCCAGCACTTTGGGAGGCCGAGGAGGGCAGATCATGAGGTCAGGAGATCGAGACCATCCTGGCTAACATGATGA
>NW_016813389.1:527959-539112 GCF_001698545.2 Rhinopithecus bieti
GCACTCCAGCCTGGGTGACAGTGCGAGACTCTGTCTCCAAAACAAAATAAAACTAACAAAAACATATATATATACACATAAAATAAAATCATAACAGCACAAATGCCTGGCTTTTGGCTGTTTTGATCTAATGACTAGCGGAAGAGAGCAAGAGTTGACTGTTTTGTCTACAAACATTCAACCAGTAGCTCCGTTTTCAGCCCCATGAGGCCCACCTGTATGAGTCATGGCATTTCCGAGTCTTGAGACACTGAAGTTCGGCTGGTAGATTAGCTTTCTGCTCCCGGGAGGCATCACCTGCTTATATATGTATGTATGTGTGTTGGTGTGTGTGTGTGTATCCTTGGGTTTTCTTAGCTCTCTGCTCTATCATTTATTGCTTCTCCACTATTTTTTTTTTTTTAAAGACAGGATCTCACTCCATTGCCCAGGCTGGAATACAGTGGTACAATCACTGCTCCCTGCAGCCTTGACTTCCTGGGCTCAGGCATTCCTCCCACCTCAGCTCTCCCTGCTTTCTAAATAACTGGGACTGCAGGTGTGCACCACCACACCCAGATAATTTTAAAATTTTTAGTAGAGACGGGGTCTCTCTGTTGCCCAGGCTGGTCTCGAACTCCTGGGCTCAATGATCCTCCCGCTTTGGCCTCTTCAAGTGCTGGGATTACAGATCTCAGCCAGTACACCTGGCCACTTCTCCGCTAACTGTTTTCCAGAAGTATGTAGAAGGTTTTTCCCTACTGGTGACCTCTCTCATGCTCTATGTGGTATTATGTCTTTTTTTCTTTCCAATTCTCACTTTAACAGAGTCCCAGAGGAGAGGATATATATGCTTGTTTTTAATTTGCCTTCTTTCACTGGAAGCTTTAAAATAAGTTTTAAGACTGGGTACAGTGGTTCATGCCTATAATCCCAGCAGTTTGGGAGGCCAAGATGGGAGGATAGCTTGAGGTCGGGAGCTCTAGACCATCCTGGGCAATATAGTGAGACCCTGACTCTATAAAATATTTAAAATTAGTCCTGTGTGGTAGTAGGCACCTTTAGTCCCAGCTACTCAGGTGGCTGAGTTGGGATGATCCCTTGAGCTCAGGAGTTCCAGGCTGCTGTGAGCTATAATTGTGCCACTGCACTCCAGCCTGCATGACAGGGTGAGACCCTGTCTCAAAAATAAACAAACAAAATATAATTATGTTTTAAAATAAAATAACATAATGTCTTAACAATAGATTTTGACATATCTCCATGCCAGCTGGCATCTTGTCATCTTTAAGGGCTGCGTAGTATTCTGCAGTATGACTGTACTATAATATGTGTCATCATTCCCCAGTTAAGTGGTTTTAAATTTATTGCTGTTATCAACAGGGTTCCAGTGAGCATTCTTGTACATATATCTTGGCACACACATACAGGCATTTCCTCAGGATAAATTCCTGAAATAGAACAAGTGTCAAAGGATATAGACACTTCAAATTTTGATAGTTGAAGGAGCTCCAGAGAGCAGGTGTTAAACCTTTTCGGCCGGGCGCGGTGTCTCACGCCTGTAATCCCAGCACTTAGGGAGGCCGAGGCAGGCGGATCACAAGGTCAGGAGATCGAGACCATCCTGGCCAACATGGTGAAACCCTGTCTCTACTAAAAATACAAAAATTAGCTGGGCGTGGTGGCAGGTGCCTGTAGTCCTAGCTACTCGGGGAGCTGAGACAGGAGAATCGCTTGAACCCGTGAGTTGGAGGTTGCAGTGAGCCGAGATCATGCCACTGTACTCCAGCCTGGTGATAGAGAGAGACTCCATCTCAAAAAAAAAAAAACCTTTTCAGGAGGGCCTGAGGCAATGGCAGGAGGAGCAGGACAGGAAGGTGCGAGCCCTCTCGGAGATGGCATCTGAACAACTGAAGCGGTTTGATGAATGGAAGGAACTGAAGCAGCATAAGGAATACCAGGACTTGCGGGAAGTAATGGAGAAGAGGTGAGTCTCCCTGAATTATGACTGGGAATGTTGATGTGTTCAACTGGAACTCTTTCCCAAGAGGAATTCCAAGGGGAAAGAATTGAACAACTTCTGAGTCCGTAAATATCAAGGTAAAATAGGCAGAGATGTTTATAACCTGGAAAGAAGACCAAACTTGGAAAGACAACCAAAGTAACACAGAGGGAGGCTTTTAGGAGAGGTAAAACAATTTTACAGGCATGGTGGAACACAACTGTAGTCTCAGTTACTAGGGAGGCTGAGGCAGGAGGATTGCTTGAGTCCAGGAGTTTGAGGCTGTGGTGAGCTATGCTCTCCAGCCTGGGCAACATAACGAGACCACATCTCTAAGAAAAAGGGAAGGGAGGGCAGGGAGAGGGAGAGAAAAGGAAGAGAGAGAGAGAGAGAAAAGAGAAAGAGAATGAAGAAAGAAAAGAAAGAAAAACAATTTTAGGAAATATCCCTGACTATTCCTTCCTGCCATTTTTCATGCAGCTCCAGAGAAGCCTTGGGACACCAAGAGAAGCTAAAAGCTGAGCACCGTCACAGAGCAAAGGTCAGAGCCTGGCAGAATTGGTGTGGGTGTTTTGGTGTCTGTATGTAACCTGCCTGGAGAGCCAGGTTTTGGCAGATGGCAACCATGGAGGATCTGGCTGTATTATGCCTGTGTGTGACTAACCTTGGGATGTCCTCTTCTTGCTCTGAGCCCATCTGTGAAAATATGTAGCCCACATAGAATTTGAGGATTGTGGAAAGAAGCAGCCCAGGAGCCCCTCAGAGAGAAGTCACTCAGCCCTTTTCTACAGATTCTCAACCTGAAGCTGCGGGAGGCGGAGCAGCAGCGTGTGAAGCAAGCGGAACTGGAGCGGCTTCGGAAGGAAGAAGGCCAGGTCCGCCTGCGGGCCCTCTATGCTCTGCAGGAGGAGATGCTGCAGCTCAGCCAGCAGCTGGATGCTTCTGAGCAGCACAAAGGCCTGCTTAAGGTCGACCTGGCTGCCTTCCAGACCCGAGGCAACCAGCTGTGCAGCCTCATCTCAGGGATCATCCGGGCCTCTTCAGAGGTGAGGGTGGCTTCAGAGTGACTCTTTGCTGTCTTTGAAATGGAAGACTTTAAAAGCAAAATTACTTTCTGACTTAAAAAATAATATCTGCGGCTGGGAGTGGTGGCTCACGCCTGTAAACCCAGCACTTCGGGAAGCCGAGGCTGGCAGATCACGAGGTCAGGAGATCGAGACTGTCCTGGATAACACAGTGTGAAACCCCGTCTCTACTAAAAAATACAAAAAATTAGCTGGGCATGGTGGCAGATGCCTGTAGTCCCAGCCACTCGGGAGGCTGAGGCAGGAGAATGGCGTGAACCCAGGAGGCGGAGTTTGCAGTGAGCCAAGATGGTGCCACTACACTCCAGCAACAGAGCGAGACTCCGTCTCAAAAAAAAAAAAAAAAAAAAAAGGAATATCTGCTATCTGCTTATTGGGGGAAATACCAAACATTACTTGTTATCTCCATATCTCTTTACCTAGAAGTAACCACTGTTAACATTTTATTTTGTTTTTCTTATTTATTTCTTTATTTTATATCTGCTTATTCTGGAATCTCTTTTTTTTTTTTTTGCAGTAGGGTCCCCCTTTGTCACCCAGGCTGGAGTGCAGTGACACAGTCTCAGCTCGTGCAACGTCTGCCTCCTGGGCTCAAGTGATCCTTCCACCTCAGCTTCCTGAGTAGCTGGGACTATAGGCGCATACCACCATGTCCTGCTAATTTTTGTATTTTTTTTGTAGAGACAGGGTTTTGTCATGTTGTCCAGGCTGGTCTCAAACTCCTGGGCTCAAGTGATCCCCCTACCTCGGCCTCCCAAACTGCTGAGATTACAGGTGTGAGCCACCGTGCCAAATTTTTTTTGTTTTGTTTTGTTTTTAAGTTAGAAACAGGGATCTCACTATGTTTCCCAGGCTGGTCTTGAACTCCTGGGCTCAAGTGATCCTCCCACCTTAGCCTCCCAAAATATTGGGATTACAGGTGTGAGCCACTATACCTGCCCTGTTTCTTTGCTTTGCTTTTTTTTTTTTTTTTTTTTGGAGACAGGGTCTCACATTCTTGCCCAGGCTGGAGTGCAGTGGTGTGATCATGGCTCACTTCAACCTCTGCCTCCCAGGTTCAAGCGAGTCTCGGATCACTTGAGGCTAGGAGTTCGAAACCAGTAGGTTTCAGCCAACATGGTGAAACCCTGTCTCTACTAAAAATACAAAAAGTAGCTGGGTGTCATGATGCACACCTGTAATCCCAGCTACTTGGGAAGCTGAGGCATGAGCATCACTTGAACCTGGGAGGCAAAAGTTGCAATGACCGAGATCCTGCCACTACACTCCAACCTGGGCAACAGAAATTCTTTCTCAAAAAATAATTATAATAAAACAGTATTATTTTTGTCTAACATATTGTCACAAACTTAAAAAAAAATTATGCTGGCCCTTATTGCTGAGAATACAGAAAAATTTATACTTAGAAACTGTGGATGTGGTAGTAAGTTGGAATTATTAATACCTTTAAGAGAACAGGGAAAGCAGTATCAACTTGTTGAATGTGGATACTCCATTGGTGCAACAATTACAATTGTAGGAAATGTATTGACTTGTGTGAGGTATGATTTACCTAGGGAATGACCACTAAGCACCATCTCCGTCACTCTGACAGAGTGGCTATCCTACAGCAGAGAGCCAAGCTGAGGCTGAGCGAGCTCTGCAGGAAATGCGGGACCTCCTTATGAACTTGGGGCAGGAGATCACCAGAGCCTGTGAAGACAAGAGGAGGCAGGATGAAGAGGAAGCCCAGGTAAAGCTGCAAGAGGCACAGATGCAGCAGGGACCAGAAGCCCACAAAGAGCCCCCAGCTACCAGCCAGGGCCCAGGAGGGAAACAGAATGAAGGTGGGTTTTGGTATGGATATGGTCCTTTAACTTATTGTAAGTTTCAAATCTGAAGAGAAACAAGAGCATGTGTTGAATGTTGTGTTAAACTGTAGGGCAGTTAACCAGAATTTTATGTACTATATTTCATTCAGTTGTGGTTGATCTGGAGTCTGATTTAAGATTCCTTGGCCGGGCGCGGTGGCTCAAGCCTGTAATCCCAGCACTTTGGGAGGCCGAGATAGGCGGATCACGAGGTCAGGAGATCGAGACCATCCTGGCTAACACGGTGAAACCCCATCTCTACTAAAAAAAATACAAAAAACTAGCCGGGCGAGGTGGCGGGCGCCTGTAGTCCCAGCTACTCGGGAGGCTGAGGCAGGAGAATGGCGTAAACCCGGGAGGCGGAGCTTGCAGTGAGCTGAGATCCGGCCACTGCACTCCAGCCCGGGCGACAGAGCGAGACTCCGTCTCAAAAAAAAAAAAAGATTCCAACACTTTCGTTAGGACTTGAAATTCTGTATAACTCTAGCAGATACATTATTTCAATTATTGCTGCTGCTGAGTATTTTAAATAAATGCCCACAGATAAGTGTTTGTGTAATACGTATAAGGGATCAGGAGTTTGAGACCAGCCTGGCCAACATGACAAAACTCCATCTCTACCAAACATACAAAAATTAGCTGGGCATGGTGGCGCGCACCTATAGTCCCAGCTACTTGGGAGACTGAGGCAGGAGAATCGCTTGACCCAGGAGACAGAGGTTGCGGTGAGCTGAGATTGTTCCACTGCTCTCCAACCTGGTGATAGAGTGGGACTCCATCTCAAAAAAAGAAGAAGAATCAGTGTGCCATAGTGTTTGAGAGTGCTGACTCTGGAGCCAGATCAGTGGGAGTCTAGTTTTTGTTTTTTTGTTTCTTTTGCAGTGGGGATGGAGAGTCGCTCTTGTTGCCCAGGCTGGATTGTAGTGGCGCAATCTCGGCTCTCTGCAACCTCCGCCTCCCGAATTCAAGCAGTTCTGCCTCAGCCTCCCAAGTAGCTGGGATTACAGGTGCCTGCCACCGCACCTGGCTAATTTTTGTAGTTTTACTAAAGATGGGATTTCACCATGTTGGCCAGGCTGGTCTCGAACTCCTGACCTCGTGATCCACCCGCCTCGGCCTCCTGAAGTGCTAGGATTACAGGCATGAGCCACCACACCCGGCCTGGGAGTCTAGTTTTTCTTTTTTGGTGTTTTTGTTTTTGTTTTTTTTGAGATGGGGTTTTGCTCTTGTTGCCCAGGCTAAAGTGCAATGGCACGATCTCAGCTCACTGCAACGCTCAACCACTTCCCAGGTTCAAGCGATTCTCCCGCCTCAGCCTCCCAAGTAGCTGAGATTACAGGCATGTGCCACCATGCCCGGCTAATTTTTTTGTATTTTTAGTAGAGACGGGGTTTCTCCATGTTGGTCAGGCTGGTCTTGAACTCCAGACCTCAGGTGATCCGCCAGCACTGGCCTCCCAAAGTGCTGGGATTATAGGCGTGAGCCACTGCGCCTGGTGTTTTTGTTTGTTTGTTTGTTTGTTTGAGATAGGGGTCTCATTCTGTCACCCAGGCTAGAGGAGTGCAGTGGTGTGATTACGGCTCACTGTAGACTCGCCCTCCCAGGCTCAAGTGATCCTCCCCACTCAGCCTCCCAAGTGGCTGGGACTACAGGCATGTGCCATCCTGCCTGGCTAATTTGTGTATTTTTTGTAGAGATGGGATTTCACCATGTTGTGCAAGCTGGTCTCAAGCTCCTGGGCCTGTCTTGGCCTCCCGGAGTACTGGAATTACAGGTGTAGGTCACCACGCCCAGCCTTAGTTTTTCTACTTAGTAATACGACCATGGCAAATCACTTAACATTTTTGTGCCTGTTTCTTTTTCTATAAACTGGAGATAATAATAGTATCTATTTCATAGTCATTGTGACAGTTAAAGCAGTTAGTGCATACATAAAGTGATTATAACAGTGCCTGCCTCATATTACGTGTTCAGTAAATACTAGCTATTAATAAAACCTTTTATTTCTCAGACCTCCAGGTGAAGGTACAAGACATTACAATGCAGTGGTACCAGCAGCTGCAGGATGCTTCCATGCAGTGTATGTTGACCTTTGAGGGCCTGACCAACAGCAAGGACAGTCAGGTAGGGGAGAGGTATATGGCGGTAATTTTGTGGGCTTGATGGTTCTCAGAGAATGAGCACTTCGTGTCCCAAAGGAATGTAGCTGGCATATCACTTTACCTGATTCTAAGTGACATCTGCTCAGCTTTTCAGAACACTGTCTGCCTTCTCACTGTTCTCTTCTGGCAGGCCAAAAAGATAAAGATGGACCTCCAGAAGGCTGCTACCATCCCAGTGAGCCAAATCTCTACCATTGCAGGTTGGTCAGAGGGGTTAAGAACATGACCTTTCACTTCATTGTATTATTTTTCAGACTCCAAATCTATTTATATGTAAGATTCCTGTAAAAGTATATTCAAACAAATGTTTACAGTTGGATCAGGTACATATAAATCACACACATCTTGTTTCTCTGGTTTCCTCTTTAACACATAGAAGGTAATCATGGCTGGATGCGGTGGCTCACGCCTGTAATCCCAGGACTTTCGGAAGCTGGGGCAGGTGGATCATGAGGTCTGGAGTTTGAGACCAGCTTGACCAACATAGTGAAACCCCGTCTCTACTAAAAATACAAATATTAGCCGGGTATGGTGGCTCTCACCTATAATCCCATTTACTCAGGAGGCTGAGGCAGGAGAATTGCTTGAACCCAGGAGGCAGAGGTTGCAGTGAGCCAAGATCACACCACTGTGCTCCAGCTTGGGTGACAGAGACTCCGTCTCAAAAGGGAAAAAAAAAAAAAAAAAAGATAATCATGATGTGTTTTTTTTCTTTTCTTTTTTTTTTTTTGGGAGAGAGAGTCTCACTCTGTTGCCCAGGAGTGCAGTGGCGCTATCTCGGCTTACTGCAAGCCCTGCCTTCTGGGTTCATGGCATTCTCCTGCCTCAGCCTCCTGAGTAACTGGGACTATAGGTGCCCATTACCACGCCCAGCTAATTTTTTGTATTTTTAGTAGAGGTTTCACCATGTTATCCAGGATAATAGGTTTCACCATGTTATCCAGGATAATAGGTTTCACCATATTATCCAGGATGGTCTTGATCTCCTGACCTCGTGATCTGCCCGCCTCGGCCTTCCAAAGTGCTGGGATTACAGGCATGAGTCACTGCTCCCAGCCTTTTTGACTCATTTTTAACAAGCTACCTTCTATGGTAAATTATTAGGATGGTTCTTAGCTTTGAAGTTGCAGGTTACTGCTGAAAACATCAGTAAGGGAAGGAACCTAGGCTGTGACTTGCAGACTTTGCTTCTGTTCTACAACATTAGCTTTTCCGAATTACTCCAAGCTCGCCTTGTTCATCCTCAAGGACTCCTTCTTTTCTCTCCAGACACTGAGGTTTAGAAAGTGAGAACCAGAAAAGGAAAAAACTTTTCTTTAGAACCAAGGTTCATTTGTATGGAGCTGTAGATGTGGAAGCCTTCAGATTATAGACTGAGCTGCCAGGTGGCTGGGGAGTGTGTGTGCAACTGGAACACTCTTCTGACTCATCATGGGTTCTGTTCCCCGATTCACTTTTCATTGCCTGTAAAGCATAGGAAAATTTCAGTTCCTGCCCTTGATAGGCAGTCTGACAAAACTTACATATGACTTTGCTACCTGAAATTCTTTCTGGAACAGGGCAAGGTATAAATAAATAATGTATTACTTTTTGGAATTTAAAGTGCTGTGTCCTTTGATAGCAACAGCAAAGCAGGAGAGGTTGACTAGACAGCCACTCTACACCTCAACGGCCATTCCCAGTTCCCCTCAGTTGACCGCAGACAGGGTCAGTACCTCCTTCATCAGGAAAACAGAGACATCCAGCGTGAGCTCCTCAGAGCCCCTTCTACCACTGCACAGTGACATTTACCTCTTAGTCTCCCGTGTCACTAGATGAGGTGTCCTTGCTGCTGCATTTACCCTTCCACCTCTGCCCTTGTTCCCTTTCCTTCCTGTCTCCTGTCAGACTTTGCCTCATTGTTTATTACCTTTCCTGTTTTCTGTGATTACATCCTTTTTACAGGCTCCTCTCTCTCAGCCTTTAAGTATGCGTGAGCTCCTCACATCCTAACATGAGTTTCCCTTGATCCTATGTCTTCTAAGTGTTTGCTGATCTTCCTCAGGTTTCCGTTTGGCACTGTTGCTGCTTTCTCTGTGCAACTCTACTCCTTTGACCTCCATGGTGCCATTACTTTCCAGGTTCTTCTCCTGTGTCCCTCCCTCCCCATTACTTTGCTCTCTCTCTCTTCCTCTCTCTCTCTTCCCTTGTGGGTTTCTCACTCTTCTACCCCACTCTAATTGTAGGTGATTCCTAGGGATCTGCTCTTATCCTGCAGTTCTTTTCATTCTCTCTACTTACAGGGCTTCAAATATTACCTGAATGCTGATGACTCCCAAACCTACCTCTGGTTTATTCCTTTCTTCTGAACTTCAGATTCTCCAGCTTCAGCTACCTGAGGGACATCTCTGCCTATATGTCTCTTAGCTGCCTCAAGTTTAATGTGTTCAAATCCATATCCATCATCTTCCTTAGCCCTCTTTGACTCCTGTTTTCTCTGAGTAATCAGTAGCACCATTATCTACTCAGTAATCTTAGCTGGAAACCTGGGAGTCATCTTTATGACTGCTGCCTCTCTTTCACTCACCACATCGAATTAGTCTATAACTTTGCCTTTTAAAATTTTTCTACACATTTCCTGAGTCTCCCTTTGTCTCCATCGTGACTGTAAGCCCTTTAAGATCTTGTATTCCAGCCAGACACAGAACATGCTCTAGAGTTAGTGCTCAGTAAATGTTTAATGAATAGGAGAGAAAGATCACCTAATTGCTGTCTTTTAAAAAGGTGGGCCGGGCACAGTGGCTCCTGCCTGTAATCCCAGCACTTTGGGAGGCCGAGGTGGGTGGATCACAAGGTCAGGAGTTCGAGATCAGCCTGACCAACATGGAGAAACCCTGTCTCTACTAAAAATACAAAATTAGGTGGGCATGGTGGCACATGCCTGTAATCCCAGCTACTTGGGAGGCTGAGGCAGGAGAATCTCTTGAACCCAGGAGGCGGAGGTTGTGGTGATCTGAGATCATGCCATTGCACTCCAGTCCGGACAAAAAGAGCGAAACTCTGTCTCAAAAAAAAAAAAAAGGTGGATGTCAGCTGGGCCTAGTGGCTCACACTTATACACTTATAGTCCCAGCACTTTGGGTGGCTGAGGTGGGTGAATCATCAGAGGTCAGGAGTTCGAGACTAGCCTGGCCAACGTGGTGAAATCCTGTGTCTACTAAAATACAAAAATTAGCCAGATGTCGTGGCAGGCGCCTGTAATCCCAGCTACTCAGGAGGCTGAGGCAGAAAAATCACTTGAACCTGGGAGGCGGAGGTTGCAGTAAGCCAAGATCATGCCATTGCACTCCAGCCTGGTTGACAGAGTGAGACTTCATCTCAAAAAAAAAAAAAAAGTGGATGTCGCCGGGTGTGGTGGCTCACGCCTATAATCCCAGCATTTTGGGAGGATGAGGCGGACAGATCACTTGAGGTCAGAAGTTTGAGATCAGGCTGGCCAACATGGTGAAACCCTGTGTCTACTAAAAATACAAAAATTAGCCGGGTGTGGTGGCATGTGCCTGTAGGCCCGGCTACTTGGGAGGCTGAGGTGGAAGAATTGCTTGAACCTAGAAGGCAGAGGTTGCAGTGAGGTGACATTGAACCACTGCACTCCAGCCTTGGCGATAGGGTGAGACTTCATCTCTAAAAAAAAAAAAACAAAAAAAAAAAGGTGGATGTCCATGAGTGGTTAGAATTAGAAGAAATCTTGAGTAAGGACATGATGTTGGTATGGCCTGGGGAGGCCACGTCGGTCTAGGGTTGGAAGATAACTAACTTTCCTCCTACCTAGAGAGGTATGGAGAGGGGCTAGATGGGGCATTCAGCCAGTGGGGTCCACATGGTTGACTTTTTAAAAAATTTTTTTAATAAGAGAACTGAATGAGATTTCTGAAACTTTTGTGACATTTCTTGAAGTGATTAGGAACTTGACAGGGTGTTTCTCAACTGGAGATGCTATGTTAATTAAAACATTGACTGGCCGGGCGCGGTGGCTCAAGCCTGTAATCCCAGCACTTTGGGAGGCCGAGACGGGTGGATCGTGAGGTCAGGAGAT
>NW_016813389.1:539596-542752 GCF_001698545.2 Rhinopithecus bieti
CGCCAGCACACCTGGCTAATTTTATATTTTTAGTAGAGACGAGGTATCACCATGTTGGTCAGGCTGGTCTCAAACTCCTGACCACAAGTGATCTGCCTGCCTCAGCCTCCCAAAGTGCTGGCCCAGATCTGCTTAAGCGAAAAAAAAAAAAAGCATTTATTAGAAAGATAATATTTTACAGAACCCAATGGCAGGAATGAGCTGAGGTCTCAGGAGCTAGAAACTTTAGTTCTTTTTTCATCTCTCATCTCCTCTGCCCTCTCTGCATCTCCATTCTTATTTTACATTGCCGTTCTTTGGTCTTCATGACAGGTACACAGCCCCACTGCCTATGAGTGTATGTGACACAGGGCCAGCTACCTCAAGGAAGTGACTCTTGCTTGACTGACTGGCTCAGCTTGACTGCCTCTAATCTAACTAGCTGGTGTGGGGGTGGAGCACACAGGATCTTTGGTACAAATATAGCTGTTACGAATCCACTTCTGTGTCTCTGAGGATGGAGGAAGGCAAGTCCCAGAGAAGGGGGCATAGCATCAAGAGCTGGGCAGATCCTTCAGAAGGTTTTTCCTAGAGATGTGACTAACTCCTCTAGAGATACCAACCACACCCACGGGGTCTGTAACAAAGTATAACACCTCTTTCTATACTGTTTATCCCTTCATTTTATGTGTACGTAAGGGATACTGTTTATCCCTTCATTTTATGTGTACGTAAGGGATACTGTTTATCCCTTCATTTTATGTGTACGTAAGGGATACTGTTTATCCCTTCGTTTCTGTAGGGCAGGCACAGCTGGGTTTTTGTAGATGCTTTGTAATTACAATGATGAAACAGGCTGGGCATGGTGGCTCACGCCTGTAATCCCAGCACTTTGGGAGGCCAAAGCAGGCGGATCACTTGAGGTCAGCAGTTGGAGACCAGCCTGGCCAACATCGTGAAATCTGTCTCTAAAAAAAAAAAAAAAAAAAAAATTAGCCCAGGAGGCTGAGGCATGAGAGTTGCGTGAACTTGGGAAGTGGAGTTTGCAGTGAGCCAAGATTGTGCCACTGCACTCCAGCCTGGGCGATAGAGCGAGACTGTCTCAAAAAAAAAAAAGAAAAAGAGATTGATCTGTGGTTGTATCTTTTAATTTCTCTCTATCATGCTCAGGCTCAAAACTGAAGGAGATCTTTGACAAGATCCACAGCCTGCTCTCTGGAAAACCTGTTCAATCTGGTGGGCGCTCTGTGTCTGTCACACTTAACCCACAGGGGCTGGACTTTGTTCAATACAAACTGGCAGAGAAATTTGTGGTGAGAAACCTTGTTGCGAGAGGTATGGGAAGAAAAGGCTGGTGTACAAGATTTCAGCCTTTCTCTGGTATTAAAATTGTACCCACCTCTATGTTCTCAGAAACAAGGTGAGGAGGAAGTGGCCTCTCACCATGAAGCAGCATTCCCCATCGCAGTTGTGGCATCTGGGATCTGGGAGCTCCACCCCAGAGTGGGGGACCTCATTCTTGCTCATCTACATAAGAAGTGTCCTTACTCTGTTCCTTTCTATCCCACTTTCAAGGAGGGAATGGCTTTGGAAGACTATCAGAGGTAAAGTTGTTTTTCTCCCTACTCACTATCCCTAGAGTGATTAGTGAAATATAAATAGAATTGGAATTTGTTTTTCCCTCCTTCTCACAGCTCCTATTACGTACCTTGAATGTTCTATCAGAAATATAATGTCTTTCGGCCAGGTGCGGTGGCTCACGCCTGTAATCCCAACACTTTGGGAGGCCAAGGTGGGCGGATTGCCTGAGCTCAGGAGTTTGAGACCAGCCTGGGCAACATGAAGAAACGCCATCTCTTCTAAAAATACAAAAAAAAATTAGCCAGGTGTGGTGGTGCATGCCTGTAGTCCCAGCTACTCAGGAGGCTGAGGCACGAGAATTGTTTGAACCCGGGAGGCAGAGGTTGCAATGAGCCCAGATTGCACCAGTACACTGCAGCCTGGGTGGCACAGCAAGACTGTGTCTTAAAAAGAAATAAAAAATATATATACATAGTCTTTTATGTAAACTGGACAGCCTTTGGCATTTGTGAACTTAGGTGCCAATAATCAATGTAGTTTAGTGGAAAGGATACTGGGGTCTTAGAATTTTATCCCTGCTTTTTCACTTAATAGCTTTGCAAAAGTGGACAAATCATTTAGTCTTTCTGAGCATCTTTTCCTGACTTTTAAAAGAGTGTGATGACATCTATTACCTCCTGTGAATTTACTTCATGGCTTATATGAGCCCAGATTTGATGATGGATGTGAGTGGTTGGTAAACAGAGTATTCTACTGATGTAATAATATGTAATAATATATTAATAGTAATGCTGAGTGTAGCCGGGCGTGGTGGCTCAAGCCTGTAATCCCAGCACTTTGGGAGGCCGAGACGGGCGGATCACAAGGTCAGGAGATCGAGACCATCCTGGCTAACACGGTGAAACCCCTTCTCTACTAAAAAATACAAAAAACTAGCCGGGCGAGGTGGCGGGTGCCTGTAGTCCCAGCTACTCTGGAGGCTGAGGCAGGAGAATGGTGGGAACCCGGGAGGTGGAGCTTGCAGTGAGCTGAGATCCGGCCACTGCACTCCAGCCTGGGCGACAGAGCGAGACTCCGTCTCAAAAAAAAAAATAGTAATGCTGAGTGTAATAATATATTGTTACTTTTTAGCCATAAAAACTAATCTCTGGGCCAGGTGCAGTGCCTCATGCCTATAATTAACAATTTGGGAGGCTGAAGCAGAAGGATCGCTTGAGCCCAGGACTTCAAGACCAGCCTGGGTAACACAGTGAGACCCTGTCTCTACAAAATTAGCCAGGTGTTGGCTGGGTGCAGTGGCTCACGCCTGTAATCCCAGCACTTTGGGAAGCCAAGGCTGCCAAAGCGGGCAGATCACCTGAGGCCAAGAGTTCGAGACCAGCCTGGCCAACATGGTGAAACCCCGTCTCTACTAAAAATACAAAAAATTATCTGGGCATGGTGGCAGGCTCCTGTAATCCCAGCCACTCAGGAGGCTGAGGCAGGAAAGTCACTTGTACCCGGGAGGCGGAGGTTGCACTGAGCCGAGATCATGCCATTGCACTCCAGCCTGGGCGACAAGAGTGAAACTCTGTCTCAAAAAAAAAAAAAAAAAAA
>NW_016813389.1:542796-555897 GCF_001698545.2 Rhinopithecus bieti
AAAAAAAAAAAAAAATAGTAAAAAAAAATAATAATAATTAAAAAAAATGGCCAGGTGTGGTGGCTCACACCTGTAATCTCAGCACTTTGGGAGGCCAAAGTGAGTGGATCACCTGAGGTCGGGAGTTCGAGACCAGCCTGACCAATATGGTGAAACCCTGTCTCTACTAAAATACAAAATTAGCCAGGTATGGTGGCAGGTGCCTTAATCCCAGCTACTCAGGAGGCAGAGGCAGAAGAATCGCTTGAACCCGGGAGGCGGAGGTTGCAGTGAGCAGAGATCGTGCCATTGTTCTCTAGCCTGGGCGACAAGAGCAAAATTCCATCTCAAAAAAAAAAAAAAAAATTAGCTGGCTGTGGTGGCACGTGTCTGTGGTCCTAGCTACTTGGGAGGCTGAGGCGGGAGGATCACTTGAACCTGGGAGGTGAAGTTTGCAGTGAGCCTTGATCATACCACTTGTACTCCAGCCTGGGCGACAGAGACACTGTTTCAAAAAAAAAAAAATTCTCTCTGATTTGTCACCCTTATTTTGGCCTTGTCCCAGTGAATTTTTTCTTTTTTTCCTTTTTCTTTTTTTTTTTTTGAGACACAATCTCACTGCTACCCAGGCTGGAGTGCAGTGATGCAGTCTTGACTCACTGCACTTCCACCTCCCAGGTTCAAGCAATTCTCATGCCTCAGGCTCCCAATTAGCTGGGACAACAGGCGTGCACCACTATACCCAGTTAATTTTTGTATTTTTAGTAGAGATGGGGTTTCACCACGTTGGCCAGGCTAGTCTCGAACTCCTGGCCTCAAGTGATCTGCCCACCTCGGCCTCCCAAAGTGCTGGGATTACAGGCGTGAGCCACCACGCCCGGCCAAATTTTTTCTTCCCGTATAGGATGCTTGGCTACCAAGTAAAGGATTCCAAAGTGGAGCAGCAAGACAACTTTCTAAAACGCATGTCAGGGATGATCCGTCTCTACGCTGCCATCATCCAGCTCCGGTGGCCATATGGAAACCGACAGGAGGTAGGTAAAAGAGGCTTACTGTCAATAATGAGAGGTTAGACCACAGTCCATGTGTATTCCTCCCATAGGAAATATTGGCCTTCTTTCAGAGAGCCACTCTAGTTAAAGGATAAACTATATGGCAGTTTGATGGGTATTCTGTAGAGGACTGAATGTTGATTATTAGGGAACTTTCTTGGATCACCTGCTACTTTAAAGAGCTGGTTTTGTAACAGAGTCTACCAGAGGAGAGTCTGTTATAAATCAGTCATTAAGGTTAGAAGATTTTCTTACAAGAGGAATGAGCAAGAAATTGTCATCTTAGAACTAGTTGAGACCTTAGAAGCTATCTAGATCACATCCCTTACTTCACAGATGGACAGACAGATCAAGCTCAGAAAGCTGCAGCTGGGGTTCAGGGCTTTGACTTGCCAGCCCAGTTAATTTCTCAGGGAATACAGATTAGAGGGACAGAGAAGGTAATAGTCATGGAGACCTAAAGAGAAAAAAATAGAAGTTGATTAAATCCAAATTTTTATTATATGCCTGCTGTGTCCCAGGTTCTGTGCTAAAAGTACCAAGAATAATAAATAAAATGTCAACAAGGCTAATTGTTGGCCTAGGGAATGCCTGAAACTGAAGCTGACGCATGCATATTGAAGGGAGCCTATAAAGAATGTGTGGGAACCAATGTATTGAAACATTAAAAAACAGAAGGCAAGGTGGCTTCATGCCTGATATCCCAGCACTTTGGGAGGCTGAGGTGGGTGGATCACCTAAGGTCAGGAGTTCAAAACCAGCCTGGTCAACATGGTGAAACCCCATCTCTACTAAAAATACAAAAATTAGCTGGGCATGGTGGTGGATGCCTGTAATTCCAGCTACTTGGGAGGCTGAGGCACGAGAATCGCTTGAACCCGGGAGACAGAGGTTGCAATGAGCTAAGATCGTGCCATTGCACTCTAGCCTGGGCAACAAGAGTGAAACTCTGTCCCAAAAAAGAAAAAAGAAATGTGTGGGAATCAATGTATTGAAACATTTAAAAACAGAAGGCTGGGCGAGGTGGATTCACGCCTATAATCCCAGCACTTTGGGAAGCCAAGGCAGGTGGATCACTTGACTTCAGGAGTTTGAGACCAGCCTGGGCAACAAGGTGAAACCATGTCTCTAAATAAAATACAAAAAAATTAGCTGAGCATGGTGGCGTGTGAATGCCTGTAGTCCCAGCTACTTGGGAGACTGAGGTGGAAGAATCACTTGAGCCCAAGAGGTGAAGGCTGCAGTGATCCATGATCGCACTACAGCACTCCAACCTGGACGACAAAACGAGACCCTGTCTCAAAAATATAAAAGAAAAACATAATTTGTTTAGTTTGTGTTATTTCTGCCCTGTGGCAGGTGCTAGGGTTGGATGATCTGGGGTTCATTTCCACTTGGTGATGGCTGGATGATACATTGGGAGTTTAGATTTATAAACAAAAGGAGATCGGCCGAGCGCGGTGGCTCAAGCCTGTAATCCTAGCACTTTGGGAGGCCGAGACGGGCGGATCACGAGGTCAGGAGATCGAGACCATCCTGGCTAACCTGGTGAAACCCCGTCTCTACTAAAAAATACAAAAAACTAGCCAGGCGTGGTGGCAGGCGCCTGTAGTCCCAGCTACTCAGGAGGCTGAGGCAGGAGAATGGCGTAAACCCAGGAGGCGGAGCTTGCAGTGAGCTGAGATCCGGCCACTGCACTCTAGCCTGGGTGACAGAGCGAGACTCCGTCTCAAAAAAAAAAAAATATTAAAAAATAAATAAATAAAAATAAACAAAAGGAGATCAATGATAACCAAACCTCTCTCCTCTCAGATTCACCCTCATGGCTTAAATCATGGATGGCGCTGGTTGGCCCAGATCTTAAACATGGAGCCCTTGTCAGATGTGACAGCCACCCTCCTCTTTGACTTCCTGGAGGTACGTAAGTAACTCAGTTATCACACAAGAGAAGGCCAGTGATTGAGGTAGCCTTGATCCACTGGGTGACATGAATGGGGAAACAGCATAGCAATTGGGCCTGATAGTAAAACAGCATGATGTTCCAGTGTCATAGATTTTTCCCAAGCTGTAAACCAACCTTGCTTTCACTTTTACTCCATACTATATTTATTTGGCTTCTCTAGATTCTTTTCATTATAAAGAACAGAAAATTGTACATTCTAGCAAAAGTGAAAAGAGGAATTTGTTTTAGGGATATAGAAGTGACTCCCAGGCCGGGCGCGGTGGCTTAAGCCTGTAATCCCAGCACTTTGGGAGGCCGAGACGGGCGGATCACGAGGTCAGGAGATCGAGACCATCCCGGCTAATATGGTGAAACCCCGTCTCTACTAAATATACAAAAAACTAGCCGGGCGAGGTGGCGGGCGCCTGTAGTCCCAGCTACTTGGGAGGCTGAGGCAGGAGAATGGCGTAAACCCAGGAGGCGGAGCTTGCAGTGAGCTGAGATCCGGCCACTGCACTCCAGCCTGGGCGACAGAGCGAGACTCCGTCTCAATTAAAAAAAAAAAAAAAAAAAAAAAAAAGAAGTGACTCCCAGACCAGGTGCAGTGGATCACATCTGTAATCCCAGCACTTTGGGAGACCAAGGTGGGCAGATCACATGGGATCAGGAGTTCAAGCCCAGCCTGGTCAGCATATTGAAACCCTGTCTGTACTAAAAATACAAAAAAAAAAAAAGACTGGGCACGGTGGCTCACGCCTGTAATCCCAGCACTTTGGGAGGCTGAGGCAGGTGGATTACCTGAAGTCACGAGTTCGAGACCAGCCTGTCCAACATGGTGAAATCCCATCTCTTAATAAAAATACAAAAATCAGCTGGGTGTGGTTACACATGCCTGTAATCCCAGCTGCTAGAGGGGCTGAGGCAGCAGAATCGCTTAAACAGCATCTTACTCTTATCACCCAGGCTGGAGTGCAATAGTGCAATAGTGCAATCATACCTCACTGTAGCCTCAAACTCCTGGGCTCAAGCGATCCTCCCATCTTACCCTGCCAACGTGTTGAGATTACAGAAGTGAGCCATTGCACTCAGCCAAGAAGATACTTCTTATAGAAGAAAGGCTTGGGGTACATGCCATAACAAATGTGGAACCATTTTACCTATAGTGCCAATAGTTCCTAGTTACCTTAATAGCTCCTGAAGTCAGCCAGGTGCAGTGGCTGACAGCTTTTGGGAGGCCAAGGCAGGCGGATCACTTGAGCTCTGGAGTTCAAGACCGGCCAGGGCAACATGGTGAAACCCTATGTCTACAAAAAAAGTACAAAAATTAGCTGGGTATGGTGGTGTGTGCCTGTGGTCCCAGCTACTGGGGAGGCTGAGGTTGGAGGATCACCTGAGCCCAGGGAGGTTGAGGCTGCAGTGAGCTGTGATCATGCCAGTGTCCTCTAGCCTGGGTGACACAGTGAGACCCTATTAAAAAATAATAATAAAAAGCTCCTGAAGTCACCATACATGAACAATGATCCTGTATCATTTGAGAACACAAGTGATACTCTGTATACTCTCCTTACTAAGTTTGGGAGGTATACCATATGTTTAGGAAGCCTTCCATTCATTAGAGGAAAAGAAGAGTAGTTCGTTAAGACCTGATTGGTTAAATGGAGGTATTGCCATATAAAGAGAAATGCTTTAGAAGAAAGGTGGGCGTTTGCATTTATTCCCTTGTTAGCAAGTTCAGTGGCATTGTGGCTGAAATTTTTGATAGGTGTGAAAGATGAAGGGCTACTGTGCTTTATGAATGTGTCCTGTGAGTGTGAATTTTCATTCTCTGCTCTGACAGTGCCTGTCTTTCCCTCTAGGTGTGTGGGAATGCCCTCATGAAGCAGTACCAGGTTCAGTTCTGGAAGATGCTAATTCTTATCAAAGAGGACTACTTTCCCAGGTATCAGGCTTGTTGAGCAGACAACAGGGGATTAAGTAAGTAAAACTCATAACTAGGCCTCAGATACTCAAGGGTGCTATTACCTGCTGGTTTTGATTCAAGTTAAAAACACCTGTACTAAGTATGACATCTTCCTACTCCAGTCCCTCTCATTGATATTTGAATAAATGCTTTTGAAACTTAATGAGAGTCTGTCTTAAATATCATTGCCTAAACAAAAACACAAATTAGGGACTGGTCACAGTGGCTTATGCCTATAATTGCAGCTCTTTGGGAGGCCACAGCAGGAGGATCACTTGAGCCCAGGTGTTCAAAACCAGCCTGGGCAATATAGCAAGACCCCATCTCTACAAAATAAAAAATTAGCCAGGCATGATGGCATGCATCTATAGTCCCAGCTACTAGGGAAGCTGAGATAGGAGGATCGCTTGAGCCCAGGAGTTCAAGGCCTCAGTGAGCTATGATTGCACCACTGCACTGCACTCCAGCCTAAATGACAGAGTGAGACACCGCTTCCAAAAGATAGATGTATATCATAGGTGTGATTCACGTGTCTTTCTCTCCCTGTAGAATTGAAGCTATCACAAGCTCAGGACAGATGGGTTCCTTCATACGCCTCAAGCAGTTCTTGGAGGTAAGATGCCCTTAGACCAACATGTCCCACACCGTTGTTGGGCTGGAATGCACCTGTGTCTAACAAGTCTTGGACCTTCAGATGCTTTGATTGCACTCTCTTCCTTAGTTCTTCCAAACCCTTCTTTTTGTACCTAATTCCCTCTTAATCTTTGGAGTAAGGGCTGCCACTTCCTCTTCTTTATATGTATCATTCTCCATACTGCCTGTGAGAAAGCTCTGCTGAGATGAATAAAATATATTGAGTGTATCTTCTCTCATGAATATTTTTTTTTGCATGTTGGCCAGAGTTCTTGTCTTAGTCTTAGGTCTGGGGAATTGGTAAGTGTCGTCACTTTTCTCCATGAGAACAAACTGCACTTTCAGTTGGACTCTTCCCCTACTTCCAAGTGCCAAGAAATTGTAAAAAGGTTAATTTTGACAAAGAATTTAGAACGCCATCGTGGGTTTGCCAAGATAACCTGCTGACTTTTCAGCTTCTCAAAGCTCGATTGTGAAAACAGTGATTGTGAAAGATGAGCTTAGGCTGCAGGGAGACAAGAGTGGGACAGGAATAATAAGAGCATTTCATTTGTTGTCTGTGGCAGTTCATGCAGAAGTGGACATCTTATACAGAACCATCGGTCTTACTGGCTTTTTCCTTTTTGTTCACTGTTCCATAGGGCTGAAATATGATGTCCCTGAAACCTTCTTTTAACCATTAAGTGTTGGGAACACTGTTACCAGAAACTCATTCTGTTTTCTTCATCTTTCCCTGACCAGAAATGTTTGCAACACAAGGATATTCCTGTCCCCAAGGGCTTTCTGACTTCCTCCTTCTGGCGCTCCTGATGTCACTCCATCACCTACCATCACCATTATGCTGCAAAGAGGCAATAATAAAGGAACTGAAGACACCTGTATTTGGGAGAAGTCATGTCAGATTCAGAAATTTGCCAATATGTATTTTTATGTATTTATACCTTGTGACTAGGAGAAGGGATTTTCATGCGTCACAAAATTCTTGGAGGTCCCTTAGTAGATTTGGTAGTTCCTTAAGAGATCCACATGATAAAATAAATGGAATTGGCCTTTCTTGTTTTTTGCAAAAGTGATAAAAGGTGTTTAGCACTTGGTCTCCTCCCTTCTTTGTCTCTAGTGTCTTTCAGAAAGTTGGCAATACCTTAACAAATGCAGTCTGAACTGGAGGGAGCCCACCATTTGCACCCACCTACTCACCCACACCCCTGTTCAGATGAATTTCCAGAAAGAGCTAAGGCTCATAAGGTTCCCTTTTAAGTATTATTTAATAGTTGAGGCCAGATACTTACATGCAAGTCTGGGTTATGGTTGTTTTGCATTTCTCAGCTGGTGAAGTCATTCTAAAGCCAGAGGAAGTATGTGATATACACATGGACTAAGGCCCAGATGACACTGGCTAGATTAGCATCTGGGATTAGGACTAGAAACACATGTCATATGGAACTAAGGGGAACTCTCTGTCATCCTAATTTGGAAGTTGATCCCTGGATGGCTAGGGATGCATGAACCAGGCAGGTACCTTTTTTGTTTTTGTTTTTGTTTTGTTTTGTTTCTTTTCAGTTTGAATTAAGATGGGGCTTACAACATTAAACATGAGCTGAGCATCCATAAGCATTGAATTGGGATTAAACAAACATGTTGGGCAGGAATTGAACACCGCTAATATGATGATAAATATGCCTGACTAAAGCCACTACAAAAATTCAGCAATTGGCTGTTCGGATAGGAGTTGAGATTTGTTTTGTGGAAAGACTAATTCTCTTAGATACTGCAAAGGCAGTGGCCATGGATCTATTCCTCTGTGCTAAATGTCTTGTGGCAGGGTGTGTTTGTGGGGGAGCGTTCGCTGGTACTCGAGTAGCCTGAAGTGACCCATTCTATGAATTGTTAATTATGGTGCCAAAAAAATAAATAAATAATAAAGCTTGGTTTTTTAAAAAACCCATTGCTGATATAGTGGTTCAATGTGATCGATTTCCTCTGCCTTAAGCTATAGAAATCATTAGGGGCATGGTAGTGTACAAGTCCAGGTTCAGAGTGGTGCGCATTTATCCCCTTTTGTCTTCTTGACCAACACCTTGGCAATATTACTTCTTCTTCTGTCATTTCCTTTTTTGGAATTATGTACTAATAATAACTGACCCTATTTTATCTAGCAAGAGATGTGAAAGCATACTAAAATCTTTGAAAGACATAGTGGGCCGTGCTTAGTGGCTCATGCCCACAGTCCCAACACTTTGGGAGGCTGAAGTGGGAGGATTGTTTAAGTCCAGAAGTTCAAGACCAGCTTGGGCAACATAGTGAGACCCCCCCCACCCACCATGTCTAAAAAAAAATTTTTCGGCCAGACGCAGTGGCTCACGTTTATAATCCCAGCACTTTGGGAGGCTGAGGTGGGCAGATCACCTGAGGTCAGAAGTTCGAGACCAGCCTAGCCAACATGGCGAAATCTTGTCTCTACTAAAAATACAAAGATTAGCCGGGCGTGGTGGTGTGTGCCTGTAATCCCAGCTACCCAGGAGGCAGCTGAGGCAGGAGAATTGCTGGAACCCAGAGGCAGAGGCTGCAGTGAGCCGAGATCACACTGCTGCACTCCAGCCTGGGTAACAGAGCAAGACTCTGTCTCAAAAAAAAAAAAAAAAACATTTAAAATTTTTCAGGCATGGTGGCACATGTCTGTGGTCCTAACTACTTGGGAGGCTGAGGTGGACAGATCACTTGAGCTTTGGGAGGTCGAGGGTGCTGTGATCTGTGATCATGCCACTGCACTCCAGCCTGGGTGACAGAGCAAGACCCTGTCTCAAATAAATAAATAAGGTAGACAGTATGAACACTGGGGAGGGAATCAGGAGACCCAGCTCAAATCACTTTCAGGTTTTTTGGCCTTGGGTACGTCCTTCACCCGCTCTGAACCTCAGTATCTCCACCTGTGAAACGAAATAATTGGACATGTCACTGTAGTTTTCAAACTATGCTTGATAGCACTTCCTTAGGGAAGAGTTTCCCAGCTGGTGTGCCTTGGCATGCTGACCTCATTAGCTCTCCCAGACAGGGCCTGCGGTGGGTGAACCCCCAGGACCTGTTCCATTCACATTTCCTCCCTTTACCTTTGTGTTAAAATGGAATCATTCAGCGGGGTGTAGTGGCTCACACCTGTAATCCCAGCACTTCGGGAGGCCAAAGCTGGTGGATCACAAGGTCAGGAGTTTGAGACCAGCCTGGCCAACATGGTGAAACCCCATCTCTACTAAAAATACAAAAATTAGCAGGGCATGGTGGAGCACACCTGTAATCCCAGCTACTCCGGAGGCTGAAGCAGGAGAATCACTTGAACCCAGGAGGTGGAGGTTGCAGTGAGCCAAGATTCCGCCACTTGCTACTCCAGCGTAGGCAACAGAGGAACACTATCCGAAAAAGAAAAGAGAGAGAGAAAAAAAAGGCATCATTTTCTAAGTACCGTGACAGGGAATAGGTTGGGAAGCAATGACTTCAGGAGAGGGGGATGTTGAATGAATGGGGCTCAGCCCTGAAGCCAGTCAACATACAGAGGCTTAAAGCAAATTTCCAAAAGGCATCCCTTTTCCTTCAAGATACTACCACCCTCTATTGGACGATTGCCCCGTTAATAACTACAAATCTATGAGTGTTACTGCTCTTTTAGAATTTGTCTAGCAGGTTTTCTGATCTTCACTGGAAAGCTTTAAAAAACAAAATTATGATGGAGGTGGATGGTACCTCCCAGAGTTGTGCAGCTCATGTTTTGCACAACCATTTGGGGTCCTAATGGAGCTCTGGGATCCTCTCTGCCACAGCCTTTTTGTTTTATGTGCTGTACGATATATTGTGGTTCCATGTAAGATTATGTACGGAAAAGTTCATCTGTCAAAAACAAAATGAAAAATCGCTGGATGAGATGATCTGTAAGTTCTCTTCCACTTTGAATTTGTATGACTTCATGGAAAATACCACTTAGGCTGGGCATGGAGGCTCATGCCTGTAACCCTAGCACTTCGGGAGGCCAAGGCGGGAGGATTGCTCAAGCTCAGGAGTTCAAGACCAGCCTGGGCAATATACTGAGACCCCATCTCTATTATAAATTTTTAAAATTTTAAATAAAAAACATTAAAAAGAAAATATGAAATACCTCTTATGATTTTTGAATTATTTGAATATTCTTCCTCTAGTGGTTGGTTAGTGGTCTTGCATATGTCATTTGATGCTGGTATTCCTAATGGATTTCAATGGTAAACCAAGAAAGGAGAGCACTGGGAGGCCAGGTTTTTGATACTCACGGATAGAGATAATGATTACTAGATGAGAGATGCAGCTCCTGATGGGGAGTAGCATCAGATTCCTTACAGCAGAATACTAAGGACTGCCTGCGGTTTTAATTCAAGTACTCACGTGTCTGTCTTGCTTTCAAACTTGACCTCATTTATCAGGCTGAGGATCCATGTTTTTGTCACATTATTGTCCCATACTACAGCAAATCTGATGACAAATTAAAAATTCCAATAGGCTAGAAACTACACATCCCTTATATAGAAGAATGGATTTCTGAGGATTTCCCACCCACGTGCTAGGAGCTTTCCCCTACTTCTCAAGCTTTCTATGATGACAGCAGTGACATAGTTAGGCTTGGACATCTTCTGTCTCAGTGTCAGGAAAACCAAAAGCTCCATTAAGAGCCACAGAGCTTCTTACAAGTGCCTTATATCACGCCTGGTAATCCCCTTCACTTTTCTTCACCTGCCTAATGAATTCCTGACATTAGATTTCCTGTGGGCCTACAGAAAGTAGATTAAGCCAGGTGCAGTGGTTCACACCTGCAATCCCAGCGACTTGGGAGGCCAAGGCAGGAAGATTACCTGAGCCCAGGAGTTTGAGACCAGCCTGGGCAATACAGTGAGACCCCATCTCTTAAAAAAAAAAAAAACAAAAAACAGCTGGCCGGGCGTGGTGACTCACGGCTGTAATCCCAGCACTTTGGGATCCGCCGAGGCAGGTGGATCACGAGGTCAGGAGATGGAGACCATCCTGGCTAACATGGTGAAACCCAGTCTCCACTAAAAATACAAAAAAAAAATTAGCTGGGCTTGGTGGTGGGCACCTGTAGTCCCAGCTACTCGGGAGGCTGAGGCAGGAGAATGGCGTGAACCTGGGAGGCGGAGCTTGCAGTGAGCCAAGATCGCACCACTGCACTCCAGCCTGGGCGACAGAGCAAGACTCCATCTCTAAAAAAAAAAATCAGTTTTTTCCAGATGGATGTATTCAAGAACTTTTTTTCTTTTAGCTCTTTCAGGATATTTATACTCAGTACAGCATGTGATCCTAGATTGGAACCTGCACCAAAAATAAAGATATTTCTGTGGATGTGTTTTTTGCTATAAAGGACATTGGAACAATAGGCAAAACTTGAATAAGGCCTATATATTAGATAATAGTACTGTGTCAACATGCATCTCTTGACTTTAATCATTGTACTGTGGTTATGAAAATGAGTATTCTTATTCTTGGAAAATACGCCCTGAGGTAAGTGGGCATGATGTCTGCAACTTATTTATTTTTTTGAAACAGAGTCTAGCTCTGTCGCCCAGGCTAGAGTGCAGTAGTATGATCTCGGCTCACTGCAACCTCTGCCTCCCGGGTTCAAGCGATTCTCCTGCCTCAGCCTCCTGAGTAGCTGGGATTATAGGCACATGCCACCACGCCCAGCTAATTTTTGTATTTTTAGTAGAGATGGGGTTCTGCCATATTGGCCAGGCTGGTCTTGAACTCCTGCCTTCAGGTGATCTGCTCACCTCGGCCTCCCAGAGTGCTGGGATTACAGGCATGAGCCACCACACCCAGCCAGAAACTTACTTTCAAATGATTGGGGGGAGGGGGATATCTATGTGTATGCATATATATGTATACATGTGTGTATGTCTGTGTATGTAGACAGCTGTATGTGTGTATATATATTTAAACATAGAATAATAAAGCAACCGTGGTCAAAGGTTGACAAATGGGGGAATCTGGGTGAAGGGTATATGGGATTTCTTTCCAGTATTCTTGTAACTTTTCTGTAAATTGGAAACTATTTCAAAATTAAAAGATACCCCTCTTTTCGCCCTGCAAAAAAACATGCTTACAATTCTGATGAGGTGACAAAATCAAGCTCTGGAACCTACAACCCTGAAAACAGGACCCTGGTGACTAAGGTTACCTTGAAGTCATCAACCTGTAGCAAGGATGGAATGTTGACTCTAAACAGGTTTTCAAGAGAGGTGACTTGAAGGCAGAATTTTAATTCCATTGAGAATGTGATTTAAGCACCTGGAACACTTGAAGGATTAACCTAAAAGTTATAGGAGTGCAGAGGATAGACTTATTTCATCTAGTCTAAGTCCAAAGGCCTGAGAGCCAGTCAGCTGATGGTTTAAATCCCAGAGTACTTTTCTGCAGGGTTCAAAAAAAGGGTTTGGCAGCCAAATAAGTTTGGGAAATAAATTGTTTTTTGTTTTTTATTTTTTTTAGACGGATTCTCACTCTATTGCCAGGCTGGAGTGCAGTGGTGCGATCTCGGCTCACTGCAACCTCCACCTCCTGGGTTCAAGCGATCCTCCTGCCTCAGCCTCCAGAGTAGCTGGGACTACAGATGCGTGCCACTACACCCAGCTAATTTTGTATTTTAGTAGAGATGGGGTTTCACCATGTTGGCCAGGATGGTCTCCATCTCTTGACCTTGTGATTTGCCCACCTCAGCCTCCCAAAGTACTGGGATTACAGGTGTGAGCCACCGCGCCTGGCCTGGAAATACTATGTTAAAGGTGAAGTAGGTAAGTAATCAATGAAATAAGAATGGCAGAATGAGCCAGGTGTGGTGGCTCATGCCTGTAATCCCAGCACTTTGGGAGGCCGAGGCGGGCAGATCACCTGAAGTCAGGAGCTCAAGACCAGCTTGGCCAACATGGTGAAGCTCTGTCTCTACTAAAAATACAAAAAAAAAATTAGCTGGGCGTGGTGGTGGACACTTGTAATCCCAGCTACTCGGGAGGCTGAGGCAGGAGAATCACTTGAACCCGGGAGGCGGAGGTTGCAGTGAGCTGAGATCGTGCTATTGCACTCCAGCTTGGGCAACAAGAGCGAGACTCAGTCTCAAAAAAACAAACGAGATGGCAGAATGTTGATAATTCTTGGAGCTGGGTGACAGGCATATGGAAGTTGGCTGTATTAGGGTCCCCAGAGAAACAGACCAATAGGAGATAGATGGATGGATAGAGAGGGATATGATGAGATTTAATTATGAGGAATTTGGGGCCGGGCGCGGTGGCTCAAGCCTGTAATCCCAGCACTTTGGGAGGCCGAGACGGGCGGATCACGAGGTCGGGAGATCGAGACCATCCTGGCTAACATGGTGAAACCCTGTCTCTACTAAAAATACAAAAAACTAGCCGGGCGACGTGGCGGGCACCTGTAGTCCCAGCTACTCGGGAGGCTGAGGCAGGAGAATGGCGTGAACCCGGGAGGCGGAGCTTGCAGTGAGCTGAGAT
>NW_016813389.1:557658-586202 GCF_001698545.2 Rhinopithecus bieti
GATCTCCTGACCTTGTGATCCGCCCGTCTTGGCCTCCCAAAGTGCTGGGATTACAGGCTTGAGCCACTGTGCCCGGCCCCGCCTAACCATTTTTAAGTGTACAGTTTTGTGGCATTATATACAGTCACAGTGTTATGCAACCATCACCACCATCCTCTCCAGAACTCTCTTTCACCATCCCAGATGGAAACTGTACCCACTAAACAATAATAACCCATTCCTCCCTCCCCTCAGCCCCGGGTAAAAACAGTTTTTTCTGTCTCTATGAATCTGACAATTTTAGGGCTCTCATATAAGTGGAACTGTCATACAATATTCATCCTTATGTGTCTGGCGTATTTCACTTAGCATAATGCCTTCAAGGTTCATCCAGGCACTGTGTTTTGAAGATCTGTGTTATTTCTTGCCAGCTCTGACACTGCAGAATGTCACATGGGAAGTGCAGTCCACTGGCCAGCATGACTCTTCCCAATCAGCTCCCTTCTAGGGAGGAAACACAGTGGAAGTGCTTGCCTGTTATCTTTGCAGGGGGTGAGATGGGGTGTGGAGGGGAGGGGAGGGGAAGGGCTCTCTCCCAGGGAGAGTGGGCAAGTGACTTTCCCTGGCTGGAACATATGGACACATCACTACAATTAGTGTGTTTTCCGACAGTTGACCTTTTCAACAACCTGAAAAAGTTTTGGGACTATCTAGATGCTTAAGCTTAGGGTGCCTGTCAAACCTTCTGAGGACTGCTGAAACTAGAAAAAGGAGTTGAGAATTGAGTCCAACCCTCTGCTTTTTAGGAGGCCAGGAGGGGTGTGACTGAGAACATGGAGTTGATTGGTTACAAAGCCGTTACACTGTCCTGTGCTTTTTTGTTGTTGTTTTCCCCCCAGCTTTCCACACCTACTAGGGTGTTAGGCATATGGTGAAACTGGTGGGAGGTGAGGTAGGCAGACAGCAGAACAGTGAAGAATGGCTTTTTAAATGGCTTGTTTCAAGTGCCAAGTGCAGAGAAGGCAGGGTGAGTGGGTGGGAGGTGGAGAACGCTGGGGATACTGTTTCTAGCCATGTCTCAGATCAGACAAAGGATCAAATAAGATTTTAGTTTCTCTATCAATACAGAGCTCTCTCTCTTAGGTCTCCAATTCGTTTTGCATCCAGCAAAAGCAGCAAAACCCCCAGTTCACAATGGAGCCAGGGCAATTTTAATAGAAAAAGCCTCCCTTTTTAATAGCTCCTGCCCCTCAGTCCCGAGGTGCTTTCTTTGCTGGAGCAGAAGCTCTTGGAAATTTTAGGGAACTACAATTGTGTAAGCCATTTTGTACCCAGAGCTGAATACCTGATTAAACATTTTACTGCAACCTGCTGGAGAAGAGGCCACGAATACCATCAGCTGTTCCCAGAAATGCAAACCCCAGGGAGGAGTTGCCCAGCCCAGCTTTCTCTACATAGAAGATTGCAGGAAATGCCTCTCAGCTCCTACGTTTTTCCTACACAGATTCTCTAAAGCAGCTTCTGGGGTGTGGCCACTCCTTTTCTCACCACTCCAATGGAGTGAGTGGGTAGGGAAATTTTTCCTCAGTATCATGGCTATAGCCAGGGCAGCTTAGAAACGTATTGCAGGTCCCGCGCATGGGGAAAGAAGCCAAGCTGCAGAGGACCAGGAAGCTCAGGGCCAGGTCTGGGCCCAGGTTCTGGTGCAGTGCCCAATGACTTTGTATTTATTTAAAGAGGAGAGCTGCTTGGTAACCAGGAGGCTGAAGCCTTCCTGAGCTGCAGAGCTCCCCTTCTGCCTGACTGCATAGGAATGATCTGGGTGTTACTCCCGATGGCTGCGGCCCAGCTGTCACCGGAATGGGGATAGGGAAAGCGCTTCCTAATCCAGGGCTTCTGGCTACAGAGTTGAGAGCCAGGTCCTTAAACTGCTAGGACTTTAAGGATCAGAAATTCTGAGAACCTTATTTTTCTCTGTCTGCACCCCAGCAGCCACCCGCATCAAAATGCCTCCCTTTCCTATTTGAAGGCAATACACATACGGTTGCAAATGGAAGGTTCTGACTGCTGAGATGGAAATCCTAGCTCTTCCAATTGCTAGCTGCCTGACCTGGACCAAGAGACTTAGCCTACATGAGCATTATGTAAGAGTGCCCATTTGTAAAATGGGAAAACATCTCATCAAATTATTGCAAAGATTAAGAAATAAAAAGGTAACACGAAATACTTAGCATAGTGCCTAGTACACAAGGAAAGTTCAATTAACTGTGCCAGAAAGAACCTTAATGTCTTGTTTATGAAATAAGATGAATGTGCCCTATTCCACTGGCGACCTGTGAGAAAGCTTTTGCTGCAGGAATATAAGAAATGATTATTTTGCCGCTGCGGTTTCCCTCCCCTTACCAAGAACATAAGAAATTAACTCTCCAAATCCCAGAATAACAGCTTTATGCCGCAAATTAGTCGACTAAATTTTTTTTCTGATTCGGATTTGGCCTTTTCCTCTCACCACCTCCTCAAACCCGGGGCCCCAAATCATCTGCGTCTTCTTGACCCCACCCCCACCGAAGTAGGGTGACTTGGGTCCCCAGCGCCAGCCTCCTCCTCGGGAAAGTGAGCAGGAAGAAGAGATGCACTCGGGTGATCTCACCCTTTGGGACTGGGCGTTTTTCCGGCCGGGGCGCGCAGCATCCCAGCCAGACTGCAGCGATACCCCCCGCCCCGCCCTTCTCCGCAGTCCTGGAAGAGCTCCCAGGGCGGAGGGGTGCAGTGCAGACGACTGTCCGCAGGGAGGGCGGTGGCGGGGCGCAAGCTGCGGGGAGGGAGGTGAGGCGGGAGCGTCTCTGTCGGCCAGGGCGTAGGCAGTGACCTCACTGCACCATCACCCCTCACCCCTTGCGCGCGCCCCGTTTCCCCATCCTCCCGCGGCCCGCCCCTCGCTCACCTCTTCCCCCGCATCGCCGCTTCGGCTCCTTCCGGGATCGCTCGGCCCTTTCCGCCGGGCGGCCGGGCGGCGAGCCGGCGGGAGCGCCGCCCCCTTTGCTCCGCCAGCGCGCTCCCCCGCCCCTCGCGCAGCGCCGGCGCTTCCCCCTCGCTCGCGCCCGCCGCGCCGCGGCGAGGCGCGCGTAGCCGCCTATAAAGATGGGCTGGGGCGGGCGCGTCGGCCGCACTACCCGCCTGGCGGATGGCTCGCGGGTGAACGGCGCCGGAGCGGAGGCCGCGGAGGCTCTCGGTCCTTTCAGCACCCTCGGCCTCGACGCACCCCACGCACCTCACCCCCCCCCCCCTCGAGGGAGAGGCCGCGCTGAGAGGGGCAGTCGGGAGCTCCGGGAGGGAGCTGGCGACCCCGCTGCAGCCGACCCCGGGCGGCGAGCTGGCAGCCCTAAGGCGGGCGGGGCCCGTGCGCGCGGACAGGTGAGTCGGCGCGGCGCTGCCTCCATTCGGCTGAGGTGCCGGGGGAGCCGCTGCCGCCGCTCTTGTGGCGCGTGGGCTGCGGAGGAGCAGCCGGGCAGACGCTCGGCGCCGCCGCTGGAATGTCACTGACTGGGGAGGGGCGCGAGGCCGCCGGGTCCCTCCCCGCCACCCCCAAGCCTGGCTGCGGCGCGGCCCTGCCCTGCCCCATCCGGTTGCGGCAGGTTGGGTGGGGGCTCCCTCGTCGGGATCTTAGCCAGCCGCTTCCCTGCAGAACGCTCCCCGCACCGCCCCCAGTCCCTTCCCTCGGCCGGGAGCGACTTCTGCAGCTCGTTCTTCCGAATCGCACCAGCAATGCCGGCCAGCCGTGGAGGGAGGAAAAGCCCGGGGAGCCCGAGCATAGCGTAAACGGCTCTCTGACCTTAATTTCATCCTGCATGGCGAATCTCTGCCGTCTCTTTGAACGCAGAAGGGTCTGAGACTGGCCGTCTCCTTTTCTTTCCTTGTAATAAACATTTTTCTTTCTTCCCAGTTGTGATTTGCTTGTAAATAATAGGTAGATGCGGTGCTTGTATGGTATGAGGTTCAAATCAAATAACTTAATAGCTTGGAGTTCGTGTGTGTGTGTGTGTTTCCTGGAACTGGGTCTTTCGAGTCGAGATACAGTGTCAAAAATTCTACCATACCAGTATTGAATGATAGGACAGTCTTTTGTTTGAAAGCTATCCCTGAGAATTTTATTAGACGCTTCCCATAGAACATCGCTTTAAAAAGTCTCTTTCATGTACTGGAGTAAAATATATTTTAAATGAGCGCCTTGTTAAAGTTAAGAGTTGAATATGTTTTAAATAAAAAGCCTGAATAGCTCAGAAAGCTGGGTTGAGATGATGCTTGAACTGTTACAACATCTAATCAGATCTCTTTTATATAATAGATCCTAAAATATTTAAGCCCTTTGTTCTGTCTTCATCATGGTATTTTAGAAAAACTTAACCATCATGGCTGTTCGGGAATAACAGGAGAGAGGCCATATGAAGTATTTTCATAATGTGTTGAGAAATTGCGTCGTCATAGCAATTGGCCTTAAGTAAAACAGAATGTATCAAAGATGGAAGGGTGGGGGTGTCTTGGAGCCAGGAAACAGAAAATCTTTGGGAATAGCAGCAGGAACACTCAGCTGTATGAAGCCATTGAGCCAAGGTTCCGACTCCTTAACTAGTCATTTATTTTCCCTTTCATTGCAGCTAGCTAATGTCTTAGATTTTGAAAGGTCAAATTGAAGTCAAAGTTTAATATGTGCTACGGGGGGAAAGAAGTGCTGCAGTAAGGGCTTCTGTGCAGGAAATTAGCAGTAAACCTTTTTCAGTAACTGGGCCAATAATTACTCAAAGGGAGCCTCAAAGTGTGTTAACTGGTATCCAGGGACCTAGATGGAGAAACTGGAAAAGAGGATTTGCTTCATCCTGGACAAGTGTGAAGCAGTTCTTATGGCAAACCATCAGCCTAGTAACTGATTCTCTGATCTGCTTTGGTCTTGGCAGTGTGTTTTGTAGCCATCTATTAATTGGAGAAATTGGATATGTCATAGGCTACAGTGTAAGCCTGTCAAGCAATCTGATGAAGAAGTGGACATGGGGAGAGCCGTTTTAAGTATGTCTTTTGGTTCCCTGGGTTAGAGTTTTTTCTGCTTTTTCTTACCTGCCTTCATCCAGAGTGGGGGATGAACTGCACATCCTGAAAAGTGGATCTCAGGAATAGTCCCCCATGTCCTGTCACTGCGGAATCTACACTAAGAATGGACAATGTGTTCAAGGCTGGCCTGCCTTTGTAATCAGTACTCCGTGGGCTATGCAAGGATCCTGCTAGTTAGGCACTCAGGTCTGTTGCAGCATTATCAGCTGCGGCTGTACTGTAGAATGCAACGCCCTAGTGGCAAATGCTGACTCCAGGAATGCGGAGGAGGAGGAGGACCGCATAGTTCATCACTTGGGGCCACTTGACTGGAGCAGCTGTGCTGTGAACCATCACCTCTCTTCCACCTTTTTTGCATATTCCTCTTGTACCAGTTTTGAACAGGAAATAGTATTTTGTGAAGTAAGTGTACTGGCAAACTAGGCCTAAGTCAGATCTTTGTGGCTTGAGTTCTACTTTGTGATAATTTCGTGAAGTCATGCTCTTTTATTGCTGAATGGAAGGGGATTTAGGAATCATCTTGGCCGGGCGCGGTGGCTCAAGCCTGTAATCCCAGCACTTTGGGAGGCCGAGACGGGCGGATCACGAGGTCAGGAGATCGAGACCATCCTGGCTAACACGGTGAAATCCCGTCTCTACTAAAAAATACAAAAAACTAGCCGGGCGAGGTGGTGGGCCCAGCTACTTGGGAGGCTGAGGCAGGAGAATGGCGTGAACCCGGGAGGCGGAGCTTGCAGTAAGCTGAGATCCAGCCACTACACCCCAGTCTGGGCGACAGAGCGAGACTCCGTCTCAAAAAAAAAAAAAAAAAAAAAAAAAAAAAGAGTCATCTTGTCCTGGGATCCTCAGGAGGAGGGCATGTTTAGTTTGAAAAAGTATATTCAGTATTATTACTTTGACAAGTGGGGAAATTGAGGCCCAAAAGAGAGTGAGACTTGACCAGTGCAGCATATCCAGATAGTAACTGCCAAGACCTGGGAACCTTGGTTCTCTTTCCACATTTTAAATCCCTTGTGGAATTTAGACACTATACAGAATGTCAGAGAGAAGACACTGAGAAAATACCTGAAGTTGGATTTTTAATCTGTATTCGTATGTTTTTAAATATCTGTTTTCTTCATAATTTTGTTCCATTTGCCCTTAGAAGCTTGTTATCTTGCTCTTCCCCCTCCCTCTTTAGACTCCACATTCCTCCATCATGTTGTCATCGTTTCGTAAACGCAGAGTCCAGGTATTTGACCAGCATGCAGAAAACGGGTTGCCTTTTTGGTTTTGCCTGGCTTGCAGTGAAGGCATATTTGTGTCAAAGAGGTTGAATGATCCAAAGAAAGGGGGAAAAAAAACCCTGCCTGCATGATGTTTCTGTTAAACAAATTGTTTAGGATTTGTTTGGGGTTTTTTTGGTGTTAAATTATCAGAAGTATTAGTAAATTTACTTGAAAATTTTCAAAGCCTTCCTTTTTTTTTTTTTTTTTTTTAACCTCCCTCTTTTAAGGCATGAATATATGAATTTCTTATCACCATTCTGGTGTTTGCATGTAGTGTTTGCTGACTTTTATTGGTGGCTACTTGGTTTTAAGAACCAAGGGACTAAACAGATTATCCTAGATATTTGGAAAAAATAATCTGAAAATATATAGTAAAAATTGTGTTTTTAAAATTTGACAAATATTGTAAACTTGGGCTTGTTTCCTGTTCTGTTGACTTTTTCCATCACAATTTCTTTTTTTTTTTTTTTTTTTTTTTTTTTGTTTTTCTTTCTCATGATTCTTGTATGAATTCTAATTAAGAGACATTACATTCAGAATTATAGCACTCATAGTGATAATTTTCAGAAGACTATAACAACTTCTTTGCCACTTAAGGGGTACAAAGGGTGCAGCTGTTTCTCTGAATGAATTCTTAAATAAATTACTACTACTGTGTCTGGAATTGGTGGTTCTTGGTCTCACTGACTTCAAGAATGAAGCCGCGGACCCTCGCGGTGAGTGTTACAGTTCTTAAAGATGGTGTGTCCGGAGTTTGTTCCTTCAGATGTTCAGATGTGTCTGGAGCTTCTTCCTTGTGGTGGGTTCATGGTCTCGCTGACAGGAGTGAAGCTCCAGACCTTCGCGGTGAGTGTTACAGCTCTTTTTTTTATTTTTTATTTTTTTATTTTTATTTGTTTTTGAGACGGAGTCTCGCTCTGTCACCCAGGCTGGAGTGCAGTGGCCAGATCTCAGCTCACTGCAAGCTCCGCCTCCCGGGTTCACGCCATTCTCCTGCCTCAGCCTCCCGAGTAGCTGGGACTACAGGCGCCGCCACCTCGCCCAGCTAGCTTTTTGTATTTTTAGAAGAGACGGGGTTTCACCGCGTTAGCCAGAGATGGTCTTGATCTCCTGACCTCGTGATCTACCCGTCTCGGCCTCCCAAAGTGCTGGGATTACAGGCTTGAGCCACCGCGCCTGGCCCCATCACAATTTCTATAATAAAGTAGAGCTTCCCTTTTTATGTTTAAAAAACAGCTGTCAGGCCCGGTGTGGTGGCTCATGCCTGTGATCCCAGTGCTTTGGGAGGCCAAGGCGGGCGGATCATGAGGTCAGGAGTTTGAGACCAGCCTGGCCAGCATAGTGAAACCCCGTCTCTACTAAAAATACAAATACATTAGCCGGGCGTGGTGGCGGGCCCCTGTAATCCCAGCTACTGGGGAAGCTGAGGCAGGAGAATCGCTTTAACCTGGGAGGTGGAGGTTGCTATCAGCCGAGATTGCACCATTGCACTCCAGCCCAGGTGACAGTGCAAGACTCCGTCTCAAAAAAATAAGTAAATAAACAGCTCTTTATTTGTTTTATTTGTGTACAGTCTTTGTTTTCTAAATCGGACCTTTTTTTAAAAAAAAAAAAATTCAGTATCTTGATATCCCAAAATAAGAAACATAAACCTTGGAAATTTCTAGTGATTATAGGTGATAAATCCAAGGCAGGCCTTTTTATAAATCAAATGAGTTATTTATTTAAATGAGGTTTATAAAAGTGGGCCACATTGTAACCATTTCCTGTTTTGAGTCATAGTAACAATAAGGAACTTAAATACCTCTCATCTGAATTTTGCAGGTTAAAAGGTAAGTAGCAACAAGATAGTATTTGGGAAGCATTCGGAAGTAAGTTTTCTCAATATTGCTCTGCATTTCTGAATTTTGATGCAATGCAGTATGAATCTTTTGCTTTCTTAAAGCTAAGTCCCTGCTCACCTCTGCACAATTGCGCTAACAAGTTGAAATGAATTAATCAGTTTGAAGGCTGACATGCTGATCCACAATCCTGATTGGAATGTGGTTTAAGCAAAATACTTGTTTTATTTATGGTGTTCAGTCATCCTTTATGTATTATTGACCTCTCTGCTTACCATCAAATCTGCCACTAAAATCTGCAGCTAAGCTGGTTTTGAGTTAATTTTGTTTGACCTGAGAATCAACTGGTAAACAATTTTATGAGTGCCAATCAATTCTTTGGTGGTTTGTTCTTAGGGAAACCCTTCCACATCCATGGATATAGTTCTCTTGCTTTGCAAATCTAAAATTTAGTAATAGGCTGGCATCCTAAGCCACAGAAAAAAGACATTGTTGGTTCTGCACATTTGAGTTCTGACTAAGCAACCAAAACAACTGATGAATGATTTCTGTGACCTTTTGCTTTGGGTGATGATTATGAATTTTTCCATAACCAAATGACCGTTCATCCTGTTAGTCCTTAAAAATCCCTTTCTTGCAAAACTGTATGTCTGGTGGTGTCCTGCCTGAGAATCAGAATTCATTTTGTAGTATTCCAAGTGCGTCTTACATCCAGTACATTCAGCTTGCTGAAAGAATGGCAATCCCAATGCTTTGTTTTTAATAGAGACTCCTTTCAGCCTCGCTATGATTTTCTTCTCTCTTTTGGGATTCCATAGAGAAACTCTGCTGAAGTCTTCTACTAAGGTCTGCGTGAGGGCATCCTAAACCACTCACTGCAGGTGCCAGGTTTGCAGAGTCCAAAGCATTTGACCTTTGGTTCGAAAATGTTTGTATCTGCAGTCTTTTGTATTGCTTAACGCAGTGTGATTCCCACCCACTGCCTCTGCCTATACAAGGGGATATAGCTATATGTCCCATAAATACCCCTCAATTTTTTATACCCCAAATTTTATGCCCCAACTACCCCAAATTTTTATTTGAGAAGTGAAAATTCCCCAAATACCAAGAACTGCCTGAAACAGCTGTCTCGGCATTCATCAAGAAGACAAAGATATTCAGGTCTAATCTCTTTTGTAGGAATCCATTTTCATTTGATACTGTGTGTAAGTTTGTGTTTAATATGGATCATTCTGAAACATGCTGTATCTTTGGATTAAATTAGAAATTTCTAACCAAGATTCATATCTTTAGACCCCACTCTTCTGAGATCTGGCAGTATTGTAAGAATGCTGACAAGTTCATTTTATTTATTACAATAGAGGACATGGTTGTAATTCCTGTTTTATCCCCCTGAGATTCGCATTACTTGCTGCATGATGCAGCCAACGTTTGCTGCATTGCAGCATTTATAGCCTACGTCTTCAGTCTTCTCTAATAATATTTTGCAAATATATACCTTTTTTTTTTAAAGTTACCTTAAATGGGAAGTTGTCCTTAAACATATAGAGAATATACTTAGCACTTCATTTCCCCTCCTTCAGTCTCCATGTGAACGGACTTGATTGGCAAAATCAAAGACAGCCGGCTCCTTTGAGATAAGCAGTCAGTTGATTGCATTCCTAGGAAGTCGTCTCTGTTGTGGTTTTTAGGCAGTTAGTGGAACTGATAGATAGGCTAGTAAGATTGGAGTTTGTTTTTTAATGGCACGTTTCCCAGATTTTTCCTTTCTGGCGCTCTCAAAAGGCGTTAATCTCATATGGCTGGGAACAGCCTGGAACATTCTCTGTGAAGTCGGCCTTATCAGTCTGCTGCATATCCCAGGGAATGGGTGGGGTGCTTGCAGCATGCAGCCTCAGTTGTGGAAGGAATGTGGCACGCCCAGGCAGAGTTGACATTTCAGTAACTCTGACAGTTTCCGGTAAGAGGTTGTGGCACCTTTGGATGGCAGGGATTCTTAATGATATTTATGAGAATTTTTCTGTGTTTAATGTAGTCTGCAGAAATGACCCTTTTAGGAGCAAAAAGAAACTGGAACTCGTGTAGATAAACAAGAGACAGCTCCCTATCAGGTTAAGAGGGGAGAAACTCTTACCCATAATCTTTTTTGGTGTCTCCTGTAATTGCACAAGTGAAAATACTGAATGCTGACTGCAGTGGGAGCACGTTGGTGACTTTCAGATACCCAGCTCCCCAGAGACAGCCTGTTGTGGCTTGGCAGACCTCCCACCTACTGACGTCAGCTGATCTACTGCAGGAAAGAAAAGTCCATTATTGCCTGACCAAAGCACTTGGTATAGAATTGACTTGTTCTACTTCACTGGGGTGACAAAGAGGGCCTTTTAGGTTGGTTAATTTCAGCAGGGCCTTGCTGAACTGTCTCTCTGGATTGGTAGGATCAAATCAGCAAGCTGGGCCCAAGCAGGGGGACTTGCTCAGGTGGAACCTTTGCAATATTGTGATGGAGATTTTCTTCTCATCATAAAGGATGCTCCCAAATGTGATTTCTTAATTTCCGTAGCAGGTAAAGAATTTTAGAAATGCAGTGACTCCTGTGATAGGAGGCAGAACAGCACCATACACTTGAATCCTGGAGACTTCCATCTCTTTCAGGAGCTCGTGTACAGTGTCGTTATTGTTCCATGTGTAACTATACCTTCCCTGGAAAATTTCTTTACAAGAATATTTTGTAAGCAAACAAATTAGACGCATAATTTCTCAATGTTTTTCCATCTTAACTGTTTCCTGAGGGTTGAGAACAAAGGAGATATATAAATAAATGAGTCTAACCCTAATTGTTTACTAATACTCAGTCTTAAATAATTTTGACTTTTATTTTATTTTTTATTTATTATTATTATTATTTTTTTTTTTTTTTTGTTTTTTTGTGACGGAGTCCGCCTGTCGCCCAAGCTGGAGTGGCGCAGTGGCCGACTTCAGCTCACTGCAAGCTCCGCTTCCCGGGCCTCACGCCATTCTCCTGCTCTCAGCCTCCGAGTAGCTGGTGTTACTACTACAGAAACAAGGGGACAGGACAGGGACAGGCGCCGCCAACTCGCCCGCTAGTTTTTTTAATTTTTTTTTTTTTTTTTTTTTTTGAGACGGAGCTAGTTCGTCGCCCAGGCTGGAGTGCAGTCGGCGGATCTCAGCCACTGCAAGCTCTGCCCTCCCAGGTTTACGCCATACTCTGCCTCAGCCTCCCGAGTAGCTGGTGACTTCAGGCGCCCGCCTCTCGCCCGCTAGTTTTTTGTATTTTTAGTAGAGACGGGTTTCATACGCGTGTTATCCAGGATGGTCTCTTTGATCAATCCTGACCTCGTGATCCGCCGTCTCGGTCCTCCCCAAAGTGCTGGGATTACAGGCTTGAGCCACTGCGCCCAGCCTTTTGTAGTTTTTAGTAGAGACAGGGTTTCACCGTATTAGCCAGGATGGTCTTGATCTCCTGACCTTGTGATCCGCCCGTCTCGGCCTCCCAAAGTGCTGGGATTACAGGCTTGAGCCACCGTGCCCGGCCTATTTTATTTTATTTTTTGAGACGGACTCTTGCTTTTTCATCGCCCAGGCTAGAGTGCAGTGGCGCGATCTCGGCTCACTGCAACCTCCGCCTCCCGGGTTCAAGCGATTCTCCTGCCTCAGCCTCCCAGGTAGCTGGTACTACAGGTGTGCGCCACTATACTTGGCTAATTTTTGTATTTTTAGTAGAGATGGGGTTCCAGGCTGGTCTCGTGTTGCTCAGGCTGGTCTCGAACTCCTGAACTCAGGCAATCCACCCCCTTCGGCCTCCCAAAGTGGTAGGATTACAGGTGTGAGCCATGGCACCCACTTTTTTTTTTTTTTTTTTTTTTTGACACGGAGTCTAGCTCTGTCACCCAGACTGGAGTGCAGGGGCTTGATCTCGGCTCACTGCAAACTCCGCCTCCCAGGCTGAAGCAATTCTCCAGCTCCAGTCTCCTGAGTAGATGGGACTACAAGCATGTGTCACCACACCCAGCTAATTTTGGTATTTTTAGTAGAGACAGAATTTTACCATGTTGGCCAGGCTGGTCTCAAACCCCTGACCTCAGGTGATCTGCCCTCCTCGGCCTCCCAAAGTATTGGGATTACAGGTGTAAGCCATCACGTCTGCTTCACTGTTTTTTCACTCCAGAGTGGGGATATGAAAAGGAACTAATAAAGAGGGAGTGAAGGCCAGGCGCTGTGGCTCACGTCTGTAATCCCAGCACTTTGGGAGGCCGAGGCAGGTGGATCGCCTGAGGTCAGTTCGAGACCAGTCTGGCCAATATGGTGAAACCCAGTCTCTACAAAAGTACAAAAATTAGTCAGGCATGGTGGCAGGTGCCTGTAATCCCAACTACTTGGGAGACTGAGGTGGGAGAATCACTTGAACCTGGGAGGCGGATGTTGCTGTGAGCCCAGCTAGCATCACTGCATTCCAGCCTGGGCGACAGAGTAAGACTCCATCTCAAAAAAAAAAAAAAAAGGGGGGTAGTGAAAGGAACTAATAAATAACCAAATAGCCATCAATAAATAATATGTCGGCCAAGCGTGGTGACTCACTCCTGTAATCCCAGCCCTTTGGGAGGCCGAGGCGGGTGGACCACAAAGTCAAGACATCAAGATCGTCCTGGCCAACATAGTGAAAGCCTGTCTCTACTAAAAAGAAAAGACACACAAAAATTAGCTGAGCATGGTGGTGTGTAATTGTAGTCCCAGCTACTCGGGAGACTGAGGCAGGATAATCGCTTGACCCTGGAGGTGGAGATTGCAGTGAGCTGAGATCGCGCCATTGCACTCCAGCCTGGCGACAGAGTGAAACTCCATCTCAAAAAAAAAAAAAAAAAAAAAAGGCCGGGCAGGGTGGCTCACGCCTGTAATCCCAACTCTTTGGGAGGCCAAGGTGGGCGGATCACAAGGTCAAGAGATTGAGACCATCCTGGCTAAAACGGTGAAACCCCGTCTCTACTAAAAATACAAAAAATTAGCCAGGCGAGGTGGAAAAAAAGAGTATGTCAACTCTAATCATGTTAAGAATCACTGGTTCTAGTGTGCCATATTCTGGGAATGGAGGATCCCAGGTCACCCTGGGCTTTGCAGCTTGCTTGCTAGATTACCTGTCTCCCGACTACTTAATTATAAAACGATGGAAGTTTATTTCCAAGCTCTAAATATAATTGGATCTGTAATATGTGCGAAGTCCTGAGTTCTGCGCCCAAACAGTAGGAGTAAAATATGATCTTCTTTATTGTTCCTTAAAGAACTTATGAATGTGGTAGGGAGAACACAATAATTTCATGGCAGAATGTGGCAGTGTTGTAAGATGAATGATAGGGGTGGGTGGTCAGGGAGTGGAGACTTCTGATTCAGAAAGACTTCATAGAGGACGAGGCATTTGCTTTGGACTCTGAGAGATCTATATGATTTGTTTTTTATGTATTTTATTTTTTTGACAGGCTGGAGTGCAGTGGCGCGATCTTGGCTCATCACAACCTCCGCCTCCCGAGTTCAAGTGATTCTTCTGCCTCAGCCCCAAGTAGCTGGGACTACAGGCGCATGCTACCACACCTGGCTAATTTTTGTATTTTTAGTAGAGATGTGGTTTCACCATGTTGGCCAGGCTGGTCTCAAGCTCCTGACCTCGTGATCCACCTGCCTCGACTTCCCAAAGTGCTGGGATTACAGGCGTGAGCCACCGCGCCCAGCCGAGATCTGTATGATACTAGATGGTAGGGTTGGGAGTGGGAGAGAAGAGCGCACTCCTGAGAAAGGGAACTTTTTGAGCTTTCAAATGGACCCTGTCCAGGGCCTGTAATTGGGATTGGTGAGGGAGTTTGATGTGAGATACAGCTGGAGGAGACAACTGGAAGGTGACTGAGTGAAGTCATGTTTACCTTCTAGTAAGTATGATGATAGTGATGCTTGTCAGGATCCTCATCAGAAATCAGCCTTCTCCAAAATAGGCTGACAGACTTAGGGCAGCAGTGTAAACTAGAACTGCCTGTTGTCATTAAATATTATTACAGAAACGCTCTGAGCAGACATTAAACTTTTCAAGGTCACCCCCAGTTTTTGGTTTTAAAGACTTGACGTCTGTTTTAAGAGTAGAAAATAGGCCAGTGCAGTGGCTCACAGCTGTAATCTCAGCACTTTGGGAGACTGAGGCGGGTGGATCACTTGAGTCCAGGAGTTTGAGACTAGCCTGGGCAACATGGTGTAACCTCGTTTGTACAAAAAATATAAAAATTATCCAGGCGTGGTGGCACCCGCCTGTAGTCCTAGCTACTTAGGAGGCTGAGATGGGAGGATCACTGGAGCCCAAGAGGCAAGGTTGTACTGAGCCAAGATTGTATCACTGCACTCCAGCCTGGGCAACAGAGTGAGACCCTGCCTGAAAAACAAACAAAAAAATAAAAACCAGCCACTTTCTCAGAGTATACTGCCATGTGGTCAATCCAAGATTGGTAATTCCGATTTAGTCATTAGGTTGACACCTAGTTGTGTAGCTTTAGTCAGCACATTCTTTATTTGCCATTCTTGTCATGAATCTAGCACTTAACTGGATAGAATTCCAATTTTACAATATGGGAACTGAAAGATTCGTTATGGAGCGCTCTCCCTCCCCCTTGTCTGCACAGCAGCTGCAACACTCAGCATGGACTTGATCATTTATTCAACCAACATTTCTTTTTTTTTTTGAGACAGGGTCTCATTCTGTCACCCATGCTGGAGTGCAGTGGTGCGACTACAGCACCTGCCAGCATGCCTGGATAATTTTTTTTTTTTTTAAGAGCCAGGGTTTAGCCATATTACCTAGGCTGTTCTTGAATTTCTGGGCTCAAGCAGTCTGCCCACCTCAGCCTCCCAAAGTGCTGGGATTGCAGATGTGAACCATGGCACCGGCCTATTTAACCAACATTTCTTTTTTTTTTTTTTTTTTTTTGGCGGAGTTTCGCTCTGTCGCTCAGGCTGGAGTGCAGTGGCTGGATCTCAGCTCACTGCAAGCTCTGCCTCCCGGGTTTACGCCATTCTCCTGCCTCAGCCTCCCAAGTAGCTGGGACTACAGGCACCCGCCACCTCGCCCGGCTAGTTTTTTGTATTTTTTAGTAGAGACGGGGTTTCACCGTGTTAGCCAGGATGGTCTCGATCTCCTGACCTCGTGATCCGCCCGTCTCGGCCTCCCAAAGTGCTGGGATTACAGGCTTGAGCCACCGCGCCCGGCCACCAACATTTCTTAATGACCTCTGTATGCTAGAAATCAGGGATACAGGGCCGGACGTGGTGGCTTACACCTATAATCTTAGCACTTTGGAAGACCGAGGCGGGAGGATCATTTGAGCCCAGGAGTTCAAGACCATCCTAGGCAACATAGCAAAACCTTGTCTCTACAAAAAAAATTGAAAAATTAGCCAGTCATGGCTGTGTGTGGTGGCTCACGCCTGTAATCCCAGTACTTTGGGAGGCCAGGGCGGGTGGATCACGAGGTCAGGAGTTCGAGACCAGCCTGGCCAACATGATGAAATCCTATCTCTACTAAAAATACAAAAATTAGCCAGTCACCATGATGGGCGCCTTTAATCCCAGCTACTTGGGAGACTGAAGCAGGAGAATTGCTTGAACCTGGGAGGCGGAGGTTGCAATGAGCCAAGATCGTGCCACTGCACTCTAACCTGGGTGACAGAGCAAGAGTCCGTCTCAAAAAAAAAAATTAACCAGTTATAGTGGTGTGCACCCATAGTAGCAGCTACTTGGGAGGCTGAAGTGGAAGGATCACTTGAACTGGGGAGGTTGAGGTTGCAGTGACCCATGATTGCACTCCATCCTGGGCAGCAAAATAAGGCCCTGTCTCAAAAATAAATAAATAAATAAAAATCAGGGATACAAAGATTAGGTTGCTCGGTGTAATCATGCCTTAGGTTATATGTACAAGTGCTTTGCAAATCTAAAGAGAAAAGTGATTACATCTGAGAAGGAGGGAAGGCAGGAACATTGGTTACGGTTTAGTAAAGGGTCAGGATCCTGCAGTTTACCCATTTCAGCTGGGTGTTGAGATATAAATAAATAAGCGCTCTCTAGGCAGTGAAGAGTCATAGGATATTCTAGACAAAGGAAGCATGTGCACATGCTTGGAGTTTTAAAGGGAATTACCCATTTTGGAGCAGAAAGAATACTTCTGTCCGCCACAAGGGTAGGGGGCGTGGGTGAGAGATAATACCAGGCAGGCGTGTTGGGCCAGATTGTGAAGGTCCTGCTCAAGAGGTGAGTTCTTTCCTCTGTCAGAAGGAAGCCATAGGTTGGGCGCAGTGGCTCACGCCTGTAATCCCAGCCCTTTAGGAGGCCGAGGTGGGCAGATCACGAGGTCATGAGATCGAGACCATCCTGGCCAACGTGGTGAAACCCCATCTCTACTAAAAATACAAAAATTAGCCAGGTGTGGTGGTGCGGGCCTGTAGTCCCAGCTACTCGGGAGGCTGAGGCAGGAGAATTATTTGAATCCTGAAGGCAGAGGGCAGTGAGCTGAGATCACGCCATTGTACTCCAGCCTGGTGACTGAGTGAGATGCCGCCTCAAACAAAAAAAAAAAGGAGCCATAAAAGGTTTGGGAGTGACATGGCGAAGAATGTTTCCTTTTATAGTATAAAAAATTTTGGACTGTGGAAAAACAATAATACAACAAAAATATACGGTTGATATGTGGAGAATAATTTATTTTTATTTATTTATTTTTTTTGAGATGGAGTCTTGCTCTGTCACCCAGGCTGGAGTGCAGTGGCGCGATCTCCACTCACTGCAAGCTCTGCCTCCCAGGTTCATGCCGTTCTCCTGCCTCAGCCTGCCGTGTAGCTGGGACTACAGGTGCCCGCCACCAAGCCCGGCTAATTTTTTGTATTTTTCGTAGAGACGGGGTTTCACCGTGTTAGCCAGGATGGTTTTGATCTCCTGACCCTGTGAATCGGCCGTCTCGGCCTCCTAAAGTGCTGGGATTACAGGCATGAGCCACCACGCCCGGCCGAGAATAATTTAAAGGAATGGTGATATGACTAAAATCAGCTCATCTACGCTTCTCCAGGAAGACGGTCTCTTAGAAAGGCAGTCTTCAGAGCTGATCAGGCACAGACAGTGACTTCCTACCACCAGTGAGAACTGCTTGAATCCCTGCAGAGCTGGGGCACTAGCTGGAAACTCTGACCTCAGGCATCTCCTGTTGTTTACCTGCTAGGTGGATATGGGGCAGCACTCTTGACAGGTTTCATTCCTAACTCTTAGCCTACTCACCCTTTTATTTCTGTCTTGGGATAGGCAACAGGATAAAGGAAAGAACTCCCAGATGTTTCCAGGGTAACACAATTTTATACCTTTTATACATTGTAGAACAATAGCTGGAAGGGACCAGCAGGCTTATCTGTTCTGCTTCCTTACTGAACCCGGACACCTCTCTATAGACTGTAATTTTAAAGTTCGAAGAGACTTGAGACCATGTCATTTTTCCTGACATTTTTGGTCACTGTAGGAAATTGAGGCATGGAGAGGGAAGGTGGCTAGTGTGAGGTCACGTTACTGACAAATTCGGAAGCTTTTTGGCATTAATCTATATTTCCTTCTGTGTTCCTTAATTAGTTAGAGGATAAAATGGCATATTCTTTGTTTTCGGTTTTTGTTTTGTTTTGTTACCCAGCCCAGAGTGCAGTGGTGCAATGATGGCTCACTGCAGTCTTGAACTCCTGGGCTCAGGGGATCCTCCTGCCTTAGCCTCCTGAGTAGCTGGTACCATAGGCACACACCACCATGCCCAGCTATTTTTTTGTATTTTTAGTAGAGATGGTGTTTCACCTTGTTGCCCAGGCTGCTCTCGAACTCCTGGAGTCAAGCAATCTGCCACTTTGTCCTCCCAAAGTGTTGGGATTACAAGGATGAACCACCACACGCCCTGCCTGAAAGGAATTCTGAATGGACTTATCAATCATTATTTGAATACCACAGTTGCTGTTTCCTCTGAATCCTTGAATCCTTTGTAGAATTGACAGTACAAACCATAGTTCTCCCATTCATAGTTTTCACTTGGTTTCCTTGCCATGTGTGGGTTAGTCATCTTCTGAGGGTCCTATGTAGGTAGGTGTTGCAGGGGAATGGATGGCCATTTTTAATAAAGGAATAGGGTCTGGGCTTCATTGTTACTAAGAAGGGGCTGTCTTCTCAATTCATTTGTCTGCTGGATTTACCTGATAATTTTTCTTTCCTTCAGAGAGGCTAATTTATTTTTATCTATTTTGGTGCCTATTGGTACTTATCTCAGGGCATTTTGTCATTTCAGAAAATGGACCCAAGTGGGGTCAAAGTGCTGGAAACAGCAGAGGACATCCAGGAGAGGCGGCAGCAGGTCCTAGACCGATACCACCGCTTCAAGGAACTCTCAACCCTTAGGCGTCAGAAGTTGGAAGATTCCTATCGATTCCAGTTCTTTCAAAGAGATGCTGAAGAGCTGGAGAAATGGATACAGGAGAAACTTCAGATTGCATCTGATGAGAATTATAAAGACCCAACCAACTTGCAGGTATGTCTGATCTCCTGAGATTCCTGCCAAAATTCAAGAGCCCAAATGTTCTTACCCAAAAATCAGACAAGGAAAGTTATTTAATTATGACCTTGAGAGATTGGACAAGAAGAAGAATATAATAAGGAAGGACAAACTCAGTTTTCCCGTATCGTATTAGTGAGGGTGAATGTGGAATCTTACAGGTATTAATTGTCTTTTCTGAATGCTTTAGACTGATGGTTCTCAAACCTCTGCCTTGATACTGCTGGTGATCTTTAAACATTTTTCAGGGAAGTTCTGGGTTAATCTCTTGGAATGAGGTTTTGTTTTGTTTTGTTTTGTTTTGTTTTCGAGACGGAGTTTCGCTCACGTTGCCCAGGCTGGAATACACTGGTGTGATCTCAGCTCGCTGCAACCTCCATCTCCCAGGTTCAAGTGATTCTCCAGCCTCAGCCTCCCAAGTAGCTGGGATTACAGGTGCCTGCCACCGTACCCAGCTAATTTTTATATTTATAGTAGAGATAGGGTTTCGCCATGTCGGCCAGGCTGGTCTTGAACTCCTGACCTCAGGTGATCCGCCCACCTTGGCCTCCCAAAGTGCTGGGATTACAGGCATGATCCACTGCACCTGGCCTGGAATTAGTTTTTGAGAAAGGCATAATAGTGTTGTTGCTGGCAAAAATTTATAGTTATTCTGGAGTCAGATATCAAAAAAATAAATACTTATATTTTTGAGTCCCTTTCAGAGACTTGGTAACATCTTATCAAAAGCAAAGCGTGGCTCTTATGGTATGTAAATTATATATTTAAAACTTTTTTTTTTTTTGAGACGGAGTTTTGCTCTTGCTGCCCAAGCTGGAGTGCAGTGGTGCAGTCTCAGCTCACTGCAACCTCTGCCTCCCAGATTCAAGCGATTCTCCTGCCTCAGACTCCCGAGTAGCTGAGATTGTAGGCATGTGCCACCATGCCCGGCCAATTTTTTATATCCATAGTAGAAACAGGATATAAACATTCATCATGTTGGCCAGGCTGGTCTTGAACTCCTGACCTCAGGTGATCGACCCGCCTCAGCCTCCCAAAGTGCTGGGATTATGCCTGTAAATAGGCGTGAGCCACCGTGCCCAGCCAGAACTTTTTTTGTAAAAAGGGAAAGCCTTTTTTCTTATTTTGGTGAAAGATTTTTAAAGAAAATTGTTTTGGTAGCGAGTAGAACAGTAGTTGGGCCCATGGATTTTTTAACTCTAAAAAGTTGACTACCGTAACCTATGAAGAGAATGAAGAACACTGCTTCAGGTACAATCCCTGCCTGGCAGGCCCTTCCCATCTTAGTATTTGATGAAAAAGAGGTATTGAGAAATGGAGTGTAGGCAGGGTCAAAGAGTCTGGCCTCTAAAGCAAGTGAAAGAAAGTCTCATGTGTGAGTGAATATGGATGGATTTTTCAAGAGTACACAGTGTTGAGAAAGCTGTTAGTATAGTTCTGTATTTCTAGCAGGAACCGGATGTTCACATAAAGTCTCATTTTCTGATAGCAAAAAAAAAAAAAAAAAATGATTAATAGGATATTTTGTAGCATCTTCCACTGACAATGTTAGTTCTCAATGGTGAGTGAGGACCATTGATGGCCCTCACTGGCCAGGCTTTCAGAGGGCCAAGAGAAATGCAGTCAGAGTATTTGAGGAATTGAGCAGGTAGAGAATGGGTGAGGTGCCAAATGATGTGTCCCTGACTAGAGGGAGCAGGATTGAGGAGTGAAGGAACAGGGGGGTACAAAATGCTGATGCTGTGTGGTTGTGTCTGAGGCTCACTTCAAGGTCCACCAACAGGGAAAGCTTCAGAAGCATCAAGCCTTTGAAGCTGAAGTGCAGGCCAATTCAGGAGCCATTGTTAAGCTGGATGAAACTGGAAACCTGATGATCTCAGAAGGGCATTTTGCATCTGAAACCATACGGGTGAGTATGAGTAGCTCGTGGTGTGGCTGGTTTCATCTGGGTGGAGCATTGTAGATTCATGCATGCATGTCAGTTTGGGTTCCCAAAAAGATAGACTTTTCTAGCTTTTAAAAGAATTTATGAAGTCTCCTTAAGAAGTTACCCAAATCCTGCGTTTGTAATATGACGACATGAATATAAGCAAGGATTTGTATACTCAGTGAGGAAATTAATATTCCTTTTGTGGAGCAAATTAGAATGTGATTATACTTTAAAGAAAACTGTAAATGTAACATTTATAAATGGCAATGAGATGGGAGAGCATATTAGTGAAACTGGCAAATGTAAGGACTCGAATGCAGAGATAAATAGGAACAGTCACAGACACTATAAAAAAGGTTATCTGTGGGAAAGCTTGTTGTCTTGAATCTCGGCTTGCCCTGGGAGGGGTTTGCTGAGGTCTAGGCAGCAGGCCTGTTAAAGCTCCACCTCTAAGGAATGATTCGTGGCACCTACTGGTCAACGACCGTGGTGATGGGACTGACTTTGAGGCAGGAGTCCTCGAACTCTTTGGTCTGGCTGATTTTAGTGACAGTTGATTGGGGCTGAGGTAGTAATTGATGTTTCTCTGCTTCATTTCACATTTCTAGTATGAAGATATTAAGGGAAAACAAACCTCTTGACAGTGAGGTGTGCACATTGAGTTTCTTATAAGTGGATGCACTTATCTACCTTTGATACACATGATGTCTAGCTGTGTGTTCTTTTTGGTTCTTTGTCATCCAAAGCCACATTGCTTGAGGCCCAGCCTTTTCTAGTATTTTACCTGTCAAAGCAGTCCTGAAGATGTAAGTGAAAGCTGTACCCTTAAGCCCCAGCTAGAACTGTTTTGTCCCCCACTCTTCCTTGATAACTGTGTGGAGGATTCTTTCACTGAGGATCCAGTACTCGTTTTCAACAATAAATATTTGTTTTCTCACATTTGCTTGGCAATACTCTGCAGTCTCATATTAAGGACTTACAATTAGCCCTGAGATGTATGATGAATAATTATTAACTATTACAATAATGATGACTGTAAATAGGAAATAAAAGTGAATTCCAAATATCATATGACATTTAATAACATTTAACCCATTTGGGCAATGTAATATGTGTCTGCAATTAAATACAGATATTTATCTGCCCATCTTCCCACTATTTTATATACAGTCTTAGAGTAAATGAGATCAGTATGTTTTATTATTCTATCCAGGGATAGAAGTTGTTTTCCCAGAGTGAATGAGGCACCTCTGTAGTAGAATATGTAACCAGCTTACAGATCGGAACATTAGACAGAGATCAAGTGTTTGGCTTCAGTAATTAATCAAGGGGGAAGGGAGGAGGACCCAAAGCTGACTTTATTTATGTCTATTAGTACCCTCTGCCCTGTTTAGACAGCCTATTTATTTATTCATTTATTGAGACGAAGTTTTGCTCTTGTTGCCCAAGCTGGAGCAGAATGGCAAGATCTCGGCTCACTGCAACCTCTGCCTCCCAGGTTCAAGCGATTCTCCTGCTTCAGTCTCCCAAGTAGCTGGGATTACGGGTGCCTGCCACCATGCCCGGCTAATTTTTGTTTATTTAGTAGAGATGGGGTTTCACCATGTTGACCAGGTTGGTCTTGAACTTCTGACCTCAGGTGATCTACCCGCCTCGGCCTCCCAAAGTGCTGGGATTACAGGTATGAGCCATCTTGCCCGGCCCAGATGGTTTATTATTATTATTATTTTTTATTTTTTTGAGATGGTGTTTTGCTCTTGTTGCCCAGGGTAGAGTGCAATGGCATGATCTCGGCTCACTGCAACCTCCACCTCCTAGTTTCAAGCGATTCTCCTGCCTCAGCCTCCCGAGTAACTAGGATTACAGGCATGTGCTGTGCCACCACAGCCAGCTAATTTTGTATTTTTAGTAGAGATGGGGTTTCTCCATATTGGTCAAGCTGGTCTTGAACTCCCGACCTCAGGTGATCTGCCCGCCTTGGCCTCCCAAAGTGCTGGGATTACAGGCGTGAGCTACCATGCCTGGCCTAGACAGCTTTTTTTTTTTTTTTTTTTTTTTTGAGACGGAGTCTCGGCTCTGCCGCCCCACAACCTGGAGTGCAGTGGCCGGATCTCAGCTCACTGCGAGCTCCTGCCTTTCGGGTTCACAGCCATTCTCCTGCCTCAGCCTTCCCGAAGTAGCTGGACTAATAAGCGCTCGCCACCTCGCCCGGCTAGTTTTTTGTATTTTTTTAGTAAGATCGGGGTTTCACCATGTTATGCCAGGATGGTCTCGATCTCCTGACCTCGTGACCCCCATCCTCGGCTCCGCCAATAGTGCTGGGATTACAGCTTGAGCCACTGCGCCCAGCCCTAGCACAGCTATTAAAGCAACATTACAATACTGTTAACTGGCCAGGGTGGTGCTCACACCTGTAACCCAGCACTTTGGGAGGCCAAGGCTGAGGCAAGAGCTCACTTGAGGCTCAGGATTCAAAAACCAGCCCTGGCAACAAGTGAGACCCTCGTCTCTCAAAAAAATTAAAAAAATTAGCAGTGTAGGCCGCGCGGTGGCTCAAGCCTGTAATCCCCAGCACTTTGGAGGCCGAGACGGACGATCACGAGGGTCAGGGGAGAATCGAGACCATCCTGACTAACACGGTGAACCCGTCTCTACTAAAATACAAAAACTAGCGGGCGATGGTGGCGGGCGCCTGTAGTCCAGCTATTCGGGAGCTAGGCAGGAGAATGGGCGTAAGACCCGGGAAAGGCGGAGCTTGCAGTGAGCTGAGATCCAGCCACTGCATCCAGTCCGGCGACAGAGCGATGACTCAGCCTCAAAAAAAAAAAAAAAAAAAAATTAGCAGTGTGTGGTGGGTGCACACCTGTATTCCAGCTACTGGGGAGGTGAGTGGTGAAGGATCACTTGATGCCTGGGAGGTCAAGGCTACAATGAGCCATGATTGCACCACTGGACTTCAGCCTAGGCAACAGAGCAAGACTGTCTGGGGGAAAAAAAAAAAAGGCCTGGCACAGTGTGGCTCATACCTGTAATCCCAGCACTTTGGGAGGCTGAGATGGGCAAATCATCTGAGGTCAGGAGTTTGAGACCAGCCTGGCTAACATGGTAGAAACCTGTTTCTACTAAAAATACAAAAAATTAGCCGGGTTTGGTGGTGTGCGCCTGTAATCCCAGCTACTTGGGAGGCTGAAGCACGAGAATTGCTTGAACCCAAGAGGCAGTGGTTGCAATGAGCCGAGATCCTGCCATTGCACTCTAGCTTGGGCAATAAGAGCGAAACTCTGAAAAAAGTAAAAAAAAATAATAATAATAATTTTAAAAAACTTATTAAATACAGTTTGTTGAGTAGGTATTAGGAGCTATTTATGTATAGATACTTTGTTAATCTCTAATCTTCACAGTAAGTGTGCAAAGTGGCCATTATTTCCCTATTATGTGAGAGTAGAAACTGAGTCTCAGAGAATTCAGTAACTTGCCCAAAGTCATACAGTTGATAGATGACTGAACTGGAATTTCCTCTATCCCCTTCTTTGTCCAGTCATCACTATTTTTTTTAAATTTTAATTTATTATTATTCTTTGAGACAGGGTCTTACTCTGTCACCCAAGCTGGAGTGCAGTGGCACACTCTCAGCTAGCTGCAACCTCCTTCCCCCAGGCTCAAGCGGTTCACCCACGTCAGCCTCCCGAGTAGCTGGAACCACAGGAACGCACCACCATGCTGAGCTATTTTTTTTTTTGTATTTTTAGTAGAGATAGGGGTCTTGCCATGTTACCCAGACTGGTCTTGAACTCCGGAGCTCAAGCAATCCACCTGCCTCGGCCTCCCAAAGTGCTGGGATTACAGGTGTGAGCCACTGCACCCAGCCTATGTGCTTTGTTTTTCCAACCTGTACTTCATTCCTGTCTTCTTTGCTTAATGTTTCCACCATCTACTTCTCTGAAGGCTCCTGTTGCTTGCTTATGTCCCTATTGAGAAATCCACCTGAGTCAGAACCAGGCTTGCTTCTCCACCCCATCAGCTTTCCACATGTTTATGAAGCGCACCTGCCCTGCCCTCTCACACTCTCAAATAATAGTAAGGCTGTGAAGCCGGACTCTCTCTTACCTGCAGTATTTACAAGATCAGACACATCAGCAATGGGAAAATGGTTCCAGTACTGGGACAGGCCTTGCCCTAGTTCTTTCCTTGAGGGTGTAAAAATGAAGTATGTGAGATGGACAGTTGACTTGAATGTGAGAGGATTTTCTCTAGTTGTCTGTGGCCTCATTTTTAATTTGAGCAGGAGCTCTCATTTCATCTTTACTTTCATGCTCACAGTTACTATGGTGATCTTGGCTTGGTCATTTATTTGGTCCCCTAACTCAATACCTTAGTTTGGCAGGCAGTGGTAGCAGAGGAAGGTGGGTGGCGTGTGAGGGCATGTCTGTGTCCTGGATAACCTGTCTGTCACTGGTTTAGACTTTCACACCATACCGGACAGCGTGGCGCCCCATAGTCACCGCCACCCACATCGGGTCCCACATCCGAGTAGGTGGAGTATTGACTTGCTGTCGGTTGCCTTTACCCCCTTGCTTTGGAGTGCCTTTCACTTCTTTCTCAGTGGTGGGGTCACAGTTTTACCAACAGTGGTGGAAGTGAATTGTGTGAGCATGTATTCCTCTGCTGCTTTCTCCTTTCAAGTAAAACATTCATACTTGTTTCTAAGAGAATCCACCCATGTTGACTGTCCCATGGTTTTCAAGTTTTCATTTTGCTAGGAGTGACATGTCAATCATGGGTGGATCCCAGACTTCTTTTCTGTTAGTGTTAAATCTCTTTGTTTGTTTTACTTATGTCTGTCAGCGTTGTACAGAAACTCCCAGTATCTTGGGTAGGCATAATCAAGGCATTGAGGTTGGATTGGAATACCAGAATGCATCATCTAATCTTGAATTGATTACCAGTTTCCTCCAGTGCTTGATAAGTCCTTACTGGGCCTGTGTTATGAGAACCCAAAGATGCTGGGAACTGAGTATGTTTGACCCTGTGGCTGCCACTTGGATGAAGTTTGAAATAAACTTCACTTGAGATGTACTGCAAACTGTCTTTTTCACAGAAGGTTCAAAATTTTTTCTATCAGGAATCCTTTTTGATAGCTGATGACTTTTCAGGACCCCATCTTTTCTACTTTTTTTTTTTTTTTTTCCCGAGGTGGATTCTTGCTTTGTCGCCCAGAGCTGGAGTGCAATGGCACAATCTTGGCTCACTGCAACCTCTACCTCCCAGATTCAAGCAATTCTCCTGCCTCAGCCTCCCAAGTAGCTGGGATTACAGGCGTGTGCCACCACGCCCGCCTAATTTGTGTAATTTTAGTAGAGACTTTAGTAGAGGTTTCACCATGTTGGCCAGGCTGGTCTCGAACTCCTGACCTCGTGATCTGCCCACCTCAGCCTTCCAAAGTGCTGGGATTACAGGAGTGAGCCACTGCACCCGGCCCTTTTCTACTTTTTTTTTGAGACGGAGTCTCGCTCTGTCTTCCAGACTGGAGTGCAGTGGCGCAATCACTGCTCACTGAAAGCTCTACCTCCCTGGGGTCAAGTGATTCTCCTGCCTCAGCCTTCCGAGTAGCTGGGATTACAGGTGCGCGCCACCACACCCGGCTCATTTTGTACTTTTATTAGAGACAGGGTTTCACCATGCTGGCCAGGCTGGTCTCGAACTCCTGACCTCGTGATCCACCCGCCTCAGCCTCCCAAAGTGCTGGGATTACAGGTGTGAGCCACTGCGCCCAGCCTCCCCTTTTCTACTTTTATAACAAGATTTTCCTGTTGCACCTCATAATGTTTACATTGATGATGCCTATAGGACCTCTTCTTTTGTTTTTTTCCGTTTATCTCCATGAATTTAGAATACATCCTTCAGTAATTTCAGTTCAGTTTACACATTAATTCCTCATTTTCCTTCCCCAGTAGTCTTCTGGATTAGGAATTCCACTCTAATAATGTAATAATAATTATTAATTGTATCAATTGTGTACCTATTAACTATTATATAACACTAAAATATATGTAACTTTACAATATAAATATATCATAAATATAATAAATAAATGAAATATAAAGATATTATTAATAATATAAATGATAATGATTTTCCTGATGTAAACTAGAGTAAATCTACCTACTTGTAACTTGAAGACCACCAAACCACTCTAAACTGTGGACTTTTCCCTACTCCCAGTTAAATTTACTATTTCCTCTCAGTTTAGGGATTATCTTTTAACAATATTTTTATTCAGAGCTCCATAAAGTCTCTAACTTGTCAGAGCCATATCCCACAGAGCCAGTTGTGATCTGATTAAAACTCTGATTTGAAACTTTCAGACCCGTTTGATGGAGCTGCACCGCCAGTGGGAATTACTTCTGGAGAAGATGCGAGAGAAAGGAATCAAACTGCTGCAGGCCCAGAAGTTGGTGCAGTACTTACGGGAATGTGAGGACGTGATGGACTGGATCAATGACAAGGCACGTTTTGAGAAGAAAGGTTTGCTAAGCCTTACTCAAAGAAAGGGAAGAGACTCCTCCGTGATCTGTAGCGAGACCCAGTGTTAGCACAGATACGGCCATTATAAGTGAAAGGGTGGAAGTGGGATTGCTGTCTCTCCAGCTGCCCTCTAGGTGTATGCGCTATTCAGTAACTCTGAAGCCTGGAGTCGCTGAGACAGAAATGCTATGAGCTCAACATGTTAACTTTCTATGGGAGGAACTAAAATCACAAACCACAGAGAAAACCATATCCATTAAAGCTAACATGGCTCCATCCCTAATGTGTCTGTTTCATGCTTCTGGAAGCCATTGTTAACAAATGTTGGTTGGTGACTCTGGCTCTCTTACGGTCCCTGAATAGGAAGCAATTGTTACTTCTGAAGAGCTGGGCCAGGATCTGGAGCATGTAGAGGTTTTACAGAAGAAATTTGAAGAGTTTCAAACAGATATGGCTGCTCATGAAGAAAGAGTTAATGAAGTGAACCAATTTGCTGCCAAACTCATACAGGTAAATAGCAAAGTGCTGTGTGTCTCACAACATTATTATGTTAACTGTTTAGTATATTCAGGAGAAAATTTTGATGATTGGTCCCCTAATTTCTGAGTGAGCAAGTTTTTGTAAGCATGTCTAAGAGTTTTGTTTAGATGTGTAAGGCACAATACTGATTACTCCTAAATTGGAAGATGCTTTTTAATGTGTTGATTGGGCAGGAAGGGCAGAGTTCATTTGATCTGTTTCCTCCTCCCACTTTTGGGTAGGGCTGGGTGAAGCTTTTATTGGGCTGCTGAAGCTAGGTCTCAGGGTTTCTCAGACGAAGGTGTGGTGGTGAATGCTAAGTTAGTGTTGGCAGATGTCCACCAATGCCTTGGGGCTCTTGCCTTCCTTTTTTTTTTTTGCCTTCCTTTTTTTATTTGAAGCTTCCCTGGGCTCTCCTGGGAGCCTGAGAGAACCTTGTCGTTAATAGGCTCTCCACTCTGGCGCTGGAGCCCGTTAAGAGGGAATGGCAACTGTTCCCCAGTGCCCACGTGTACGATCCTGTAAGCTGCTTCCACTCTGAGTCCAAAGGGTTCCATGGACATCAAGTACTCAGAACCAGAGAGTTTTTACTTTTAGGGAAATTTGATTTGGGGGTACAAGTTTTAAATGTATAAATCTGCTTACAGGCTGGTACTTGTTTCCTTTTTCTGGTCTGTGATTAAGAGAAAGAATACCCGGCATTCCTCAGAAATATCTCACCCTTTCACAGTGACAGATGTGTTACCTTTCCAAACCCTAGGCTTTCCTAC
>NW_016813389.1:586390-594317 GCF_001698545.2 Rhinopithecus bieti
TTTTTTTTTTTTTTTTTGTTCCCGAGGTGGATTCTTGCTTTGTCGCCCAGAGCTGGAGTGCAATGGCACAATCTTGGCTCACTGCAACCTCTACCTCCCAGATTCAAGCAATTCTCCTGCCTCAGCCTCCCAAGTAGCTGGGATTACAGGCGTGTGCCACCACGCCCGCCTAATTTGTGTAATTTTAGTAGAGACTTTAGTAGAGGTTTCACCATGTTGGCCAGGCTGGTCTCGAACTCCTGACCTCGTGATCTGCCCACCTCAGCCTTCCAAAGTGCTGGGATTACAGGAGTGAGCCACTGCACCCGGCCCTTTTCTACTTTTTTTTTGAGACGGAGTCTCGCTCTGTCTTCCAGACTGGAGTGCAGTGGCGCAATCACTGCTCACTGAAAGCTCTACCTCCCTGGGGTCAAGTGATTCTCCTGCCTCAGCCTTCCGAGTAGCTGGGATTACAGGTGCGCGCCACCACACCCGGCTCATTTTTGTACTTTTATTAGAGACAGGGTTTCACCATGCTGGCCAGGCTGGTCTCGAACTCCTGACCTCGTGATCCACCCGCCTCAGCCTCCCAAAGTGCTGGGATTACAGGTGTGAGCCACTGCGCCCAGCCTCCCCTTTTCTACTTTTATAACAAGATTTTCCTGTTGCACCTCATAATGTTTACATTGATGATGCCTATAGGACCTCTTCTTTTGTTTTTTTCCCTTTATCTCCATGAATTTAGAATACATCCTTCAGTAATTTCAGTTCAGTTTACACATTAATTCCTCATTTTTCCTTCCCCAGTAGTCTTCTGGATTAGGAATTCCACTCTAATAATGTAATAATAATTATTAATTGTATCAATTGTGTACCTATTAACTATTATATAACACTAAAATATATGTAACTTTACAATATAAATATATCATAAATATAATAAATAAATGAAATATAAAGATATTATTAATAATATAAATGATAATGATTTTCCTGATGTAAACTAGAGTAAATCTACCTACTTGTAACTTGAAGACCACCAAACCACTCTAAACTGTGGACTTTTCCCTACTCCCAGTTAAATTTACTATTTCCTCTCAGTTTAGGGATTATCTTTTAACAATATTTTATTCAGAGCTCCATAAAGTCTCTAACTTGTCAGAGCCATATCCCACAGAGCCAGTTGTGATCTGATTAAAACTCTGATTTGAAACTTTCAGACCCGTTTGATGGAGCTGCACCGCCAGTGGGAATTACTTCTGGAGAAGATGCGAGAGAAAGGAATCAAACTGCTGCAGGCCCAGAAGTTGGTGCAGTACTTACGGGAATGTGAGGACGTGATGGACTGGATCAATGACAAGGCACGTTTTGAGAAGAAAGGTTTGCTAAGCCTTACTCAAAGAAAGGGAAGAGACTCCTCCGTGATCTGTAGCGAGACCCAGTGTTAGCACAGATACGGCCATTATAAGTGAAAGGGTGGAAGTGGGATTGCTGTCTCTCCAGCTGCCCTCTAGGTGTATGCGCTATTCAGTAACTCTGAAGCCTGGAGTCGCTGAGACAGAAATGCTATGAGCTCAACATGTTAACTTTCTATGGGAGGAACTAAAATCACAAACCACAGAGAAAACCATATCCATTAAAGCTAACATGGCTCCATCCCTAATGTGTCTGTTTCATGCTTCTGGAAGCCATTGTTAACAAATGTTGGTTGGTGACTCTGGCTCTCTTACGGTCCCTGAATAGGAAGCAATTGTTACTTCTGAAGAGCTGGGCCAGGATCTGGAGCATGTAGAGGTTTTACAGAAGAAATTTGAAGAGTTTCAAACAGATATGGCTGCTCATGAAGAAAGAGTTAATGAAGTGAACCAATTTGCTGCCAAACTCATACAGGTAAATAGCAAAGTGCTGTGTGTCTCACAACATTATTATGTTAACTGTTTAGTATATTCAGGAGAAAATTTTGATGATTGGTCCCCTAATTTCTGAGTGAGCAAGTTTTGTAAGCATGTCTAAGAGTTTTGTTTAGATGTGTAAGGCACAATACTGATTACTCCTAAATTGGAAGATGCTTTTAATGTGTTGATTGGGCAGGAAGGGCAGAGTTCATTTGATCTGTTTCCTCCTCCCACTTTTGGGTAGGGCTGGGTGAAGCTTTTATTGGGCTGCTGAAGCTAGGTCTCAGGGTTTCTCAGACGAAGGTGTGGTGGTGAATGCTAAGTTAGTGTTGGCAGATGTCCACCAATGCCTTGGGGCTCTTGCCTTCCTTTTTTTTTTTGCCTTCCTTTTTTTATTTGAAGCTTCCCTGGGCTCTCCTGGGAGCCTGAGAGAACCTTGTCGTTAATAGGCTCTCCACTCTGGCGCTGGAGCCCGTTAAGAGGGAATGGCAACTGTTCCCCAGTGCCCACGTGTACGATCCTGTAAGCTGCTTCCACTCTGAGTCCAAAGGGTTCCATGGACATCAAGTACTCAGAACCAGAGAGTTTTACTTTTAGGGAAATTTGATTTGGGGTACAAGTTTTAAATGTATAAATCTGCTTACAGGCTGGTACTTGTTTCCTTTTCTGGTCTGTGATTAAGAGAAAGAATACCCGGCATTCCTCAGAAATATCTCACCCTTTCACAGTGACAGATGTGTTACCTTTCCAAACCCTAGGCTTTCCTACAGTTGAGCTTGAGAAGAGTAGTCAGGCCAAACCCATGGTATCCCAAATGGATTCAAGAACCCTGAAATGCTTCACTTTATTACTGTATATCATATTTTTAAAAACACCAAAATGTGGTTGGTAGGGAAGGATACTTTTAAAGAAATGTCTCTAAGCTGGATGCAGTGGCATCTGCCTGTAGACCCAGCTACTCTACTCAGACCCAGGCTGACAAGGCAGGATCACTTGAGACCAGCCTGGGTAACATAGCAAGACCCTGTCTCAAAAAAGAAAAAAAGAAATGTCTTCAGTCTAAATCCAGGAACAAACTGTTAAGCCCTGAAAATTATGTTTATGTGCAAGAATGCTTAACAACCTCATGAACATCTGAAATACCAAATTTTCAAGCAGTTAGGGTAGATGAGTACATGGATAAAGCTACCATAAAGTTGCGGCCAAACTATTTATTAACAAAGGTTTTTGGCACTTTGCACATAACCACTTTATAGACTAACCCCACTACTCCAAAAGATAGAGAATGGCTCTCCTCTTTTTACATAAGAAATAGAAACTCTTTGGAGTTGTAGTTCACCTTGTATCATGTAGACCATTATTTCTTGTGTTGTGATTCTCTTCAGAGTGGTGATTTGCTAAGATACTTCAAGGAACCAACCCCAGGGTAACTAGTTGGAGAAGCCAGAAGTTGTGTACAAATCCAGTCTCGTCTCTTCCTTGTTTAGGAGCAGCACCCTGAGGAGGAACTGATCAAGACTAAGCAGGATGAAGTCAATGCAGCCTGGCAGCGGCTGAAGGGCTTGGCTCTGCAGAGGCAGGGGAAGCTCTTTGGGGCAGCTGAAGTTCAGCGCTTTAACAGGTGTCAAGCAAGAGTGGGCTTTGGGGAAAGGGCCTCAACCTGGAGGGGAGTTGTGAAGCACAGGGCATGTGCTGGTGAGCTGTCGGGGCTGACTGGGCCTTGGTCCCATGGAGTGTTCCTAGTTCTAGGGAGATGTCATTGCTGTAGATTAACTGGCGCCTTTGTTCTGTAGGGATGTGGATGAGACTATCAGTTGGATTAAGGAAAAGGAGCAGTTAATGGCCTCTGATGATTTTGGCCGAGACCTGGCAAGTGTTCAGGCTCTGCTTCGGAAGCACGAGGGTCTAGAGAGAGATCTTGCTGCTCTAGAAGACAAGGTGGGTTTTACAAGCAGCTGATTCTGTAAATAAGTTACCAAGGGTCAGGAGAATAGTTCTGACGGAGTTCATTTCTAGGTCAAAGCCCTGTGTGCTGAGGCTGACCGCCTGCAACAGTCCCACCCTCTGAGTGCAACACAGATTCAAGTGAAGCGAGAGGAACTGATTACAAACTGGGAGCAGATCCGCACCTTGGCGGCAGAGAGACATGCACGGCTCAATGATTCATACAGGTGCAAATAATGCTCAAGGTCTTAACCCGTATCATTTGACTTCTTTTTAGGAAGCAGGAATAGCAGAGTTAAGGGTCTGTGTTCTGTGGAAGTGTCAGGTATCACCTACCAATGCAGATCACTTCTTACCTATGTTCTCTGTTGGGAGACTGGCAACTGTATCATGTGTAGTATGTGTATGCTATTTACAACTTCAAAAATTCTTCTGTTCTGCATCACTGCATTATGACTGATAGAATGGAAATATCCCCTTAAGTATCTGAGTATCACATGAAATATCTTATTACAGCCAGATTGGAGAGGAAGAGAATGCTTCTTACTAGCCAAGGGTTGAACCTGGGAATAACAAGGAAGTTGAAAATGTGGGACAGGGTTGGGGCTTTATAGTGATGGACAGAACCTAAGTTTTAAAGTGTTGATTTCAGCCTTCTCTTGCTTTCCTTCACAGTCTAGATTGGTAGAATTTCATATTTCCCAGAATTAGAGTTTGTATGATTTTTTAGACATTTGAGAACATAGAATTCAGAGCTTTAGGGAGGCCATTTTCCACCCTGGAACCTCCGCTGGAAACATAATGTCTTCCTTTGGTTTTTCCTAGGCTTCAACGCTTCCTTGCTGACTTCCGTGACCTCACCAGCTGGGTGACTGAGATGAAAGCCCTCATCAATGCAGATGAGCTTGCCAATGATGTGGCTGGGGCTGAAGCCCTGCTAGATAGACACCAAGAGCACAAGGTAATAGTATCTCTAGCATCTTCCAGAAGTGAAGATTTTAGCTTATAATGCAACAGTATATCAATGTTGGGTGAGGCCTGTAGTTGGAGTTGGTACCACGTTATTCACAGGTGTCGCTCATCATAAGGATTGTGGTTGGTTTTGCCTTTGGAGACCTAGTCTACCTGCTTCTGATAGAGGCTTAACTGGGTTTAGTGTCAAGAAGTTCACTGTGGTCCCTAAAAGCAAACAGACAAGCTCTGGCGAGATAGAAGTGCTACTACTTGGCACGTTGATCCTTTGTGATGTAAAAAGTATTTGTTGGGCTGAGCACAGTGGCTTATGCCTATAATCCCAGCACTTTGGAAGGCCAAGGCAGGTGGATCACAGAGTCAAGAGATCAAGATCATCCTTGCCAACATGATGAAACCCCATCTCTACTAAAAATACAAAAATTAGCTGGCCTTGGTGGCACCTGCCTGTAGTCCCAGCTACTCAGGAGTCTGAGGCAGGGGAATCGCTTGAACCCGGGAGGCGGAGGTTGTAGTGAGCCATGATCGCACCATTCTACTCCCGCCTGGACAACAAGAATGAAACTCCATCTCTCAAAAAAAAAAAAAAAAACCTGAGAGGTTTTAATGTGCTAGATACAAAATCAATATACTGAAAGTCAAACATGTTTCTCTACACTAGCAACAGAAACATAATTTTTAAAAATACTACTTATTAGAGCAGAAAATATAAAGTACTTAGGAATAAATCTAACAAAAGTATGTAAGACATTTGTGGAGAAAACTATAAAACTTTGTTAAAAGGCATTAAATAAAAACCGAATAGATAGAATGATTTATCTAGTGCACAGATAGAACGATCTTTTGTGAAGGTGTAAATTCCCACCAGGATATATACAGTTAATTCAGTTCTAGTCAGGTGCTCAGCAGGTATATGTGTATGTGTGTGTTTCTTTTTGCAATGAGATGAGCTGATTCCAAAACTGATTTGGAAGAAAAAAATTTTTAAAAGGCTGAGACAATGTTGAAGATCATGGTGGGGCCAGGGAGGGACTCACCCTACCAGGTTCTATAAAATAATAGTAAACAAGTCCATTTGGCACAAAGAAGACAGAGCACTGGAACAAAAGAGAGCTCAGACCCATGTGAATGTGTGGAACCTTGACAAACAACAGGTGACCTGAAAACCATTTGAAAAGGACTTAGTGAGTGATACTCTCACATTTGATGACCTAGATTGATTATGTATTAGGAAACCTGGCCTAATCTTTCATTTTGTTCCTCGTTTTAGATATCATAGTTTGGCTTATAATGCTTATGTAAACTGCAACACCTTGTTTTCATTTTGTAAGATGCTAGGCATAAACCATGGCTTTGTTTTTTTCTCCTGTAGGGTGAAATTGATGCTCATGAAGACAGCTTCAAATCTGCAGATGAATCTGGACAGGCACTGCTTGCTGCTGGTCATTACGCCTCAGATGAAGTGAGGGAGAAGGTAAGAGAAGAGAAATGGAGCTTTTGAGGAGCAAATTACATCTTTTACTAAGTCTCTGAAAGCTATTATTCATCCTTAAATATCCAGACATTGAATTCACCATGATATGTGAGAAACTTTCCTTTTTCTGCAGAGATTTAAAAAGAAGCTATGTGTGTAGTGTGCGGATTTTCTGAGAGACAGTCCTTATTTGGGGCATGTGTGGCACGTTTCCTACTTACAGGGACTTTTTGTATTGAGCTGAGTCTTGCATTAGGAGTTGCAGCAAAGAGGAAACACATTTTTATAAAATGATACATAGGCCGGATGTGGTGTGACCCCAGCACTTTCAGAGGCCAAGGCAGGAGCATTGCTTGAAACCAGGAATGGGAGACCAGCCTGAACAACATAGTGAGACCCCATCTTGACAAAAAATTGATAAATTAGCCAGACATGGTGGCACATTCGTATAGTTCTAGCTACTCGAGAGAATTGCTTGAACCCAGGAGTTCAAGGTTACAATGAGTTATGATTTGCACCACTGCACTCCAGCTTGAGTGGCAGAGTGAGACCCTGTCTCTAAAAAAAAAAAGAAAGTAAAATAAAATATGTATGTATGTAAGTTTTGAAGTATCTGGGAGTATAAAATTGCCTAGGAACATTAGATAAATAATGATTTATATATTTTCTAATATTATATAGAGTAAAAGAAGACATATCAACGACCTGTCATTAGTAGCTTCGGAGCCTAAAGTCTTGGGGGTTTCTGAATTTATTTTCCATATGTTATAGAGCACCCACTCAGTTGACATTTCTCAGTGGAGAGTCCCTACGCCATTTATACTGCCTCACTTTTAAATGGATGCCCTGTTTCTTCTACTTGGGAGTTTACTTACTGTTTTTACCTAAAGTCATTTGTGATCATGTGGCAATAAATTAATTCTAGATTAATTAAAACAGGCCATCCCTTTTATATTGAACATGCACATACAACATGAATGTTGTTTTTCCCCTTTTGCAAATCAGAAAAAAGGCCTGAAGATTAGCACTAGGATTAGGAATTCCAGGCTAGCTGTTCTGTTTGCCTCGGAGTCATTAGGGCTGACCTCATCTCCCTGACCATGTCTCCTATGCCCCCAAGCTGACCGTCCTTTCTGAGGAGAGAGCAGCGCTGCTGGAGCTGTGGGAGCTACGCAGGCAGCAGTACGAGCAGTGCATGGACCTGCAGCTCTTCTACCGGGACACTGAGCAGGTGGACAACTGGATGAGCAAGCAGGAGGTAATCTGTGAGCAAAGCCTTGTCAGTGATGGGAGAAGAAGGACCTGTATTTTATCTCCTCGGGTAGTGTGCTTGTTTTGTTTTAGGACATCAGTACCATGTTAGTTCTGAATCTATTGAAGAGGGGGAATTGAGCAAGCTTCTCTCAGCTCTGCCAGCATCTCTCCCTGCTGAGATTGCAAGGCCTTCAGAAAAGGCCCCAGCTTTTCAGATTTGTGTGATGTAAAATGTTTTATTAAAGAGATTTTTTTCTAGGCCGGGCGCGGTGGCTCAAGCCTGTAATCCCAGCACTTTGGGAGGCCGAGACAGGCGGATCACTGGTCAGGAGATCGAGACCATCCTGGCTAACATGGTGAAACCCCGTCTCTACTAAAAAAAAAAAAATACAAAAAAACTAGCCAGGCA
>NW_016813389.1:595944-600017 GCF_001698545.2 Rhinopithecus bieti
AAAAAAAAAAAAAAAGAAAATATATCTTAGAAATAAGAATTTGGAAAGCTATTAACCTGTATTTGACCCCTGCCAGGAGATTGTGGCACAGCTAGTGTCTCCAGTCTTGAATGGAGGTAGCCCAGTCTTAAGATATGCAACTGATAACATCAAGCAAAATCTCAAAAGTTGTGAGAAAAATGTCATCACCAACCTTTGGGTGAAAACCTTGACCTGTATTAAAGTTTGGTGTGTTTTATGATCTGTTCAGCCGTTACTTTTCTCTAGAGGCCAAGCTCAGGACTAATGTGCTTACCAATGAATAACTTTTATCTTCCTTCCTAGGCATTAGATGAATTTGCAACCAAGCTAATTCAGAACAACCACTATGCAATGGAAGATGTGGCCACTCGCCGAGATGCTGTAAGTTTGTAGGTTCTTCATGCTTCTCCTTTTTGGTACGTGCGTCTCTCTTCTAAGATGTTCCAGTTAAGTCTCTTCAACTGGACATCCCTTTGGGCATAAACACTAGAGACTCACAGGGGATCCTTGTCTTTCAGCTGTTGAGCCGCCGCAATGCCCTTCACGAGAGAGCCATGCGTCGCCGGGCCCAGCTAGCCGATTCTTTCCATTTGCAGCAGTTTTTCCGTGATTCTGATGAGCTCAAGAGTTGGGTCAATGAGAAGATGAAAACTGCCACAGATGAAGCTTATAAAGTAATGTACTATTAGTGTTGCTGTGTAGCACTTGATTAGTAAGCTAAACATAGCTCTCACAAATAAATGATAGCTAAAGGACAAAATAAGGGATTCCAAAAACCACACTACTTAATGTAAGCCAACTGTTTTATACATTCCTCCATAAAGATAAGTATGAAGGTAATGCAAGGGAACTTGACATACTCAGGTTTAAGATAGAAAGAATCCCCTTCTTTCTTTTATTGGCAGGATCCATCCAACCTACAAGGAAAAGTACAGAAGCATCAGGCTTTTGAGGCTGAGCTCTCAGCAAACCAGAGCCGAATTGATGCTTTGGAGAAAGCTGGCCAAAAACTGATTGATGTCAACCACTATGCCAAGGACGAAGTAGCAGCTCGTATGAATGAGGTGATCAGTTTGTGGAAGAAATTGCTAGAGGCCACTGAACTGAAAGGTAAGAGAAGATGTTCCATTGGATTGTGACATGCATATTTGGGGAACTAAATACCCCTTTCTATGAAGTATTTTAGGGACATACACCCCTAAAGTAAGGTGAAGTGGATGACTTTGGCATTAAGGATAATTTTCTGTGTAGGAATTACTTGGCTTAAGTTCTTGATAATAGTTTGGTAAATGTGGTTGAGCATACTGGTTGGTGAGGGAGTCTGAGTGAGAAGGAACAGAATTGGGCCTCATTGCTGAAAATCAAAGTTCAGCTGAGAGCCAAGGGCATTTACTAATTCTCCAGTGTCCTTGTATCTCAAGGGGGTTAGAATGCTTCCAGTTCAACCTTGAGACGGTAGAGCAGAGGCTGCAATTGATATTTCCTTTCCCTTTGTGACGTAAGTGAAGGAATAAAATTCTGATCTATATAGTCCTTCACCACGATGCTACTGTTCATGGGCAGTGTCGGCAGAAGGGTAATGCTAAGCAATGCAAAATTAAACTTGCTTCCTTCCATAGGAATAAAACTTCGTGAAGCCAACCAGCAACAGCAATTTAATCGCAATGTTGAGGATATTGAATTGTGGCTGTATGAAGTAGAAGGTCACTTGGCTTCGGATGATTATGGCAAAGATCTTACCAATGTGCAGAACCTCCAGAAGAAACATGCCCTACTAGAGGCAGATGTGGCTGCTCACCAGGTAGTGTGAGCTGGGGGCTGTGGTTGGGCAAGTGAATGCAGAAACCATAGGAGGGAGGAAAAGCCAGTAATTTCAGACTAAATGAGTTTTGGGAGGGATGAAATGTGTTGATTTTCTTAGATCACTCTTTGCTGCATGTGCTTCTGCTCAAAGTAAATATCATCCCTTAGAGCTTTCTAGGAGCCTCAGATGAAGGAAGGAACTAGCAGAAAGAATACTCTCAGGGGTGGGAAAAAGACCTTATCAACTTTTCTTTGTATACGATAAAACCACACCAAAGTAAAGTCAGCTCTGTTTTTTCACATTCCCAGGACCGAATTGATGGCATCACTATTCAGGCCCGCCAATTCCAAGATGCTGGCCATTTTGATGCAGAAAACATCAAGAAGAAACAGGAAGCCCTCGTGGCTCGCTATGAGGCACTCAAGGAGCCCATGGTTGCCCGGAAGCAGAAGCTGGCTGATTCTCTGCGATTGCAGCAGCTCTTCCGGGATGTTGAGGATGAGGAGACGTGGATTCGAGAGAAAGAGCCCATTGCCGCATCTACAAATAGAGGTCAGTCTGCTTCCCTCAGGTAGGAATCAACTTGGGAAAGGCTATGCTGTTGTAGCATAGAGGGGATGGATATCAGGATGGGCAGGGTCAAGTTTAAATTATCGAACTGGAACCATGGTGGTAGCTAAGAATGACAAATCAGTGCTAACTTTTCTCTTCATGGTTGGATAACTGGGGAGTGGTGTCTGCTTTCAGGTAAGGATTTGATTGGGGTCCAGAATCTGCTAAAGAAACATCAAGCCTTACAAGCAGAAATTGCTGGACATGAACCACGCATCAAAGCAGTTACACAGAAGGGGAATGCCATGGTGGAGGAAGGTGAGTAATTGGCATCAGTGATGTGGCTTGGCGCTGCTCCTTGTATCTCCCCTTCTTGCCAAGAGCATGGCCATGTGGGCATAACAGACCGGGCTCTGGGGCTGAATACCATCCCAATTCTTTACTGACTGTACGACCTGACCAGACCTTATCCTTTCTGAGCCTGAATTTCTTTTTTTTTTTTTTTGAGACGGAGTCTCACTCTGTCACTCAAGGTGGAGTGCAGTGGTGCGATCTCAGCTCACTGGAACCTCTGCCTCCCAAGTTCAAGCAGTTCTCCTGTCTCAGCCTCCAAGTAGCTGGGACTACAGGCACACACCAGCATACCCAACTAATTTTTGTATTTTTAGTAGAGACGAGGTTTCACCATATTGGTCAGGCTGATGTTGAACTCCTGACCTCAGGTGATCCACCTGCCTCGGCCTCCCTGAGTGCTGGGATTACAGCTGTGAGCCACCATGCCCGGGTCTGAGCCTGAATTTCTTATCTGTGAAATGGGGATGACAACACCTCTCCTGATGCAGTAGTGAATAAGTGAAACCAAGTAGGGAAAGAGCTGAAAGAGGGCCTGCACATGGCAGTCTCAGTAACTGAGTGCTACAGTGGTACTGTTACTAGTCTTTATAATACTATCACTAATGCCAACTTGCGATATCTGCTTCTTAGAGTCTAGGTAGAGGTCATGGTTTGAGGAGGCAAAAAATGAAACAGTCCTTTAAAGGGTTAGAACCTGAGCCTCTCAAAAAAATTGGAATTATGAAAGGGCACAGCTCACCAAAACATAGTAATGAAAGGGCTGTGAATACACAGAGAAAACTTCTTTTTGTCCTTCTGTAATGTGTCAACATAGTTTTTGTTATCCTCTTTCCCTACCCGCCTTCCAGGCCATTTTGCTGCAGAGGATGTGAAGGCCAAGCTTCACGAGCTGAACCAAAAGTGGGAGGCGCTGAAAGCCAAAGCCTCCCAGCGTCGGCAGGACCTGGAGGACTCTCTGCAGGCCCAGCAGTACTTTGCTGATGCTAATGAGGCCGAATCCTGGATGCGGGAGAAAGAACCCATTGTGGGCAGCACGGACTATGGAAAGGACGAAGACTCTGCTGAGGTAACCAGGCTTGGGAAGCGTCTTACCTGCCAGGGAAGTGGAACAGGGCTTGTACTGGGAAGGAAGTTAGGAGAAGTAGTGATGCATGGGAGCTGTGCATCACAATGATTGTTTTTAAAGATGTTTTGGAATCCATTTTTTACTTTTTTTTTTTAAGACAGGGTCTCACTGTTGCTGAGGCTGGAATGCAATGGTACAATTGTGGCTCACTGCAGCCTCAAACTCTGGGACTATATAGGCAGGTAGCACTAGGCCTAGCTACGCTTTTTTTTTTTT
>NW_016813389.1:600474-609536 GCF_001698545.2 Rhinopithecus bieti
CTCTGTCGCCCAGGCTGGAGTGCAGTGGCCGGATCTCAGCTCACTGCAAGCTCCGCCTCCCGGGTTTACGCCATTCTCCTGCCTCAGCTTCCCGAGTAGCTGGGACTACAGGCGCCCGCCACCTCGCCCGGCTAGATTTTTGTATTTTTTAGTAGAGACGGGGTTTCACCGGGTTAGCCAGGATGGTCTCGATCTCCTGACCTCGTGATCCGCCCGTCTCAGCCTCCCAAAGTGCTGGGATTACAGGCTTGAGCCACCGCACCCGGCCGCGCTTGTTAATTTTAATGTTATTTATAGTAGAGAGAGGGTCTTGCTATGTTGTCCAATCTGGTTTCAAACTCCTGGCCTCAAACGATCCTCCTGCCAAGGCTTCCCAAAATGCTGGGATGATAGGAATGAGCCACCCCTCCTGGCCCTTTTTTACTTTTTTTTTTTTTGAGACGAAGTCTCGCTCTTGCCCAGGCTGGAGTGCAGTGGCTGGATCTCGGCTCACTGCAAGCTCCACCTCCCGGGTTTACGCCATTCTCCTGCCTCAGCCTCCCGAGTAGCTGGGACTACAGGCACCCGTCACCTCGCCCGGCTAGTTTTTTTGTATTTTTTAGTAGAGACGGGGTTTCACCGTGTTAGCCAGGATGGTCTCGATCTCCTAACCTCGTGATCCGCCCGTCTCGGCCTCCCAAAGTGCTGGGATTACAGCTTGAGCCACCACACCCGGCCTTTTTACTTTTTATTATGAAAATTTAATCATACCTAAAGGAGAGAGAAGATGATTGTCACTCACCTTCAACCATTAACATTTGCCATTCTTGTTTCATCTATGTGAAACCATGTGTGTGTTTACATACATACTAACGTACCAACATGCACACATATGCGTATACATAACTACAAACATACTAGCATACACATGTACATACCAATGTGCACATATACGCACATACCAACATGCACACATATATACATAGATGTACTTGGTTTTTTACTGGTTATCTGTTTTTTGACTAAAATTTTCAAATTTTATTCATAAAGGTCTAGGTATAGTTCCTGTACCTAGCTCTTTCCAGTCTTCACAAAAACTAGAATGAGTTGACTTTTCCTTTTTTTTTTTTTTTTTTTTTTAGGATAGAGTCTCACTCTGTCATCCAGGTTGGAGTGCAGTGGCACAATCTCAGATCACTGCAACCTCCGCCTCCTGGGTTCAAGCAATTCTTCTGCCTCAGCCTCCCGAGTAGCTGGGATTACAGGCACCCGCCACCACGCCCAGCTAATTTTTTTTGTATTTTTAGTAGAGATGGGATTTCACCACATGGGCCAGTTTGGTCTTGAGCTCTTGACCTCAAGTGATCTGCCTGCCTTAGCCTCCCAAAGTGCTGGGATTACAGGCATGAGGCACCGCGCTCGTTCTGTCTTTTAGGCTGGAGTACAGTGATGCAATCACGACTCCCTACAGCCTTGACCTCCTGTGCTCAGCAGTCTTCCTCCTCAGTCCCCTGAGTAGCTTGGACTACAGGCACGCACCATCACATCTGGCTCATTTTTGTATTTTCTGTAGAGATGAGGTTTCACTATGTTGCCCAGGCTGATCTTGAACTCCTGGGCTCAAGCTGTCTGCCTGCCTCAGCCTCCCAAAGTGCTGGGATTACAGGCATGAGCCACTGTGCCCAGACCAGGATGAGTAGGCTATAAACATAATATATATGATTGTCCCAAAATACGGGAAACTTGAAAAACTTTGAAAATGGTATTAGCACTGTAAGAAGGGCAGGAGGTGATCACGTCATTGTGTAACTAAGAAAGGCTGTTGAGGCAGGATGGCAGGTTGGTGAGGCAGTGGAGGATGGGAGGCTTCAGCCCCTGTGCAGTGCTCCACGTGTGGTTTTGGTTTCAGGCTCTACTGAAGAAACACGAAGCTTTGATGTCAGATCTCAGTGCCTATGGCAGCAGCATCCAGGCTTTGCGAGAACAAGCACAGTCCTGCCGGGTAAACCTGTAACAGTTTATGGGTTACTGGAGGGAGGCGTTGGGGGCTGGGAACGTGGAAGGATCCAGATACTGTCAACAGGTGTTCCTATCATAGGCATCATTTGACTCTGCTATTAACTCTTGTGACACAAAGGTTTACAGAGAGTTTAGAATGAAATTTTTTTTTTTTTTCCTGAGACAAAGTCTCACTCTGTCACCCAGGCTGGAGTGCAGCGGCTGACCTCGGCTCACTGCAACCTCTGCCTCCCAGGTTCTAGCGATTCTCCTGACTCAGCTTCTCGAGTAGCTGGGATTACAGGTGTTCACCACCATGCCCAGCTAAAGTTTTTTTTTTTTTTTTTGAGATGGAGTCTTTTTTGAGATGGAGTCTCGCTCTGTCGCCCGGGCTGGATGGAATACAGTGGCACGATCTCGGCTCACTGCAAGCTCCGCCTCCCAGGTTCATGCCATTCTCCTGCCTCAGCCTCCTGAGTAGCTGGGACTACAGGCGCCCGCCACCACACCTGGCTGATTTTTTGTATTTTTAGTAGAGACGGGGTTTCACCGTGTTAGCCAGGATGGTCTCGATCTCCTGACCTCGTGATCTGCCCACCTCGGCCTCCCCAAGTGCTGGGATTACAGGCATGAGCCACCGCGCCTGGCCGAGATGGAGTCTTGCTAGAGTGCAGTGTTATGATCTCGGCTCAGTGCAACCTGTGCCTCCCAGGTTGAAGCAATTATCCTGCCTCAGCCTCCTGAGTAGCTGGGATTACTGGTGCCTGCCACCACGCCTAGCTAATTTTTGTATTTTTAGTAGAAATGGGGTTTCACCATGTTGGCCAGGGTAGTCTCAAATTCCTGACCTCAAGATCCGCCCGCCTCGGCCTCTCAAAGTGCTGGGATTATAGGCATGAGCCACTGTGCCCAGCCCTAATTTAAAATGAGATTTTTTTTTTTTTTTTTTTGAGACAGAGTTTCACCCTTGTTGCCCAGATTGGAGTGCAGTGGCACAATCTTGGCTCACCGCAACCTCCACCTCCCAGGTTCAAGTGATTCTCCTGCCTCAGCCTCCCGAGTAGCCGGGGTTACAGGCATGCACCACCACGCCTGGCTAATTTTGTATTTTTAGTGGAGATGAGGTTTCTCCATGTTGGTCAGGCTGGTCTCAAACTCCCAACCTCAAGTGATTTGTCTTGGCCTCCCAAAGTGCTGGGATTACAGGTGGGTGTCACTGCGCCCAGCCAAAATGAGATTTTTTTTTTTTTTTTTTTTTTTTTTTTTGAGACGGAGTCCCGCTCTGTCACCCAGGCTGGAGTGCAGTGGCGTGATCTCGGCTCACTGCAAGCTCCGCCTCCCGGGTTTACGCTATTCTCCTGCCTCAGCCTCCCGAGTAGCTGGGACTACAGGCGCCCGCCATCTCGCCCGGCTAATTTTTTGTATTTTTTAGTAGAGACGGGGTTTCACCGTGTTAGCCAGGATGGTCTCGATCTCCTGACCTGGTGATCCGCCCGTCTCGGCCTCCCAAAGTGCTGGGATTACAGGCTTGAGCCACCGCGCCCGGCCGAGATTTTTTTTTTAAAGATACCAAAAATTTAAAGTTCTTGGATCAGATTTTATTGGTAGCTTCAGTGAAGAACTCTCGTGAGTGTGTATTTGGTACATTTGGTACAGCTGGTGACATTTGAATCTGCTGCATACTTAGATGACTCAGTGTGGACCTGTTTTTACAATGTTTGCCCTTCCTTTGGATTTTTAGCAACAAGTGGCCCCCATGGATGACGAGACTGGGAAGGAGTTGGTCTTGGCTCTCTATGACTATCAGGAGAAGAGTCCCCGAGAGGTCACCATGAAGAAGGGAGATATCCTTACCTTACTCAACAGCACCAACAAGGCAAGGCACAGAGAGTGGCTGCGTGTTTGTTCCACACTAGCACCTCCATGTATGCTCATTTGGGTTTCTGTGGGTTGTATGTCTCCCTGAAATGAAAAGACTTAGAATTCAAAGAGATAAGTTTCCTTACCAATCCACAACATGATATACATTTATGCAGTACTGTGTATGATCAAGACGTTAATCTGTCTTCTTGAATACCTGCAAGAAGCATAGATAATCACGCTCAGAAGGATAGCTTATTTTCACCATTGAGTATCTCTAGGTGGAATTCTTGACCTGTGGACCCAGAGTTTGCTGTATAACTTGGACCTGTTGGTTCTTACTGCAGACTACAGGCTACATCTCAGCCCAGCAGATCATTGAAGACAGCTGTGACCTCACCCCGCAGGCTTTTGTCTTCTCCAGGCTCAATAATGACAATAATAAATCCATCCTGGTCCATCAGCCTTTCTTCCCTAACAAACTCTGAATTGACAGTGGCCTTGAAGCGTCCACAGATTATCTGACTGATCCTGAAAGAGGCCTGCCTTCCATTTTAGTTAAGGCTGGAGAAATGTCGTTGGCCATTTTTAAGAGCCAATTTATTCCCACTCCCACACCTTATTTATCCTTGTCATGATACTTTGAGGAAACCTGTGATTCTTATCTTTCTGTTAATTCTAATTTAAACTTAAACCAACTTGTGGTCTAGCTTTGGTTTATACAAAGCAGCATTGCCCAGTAGAACTTTCCGTGATGGTGGAAATGTAAGGTGTCTGTGCTGCCTCTGTAGTAACTACTAGCTACGTGTGATAGTAGGCCCTTAAAATATGGCTAGTACAACTGAGTGTTTTATTTAATTGAATTATAACTCAATGAGGCTGGGCATACAGTGGCTCACGCCTGTAATCCCAGCACCTTGGGAGGCCTAGACGGGAGGATCGCTTGAGCCCAGGAGTTCGAGACCAACCTGGGGCACATAGCGAGACCTCATGTCTTTTTTTTTTTTTTTTTTTTTGTAAGATGGGGTCTTGGCTCTGTCGCCCAGGCTGGAGTGCAGTGGCGCGACTCAGCTCACTGCAAGCTCCAGTTTCCCGGTTCACACCATTCCTCCTGCCTCAGCCTCCCAATAGCTGGGACTAAGGCCCGCCCGCCACCCAGCCCAGAAAATTTTTTTGTATTTTTTAGTAGAAGACAGGGTTTCACCATGTTAACCAGGATGGTCTCGATCTCCTGACCTCTTGATATGCCCGCCTCAGCCTCCCAAAGTGCTGGGATTACAGGTGTGAGCAACCGTGCTTGGTCTGAGACCTCATCTCTATTTGTATTTAAAAAAAAAAAAAAAAAGCCAGGCGTGGTAGTTCACGCCTGTAATCTCAGCACTTTGGGAAGCTGAGGCGGGTGGATCACAGTGTCAGGAGATCGAGACCATCCTGGCCAACATGGTGAAACCCCGTCTCTACTAAAACACAAAAAATTAGCTGGGCGTGGTGGCGCATGCCTATAGTCCCAGCTACTTGGGAGGCTGAGGCAGGGGAATCGCTTGAACCCGGGAGGCAGAGGTTGTAATGAGCCAAGATGGTGCCACTGCACTACAGCCTGGTGATAGAGCAAGACTCCATTTCAAAAATAAAAAGTTCTAACTCAATGAAAGTTCATTGGGCACATGTGGCTGGTGGCTCCAGTGTTAGCACAGTTCTGGAGCATCTAAGCGGAGAGAAACCTGGCCTTAGTGGCAGGCAGCATTGCTCTTCTGCCTATGACCCTCTGCAGGTGTGGTAGGTGAGGAAGGGACTGAATTATCAGACCTTATGCAAAGTGACTTTACTACTGTTTTGGGCCTCTTAAAACAATTAATGCTGTCTTGTGTGTGCACACACATGACCTCCTTGGATTCTCCCTCTCAGAGAAGGAATTTGTTTTCAGTTCTCTGTCTTTTTTCTTTAGGATTGGTGGAAAGTGGAAGTGAACGATCGTCAGGGTTTTGTGCCAGCTGCTTACGTGAAGAAATTGGATCCCGCCCAGTCAGCCTCCCGGGAGAATCTCCTGGAGGAGCAAGGCAGCATAGCGCTGCGGCAGGAGCAGATTGACAATCAGTAAGGATGACACCGGGGCCACAAGGACCAGGCGTCCCATAGGTGTACTCTGTTCCACATGGGCCGAAGCTTAGGCGTGTCCTGAGGCTCTTAGAGCCCACCTGCATGCCTCCTGCTGTCTCCACCCCACTTTGAGCCCACAGACCTCCCTGTTTGGGTCTCAAACCCCTGACTAATGATTTATTTTGCTTTTTTTTTTTCCACCAGTGTTCATGAGTTTTTCCTAAACAGAATTTTCTTTTTTTTTTTTTTTTTTTTTTTGAGAAGGAGTCTCGCTCTGTCACCCAGGCTGGAGTGCAATGGCCAGATCTCGGCTCACTGCAAACTCCGCCTCCCGGGTTTACGCCATTCTCCTGCCTCAGTCTCCCGAGTAGCTGGGACTACAGGCGCCCGCCACCTCGCCCGGCTAGTTTTTTGTATTTTTTTAGTAGAGACGGGGTTTCACCGTGTTAGCCAGGATGGTCTCGATCTCCTGACCTCGTGATCCGCCCGCCTCGGCCTCCCAAAGTGCTGGGATTACAGGCTTGAGCCACCGCGCCCGGCCTAAACAGAATTTTTCTAATCATTGCCATTTGTCTTTTGGTTCGAGATGCTTTTCGAAATTGGATATTCAGATTCTACACCCCTAAAACTCCACTTTGAAAAGCTGCTTTCAGAGCTTCTCTGCCATAGCTTTGAGCTCTGAGAATGGAATTTTTTAATGAAATGGCTCTGTCCTCTTTCCTGTAGCTGAGTCCCCATATTGCCCTGTGTCCCTCCTTTAGGGTATTTCTGACTCCACTAATGGAATCAGCAGTTTTGGACACTTGAGAAGTATCCAGGAAATACATTCCCACTAGAGTTTGGGTAGAATAGTGGAATTTTTGGATTCCAGTGATCCTTAGTAAGATCAGAGTTATTTGTCCACTTATAGATTCTGTTATTACTGAGATAAGAATGGAAGGTTTTGGTTTGTATTTTTTTTTTTTTTTGGGACAGAGTCTCGCTCTGTCACCCAGGCTGGAGTGCAGCGGCATGATCTTGGCTTACTGTAACCTCACCTCCCGGATTCAAGCGATATCCTGCCTCAGCCTCCCAAGTAGCTGGGACTGCTGGCATGTGCTACCACACCCAGCTAATTTTTGTATTTTTATTAGAGACAGGGTTTCACTGTGTTGGCCAGGCTGTTCTCAAACTCCTGACCTCATGATCCGCCCACCTTGACCTCCCAAAGTGCTGGGATTATAGGCGTGAGCCACCTCACCCGGCCTTGGTTTGTTTTCTTACCAGTAGTCTGGGTCATAAATATAAGAGGAAAAAGTAGATCAAATATATGGCTAAATTGCTTGTTAGCTCTCAGTAAAATTTCTTTCTAAGGGTAGTCCAGTCTGTTCCCTGACGTTGCTCTGTGAAGTTGCCAGTGTTTTCAGTAGGAAAATCTGCCTTAAGCATGGTGGCAGACCTGTCAGGAAAATGAAGGTGAACTAACCCTGTAATTTTCTTACTATTTCTATACTGTCATTTCACTCATGGCTTAGAGTGCTCCTTAGAGCTGTTGAATGAGTCCGTATTTTCCCAACATTAAGCATCCACCATCATGGTACCAGTCGGAGCTGCCGCCTTTCATCCCTGTGGATTAATCCCACTAATTTGTGCATGCTTTTGCTGTGCCCCCTCTGTGCAGGACGCGCATAACTAAGGAGGCCGGCAGTGTATCTCTGCGTATGAAGCAGGTGGAAGAACTGTGAGTAGGCTGAGAGTCTTGCAGAGCACCAGTGTCCACTGCTACCCTGTCCATTCTCCCTCTGCCGCTTCTCTTGAAGGCCTTTGTTCATCCAGAAAGATGAGGTGGTGGGAGGAACTGCCTGTCTGTGCAGCAGCTTTGGCTCACAAGGAAAGAGGTCGCGGTGCAGCTGTGTCGGTTGATGACTGCTTATCTCATTGGTTGCTTCCGTGTACAGCTGTGTGTTCAGAGTGGTGTTGGTTCCCCCTCCTGTTGGTTTTTGTGGTGGACCAGCCACTATCAGCAGCAAACCTGAAGGCCTGTTCTGTAGTTTTCCTTAGTAGGAAGGAAATCATATGCTTCTCTTAAAGTGCTGTGATTCTTGGTAACTCATTGCTTTTTTATTTCGCTTTGGGACACTTAGATTTGATGGTGATTCTAGTTTTTTTAACTTTTAGTTTTTTATTGTTTGTTGTTTTCGTGTTCAAAGATAATATTTCAGCCTTTTGTATTTTAGTTCCCGAGGGTTAGAATATCCTTTGATTCTTAAGAAATCTTTCAAGTAACAGAATGGCACAGAGATACTCAGTACTGTGCCTGATTTTCCTTCCGAACTTGCCAAAACTTTCTGAGAACTGAATGTATCATTTTAGAAATGTCCTACTAATATGGAGATAAAACATCCTATATGAGGATATTTTAAAACTGAGTGTACCTTCCCCCACCTCACCCCAGCCTGGGGGCTATTCAGAGAATTATAAAAGACAAAAAAAAAAAAAACCCTCTGTATACATTCTGCCCAGCAAATTCATTTCATCTCTCCACTGTAGTTGCATGAACCCTGTGTTACTGTGCTAAGCGCTTGGTTTCAGTCATTGTGGTTGTGTTGTTATAAGTGCAGAATTGGCCTGGAGATAAGTGTGCCTGGCTGTTCTAGCCACCTAGTTGTGAACAGTGTGTGCATATCTCTTAGGCTGTGGCGTGGGTACTTGGGATCCTCATCTTCATCTGATAACTCTGTTACTAGGGCATCATCATTACAAACTCGTAGCCTGGAATCCATATCTTGGAGACACCTTGTGGTTTGCCTTTATGTCAGCATTTACAAACTGCCTTCCTTGTCCCTCTTGTCTCCCTCTTGAATTCCATCAGATATCATTCTCTTCTGGAACTGGGTGAGAAGCGTAAAGGCATGTTGGAGAAGAGTTGCAAGAAGTTTATGTTGTTCCGTGAAGCGAATGAACTACAGCAATGGATCAATGAGAAGGAAGCCGCTCTGACGAGTGAGGAGGTCGGCGCAGACTTGGAGCAGGTTGAGGTGCTCCAGAAGAAGTTTGATGACTTCCAGAAGGTATGGGCAGTCTTAGAGCTCAGCTGAAAATTTATTTAAAGATTTTAGTCTCTTGATTTTTTTTTTTTTTTTTTTTTT
>NW_016813389.1:610943-620438 GCF_001698545.2 Rhinopithecus bieti
TNTCGATCTCCTGACCTCGTGATCCGCCCGTCTCGGCCTCCCAAAGTGCTGGGATTACAGGCTTGAGCCACCGCGCCCGGCGGACTAGTTTAGTTTTAAGGAAAGATATACTTTGTTCTCTACATGTTGTTATAAGAACTTTTCTAAGCCTAAACTGCAATAGATGTGAAAGTACTCTTTTTTTTTTTTAATTAGGGTAAATTTACAAAGCTAATAACCATTTTAAAGTGTACAATTCAGTGGTATTGAGTACATTCACAGTGTTGTGCAACCACCACCTCTAGTTCTGAAACATTTGTATCACTTCAGAAGAAAACCACATATCTGTCAAGCATTCATTTGCCATTCTCCCTAACCCCAGTGGCCCACGTAGCCACTCATCTGCTGCTTGCCTCCATATTTACCTATTCTGGACAATTTATAAAAATGGAATCACATTATGTGACTTTTTGTGACTGGCTTCTTTTGTTTATGTTTTTTTTCTTTCTTTTTTTTTGAGACAAGGTAGCATTCTGTTGCCCAGGCTGGAGTGCAATGGCCCAGTCTCAGCTTACTGCAGCCTCCGCTTCCTGGGCTCGAGTGATCCTCCTGTCTCAGCCTCCTGAGTAGCTGGGACTGTAGCTATGCACCACTATGCTCAGCTAATTTTTGTGTTTTTTGTAGAGACAAGGTTTCGCCATGTTGCCCAGTCAGGTCTCGAACTCCTGAGCTCAGGCTGTCTGCCCACCTTGCCCTCCCAAAGTGCTGGCTCACATCTGTAGATGTGAGCCACTGCACCTGGCCCATAATGTTTTCAAGTTTCATCCTTTTTGTAGCACATATCAGTACTCCATTCCTTTTTATTGCTGAATAATATTTGACTGACATACTACACATTGTTTATCCATTCCACCACTTAAAAGTATTCTTACAAAAAATTAAAATGAGGAGGAAGAGCTTCTTTCTCCTATAGTAACTGTGCATTAAAATTGTAGCTCATTTTTATTTATTTTTTAGAGATAGGGTCTCACTCTCTCGCACAGGCTAGAGTGCAGTGGGATGATCGTAGCTCACTGTAACCTTGAACTCCTGTGCTCAAGTGATCCTCCCACCTCAGCCACCCGTGTAGCTGGGCCTATGGACGTAGGCCACCACATCCATTATTATAATTGAAAAAATTTTTCTGGCCGGGCCCAGTGGTGCATGCCTGTAATCCCAGCACTTTGGGAGGCTGAGGCAGGCGGATCACCTGAGGTCAGGAGTTCGAGACCAGCCTGGCCAACGTAGTGAAACCTCATCTCTGCTGAAAATACAAAAAGTAGCTGGTCGTGGTAGTGCCTGCCTATAGTCCCAGCTACTCAGGAGGCTGAGGCACAAAGGTCACTTGAACCTAGGAGGCAGAGGTTGCAGTGAGCCGTGATCATGCCACTGCACTCCAGCCTGGGCAACAGAGTGAGACTGAGTCTCATTAGAAAAAAAAAAGAAAAAAAAATTTTCTGTGGAGATTGTGGTCTGGTTATGTTGCCCCAAGCTGGTCTTGAACTCCTTAAACAATCCTCCTGCTTTGGCTTCCCAAAATCCTGGGATTAAAGGTGTGAGTCACCACACCTGGCCTCTTCACATTTTAAAAACATTGTTTTAAAACCAAAAAGAGGTTTTAAAAAAGTATTTGATAAAAACATTTGCTGGGCATAGTGGTGTGTGCCTGTAGTCCAAGCTACTGAGAAGACTGAGGTAGGAGGATTGCTTGAGCCTGGGAGGTAGAGGCTGCAGTGATCCATGATTGCAATACTCCAGCCTGGGTGATAGCGAGACCTGTCTCCAAAAAAACCAAAAAACGAAAAAACTACAGTTAATGAAGTAAATTTGAGTCTAATAATTATCTGAGGGCTGGGAAAACCAATCCATAGGGATACATGTTGAACAGATCCTTAAAGATTTTTTTCTTTGTTTTGTTTTGTTTTTGTTTTGTTTTGAGACAAGAGTCTTGCTCTGTTGCCCAGGATGGAGTACAGTGGTGCAATTTCGGCTCACTGCAAACTCTGCCCCCCAACTTCTGCCACCTGTTCAAGAGATTCTCCTGCCTCAGCCTCCCAATTAGCTGGGATTACAGGCGCCTGCCACTGTGCCCGGCTACTTTTTGTATTTTTAGTAGAGACGGGGTTTCACCATCTTGGCCCGGCTGGTCTTGAACTCCTGACCTTGTGATCCACCCACCTCGGCCTTCCAAAGTGTTGGGATTACAGGCATGAGCCATCGCACCCGGCCTTTTTGTTTTGTTTTGTTTTTGAGATGGAGTTTCACTCTTCTTGCCCAGGCTGGAGTGCAATGGTGCGATCTCGGCTCACTGCAACCTCTGTCTCCCAGGATCAAGCGATTCTCCTGCCTCAGCCTCCCGAGTAGCTGGGATTACAGGCAAAGCCCCCAAACCCAGCTAATTTTGTACTTTTAGTAGAGAAAGGGTTTCTCCATGTTGGTTAGGCTGGTCTTGAACTCCCAACCTCAGGTGATCCGCCCGCCTCGGCCTCCCAAAGTGCTGGGATTACAGGCGTAAACCACCATGCCTGGCCATAGCTTATTTTTTTAATCCCTTTTTTTAAAAATAGGCCCTTGTAGAAGAATCCTTATAGTTTCAAGCCATAGTTTGTGATGTCTCCTTTGGCTTTGGCTTGCTATTTTGGGTTTTAGTTATTATGGCTTTTGTTTTAAAGGACCTGAAGGCCAATGAGTCACGGTTGAAGGACATTAACAAGGTGGCTGAAGACCTGGAGTCTGAAGGTCTTATGGCAGAGGAGGTGCAGGCTGTGCAACAACAGGTAGGTGTCTCCATCTTGGAGTGAGGCTCTGTTGCTGTAAGGATGCAGCTTTGTTCATCCTATGTCTGTCATAGCCCAACAAGCAGTGTTTCATAGCACAGGATTGTGGCTTGACTGTAGGTCAGGTCCTCTATGTGACCAAAACCATTTTGATTAACTTCTTTATACCATTATCCTTCATCTTCATTTGGTTCTGGGGGGGCTTCTGTCTTCTCCGTAAGTCCATTAAATATTTAATATTTATATAACCATTAATTAATGATAATTTCATAAGTTCCTCAAAGAAAAGGTTTATATATAAATACTTGAAGTTCTGCTGGACATTTGGACTGGCATTTCCACTTGTCTTTTTGGAATTCTGTCCTGTGTTTCCAGGTTTGACCATAATGAGTATTCTTGAGAGACGTGTATTTCTTCTAATAGTAAAACTGGTTTCTGTCTCTCCTTGTAGGAAGTGTATGGCATGATGCCCAGGGTAAGTTTCGGGTACTGCATGTGGATCTTGAACATGAGAAGGATTTAAACTTTGGGAAGAATATCAAGTCAAGAACTTCATCAGAATTGCTGTTCCTTAACCTCCGATGCCTTTTGTGTATAAAGATTTGTGGAAAGCACCAAAAATTGATTTCTTTTTTTTTGAGACGGAGTCTCACTCTGTCACCCAGACTAGAGTGCAGTGGTGTGATCTTGGCTCACTGCAACCTTTACCTCCCGGGTTCAAGCGATTCTCCCATCTCAGCTTCCTGAGTAGCTGGAATTCCAGGCGTGTGGCATCACACCCAGCTAATTTTTGTATTTTTAGTAGAAACGGGGTTTCACCATGTTGTCCAGGCTAGTCTCGAACTCCCAACCTCAGGTGATCCACCCACGTCAGCTTCCCAGAGTGCTGGGATTACAGACGTGAGCCACCACTTCTGGCCCAGAAATTGATTTCTATTTGCCGTTCTCCAAAAGACAAAAAAAAGTTGGGTTTTTTTGTTTGTTTGTTTTGTTTGTAAGAGATAGGGTCTTTCTTTGTTGTCCAGACTGGAGGTCAGTGGCTTTTCACAGCTGCAATTATAGCCTACTGCAGCCTCGAACTCCTGGCCTCAAGCAATCCTCCCACTTCAGTCTCCCAAGTATCTAGGACAACAGGCATGCAACACAAAGTGCAGCTCTTAAAAAAAAAAAAAGTCTTTATCTCTTCAGTTTTGTAAAACTTTTTCTATAGCTATCTTTAGGTTTATTACCCGTTTGCAGACAATCCTATGAGTACAACATAAAGAAAAGTTGGTGGTTTTCTTATTAAATTTCTTTATTCTCTCCATTTCTTCTACTGGATAAAAACTTGGAATTTGTCTCTCCTGTTTGTTGGCTTAATTTTTCTTTACCAGCCTTGAAGTTTGTTACCAGCCAAACTATGGAGGGAAAATGCTGTTTTGATTAATGTATTAATATCTGGGATCTCCTCTGGGGGAAACTAGAGTCATTAACTGGAAAGGTCAGGTGCTTTGTTGTTTCATGCTCAGTTGCATGGCTGTCTAAATTACTCTTTCTCTGAATAGGATGAAACTGATCCCAAGACAGCCTCCCCGTGGAAGGTAAGAACTCTTTTGCAAATTATTGTTTTCAAGAGTTTTGCGAGAGCATGAAATATGTTGTGTCCTTTTCTGGTGTGCCGTTCTCTGAATATTCAGCTTGTCTTAAGTCTTTAGTCATTTCTGGACTTGTTTGGGCTGGTTTCTTTCTGAATCTGTTATCTCTTAAAATGGGATGCTTAATATACAGAAGCAGAGTGTCTACGTCAAATGCTTAGTACAGTTAGGTTGCATTGATTACCCGTGTTGGTGCAGGATATGCTGCAGCAGGGAGCACTGTGTGGTTGGCAGGGTCCCACCAGTAAGAGGCGGTCCAAAGGGAAATGACGTGAACACGAGAACAACTGCACACATAAAGGAGGGCAGGCCTTCATTCACCATCTGCCTGTCCTCTATCCTGTGGCCTAAGAAAGGCTTCAGAGATGCCTAATACAGAGATGTAAAGGGAGGAATGAGATGTTTCCCCACTACAGTAGACATTTTTCTGGACAAATCCAGGTGTGAGTATGGCCAGAATGGGCCATCCCTGACCAAAAATACAGGGGAAAAGGTGTTTGTTTTGTTTGTTTGTTCATTTGTTTGTGATGGAGTCTTGCCCTGTCAGCCAGGCTGGAGTGTGGTGGCGCAATCTCCGCTCACTGCAACCTCCGCCTCCCCAGTTCAAGCAATTCTCCTGCCTCAGCCTCCCAAGTAGCTGGGACTACGCCTGGTTAATTTTTATGTTTTTAGTAGAGACAGGGTTTTGCCATGTTGGCCAGGGTAGTCTTTAACTCCTGACCGCAGGTGATCCGCCCGCCTCAGCCTTCCAAAGTGTTGAGATTACAGGCCTGAGCCATAGCGCCCAGCCGGGGAGAAGGTTTTTTTTGTTTTTGTTTTTTGTTGTTTTTTTTGGGACGGGGTCTAGCTCTGTTGCCCAGGCTGGAGTGCAGTGGCATGATCTAAGCTTGCTGCAGCCTCTGCTTCCCAGATTCAAGCGATCCTCCTCTCTCAGCTGCCCCTAGTAGCTGGGATTACAGGCATGCACCACCATGCCTGCTAATTTTTGTATTTTCAGAAGAGTTAGGGTTTCGCCACATTGGCCAGGCTGGTCTCAAACTCCTGACCTCAGGTGATCCACCCACCTCGGCCTCCCAAAGTGTTGGGATTACTGGCCCGGCCGAGGTTTTTTGTGTGATACATTTATAGCTGTGATTGTGTAACTGGTTGCCTGTGTCTCAGTTCTAGCATCTTCCCTCCTGACCCAGCTCTTCAGGAATACATCACTTAAGTTACAGGCAAGTTAGAGAGCAGATTCTGACTTTATAAAAGTAGATCTTTTGGCTAGGTGTGGTGGCTCACACCTATAATCCCAGCATTGCGGGAGGCTGAGACAGGTGGATGAGCCCAGGAATTGGAGACCGGCCTGGGCAACATGGCGAAACCCCGGCTCTACAAAAAACAAAACAACAACAAAAAAGTTTTAAAAAGAAAAAGAAAAAAGAAAGTAGGTCTTCTGCTCGTTAGTACAATGGTGAGTTGACAAGCAGATAAAAAAAAGTAAAATTTTTTAAAGTGTATCCCCAGAAATATGAAGAAAGCATGAAAACCTTAAAACAGGCCGGGCGCGGTGGCTCAAGCCTATAATCCCAGCACTTTGGGAGGCCGAGATGGGCGGATCATGAGGTCAGGAGATTGAGACCATCCTGGCTAACACGGTGAAACCCCGTCTCTACTAAAAAATACAAAACCTAGCCGGGTGAGGTGGCGGGCGCCTGTAGTCCCAGCTACTCGGGAGGCTGAGGCAGGAGAATGGCGTAAACCCGGGAGGCGGAGCTTGCAGTGAGCTGAGATCCGGCCACTGCACTCCAGCCTGGGCGACAGAGTGAAACTCCGTCTCAAAAAAAAAAAAAGAAAACCTTAAAACAAAAAGCCTCCCCCCAACAACCCTTCCATGTCCACCTTTGAACCTGCTCAGTCACCTTGTCTGACCTCTTCTGAGGACCTAGGCTGAGAGGGATCTGTGTCTTGTGGCCTCCTTCCCCGACTGGCTCTGACTATCCTCCTTGTTAAGTAGGTTTCTAATTGGGCCAGGCATGGTGGTATACTTTTCCTTCTATTCAACTTTCTCTCCTTTTCTCACTCTTTGCTTTTCTTATATAGCAAAACATGATCATTGATTATATGAATGGGCAATAGTCTTACTTACGCCCTCAGCAGAATGTTTGTGATAACATAAGTATTCTTTCAGAAGTTTATTTTAGATAACCTTTATAAATCCCAGTACCTCTTACTGGAGACAGTGGGTCCACCTTCTGACTCCTATAAACACACCAGTTGAAAATGTCACCTAGGGAGGGATGCCATGAGGACATCTGCATCCAAGCTCAGCCCTCCTGCCCTCTTTTTTTTTTTTTTTTTTTTTTTTTGAGACAGAGTCTTGCTCTTTCGCCCAGGCTAGAGTGCAGTGGCGTGATCTCAGCTCACTGCAACCTCTGCCTCCTGGATTCAAGCAGTTCTCCCGCCTCAGCCTCCTGTGTAGCTGGGATTACAGGCACCCACCACCATGCCCAGCTAATTTTTATATTTTTAGTAAAGATGGGGTTTCACCATGTTGGCCAGGCTGGTCTTGATCTCCTAACCTCAGGTGATCCACCCGCCTCGGCCTCCCAAAGTGCTGGAATTATAGGCGTGAGCCACCATGCCCTGCCTCTTGTTCTTTACTCAAAGGGTTGTGAGCATTATAACCTGGGCCAATTTGAGTTTCTTTCCAGTGAATTGGGTGGGCTTTAAGATCCTAAGGGACTTTATTTATTTGTTTTATTTTTATTTTGTTTATTTATTTATTTTTGAGACGGAGTCTTGCTCTGTTGCCCAGGCTGGAGTGCAGTGGCGCAATCTCAGCTCACTGCAACCTCTGCCTCCCAGGTTCAAGCGATTCTCCTGCCTCAGCCTCCTAGGTAGCTGGGATTACAGGCTCACACCACTGTGCCCAGCTAATTTTTGTATTTTTAGTGGAGACAGTGTTTCACCATGTTGGTCAGGCTGGTCTCAAGCTTGTGGCCTCAGGTGATCTACCCACCTCGGCCCCCGGAAGTGCTGGGATTACAGGCGTGAGCCACCATGCCTATCCCTAAGGGACTTTAGATTTTTAGAAGTATCTATATTGTTGACAGCTATATTGTTGAAATGTACATTGTTGAAAGCTAATTCACTGCTTTATTTTTTCCCTCTGGTAAAGCTGTTGCCCTTCAACGGGGATACTGTTAAAAAGAACAGCAACCCAATAACTATAATTAGAAATGAAAGTGGTTATTAGTGCTCCTGACTGTTAAATAGTCTCAGCTGCCAGCATTTGTTAAATTAGGGTTTTGTTGTTTGTTTTCCTTTTTTTTTTTTTCTGGAATATTCTCCTGTAGTATAGACAAGAAAATGATATTAATCATTAGTCTTTTAGGTATTTTTCTGTCCAACTAGCTGCTGGAATTGTGATTTTTACCATTCTCTTTTCACTCTTCATCAGATAAAATTAATTACTGAGCTGAGTCTAATTGTGCACTTTGGGTATTTTCATGACCTTCTAGTAGCTGACACTTCTACTGATGTCTCTGTTAAGAATGTTGTCAGTATCCCTTTAAGGTAATTTGGGTTGATCACAGGGACCTAGTAAATGACACTTGCAGCTCAGATCTCTAATTGCCAGGCACTTGATTAATTTTGCTTTCTGCTTTCCTCCCTACCTAGTCTGCTCGTCTGATGGTTCACACCGTGGCCACCTTTAATTCCATCAAGGTAAGAAGCAGTGACCAACTCCCCTAATCTTCCCTGGTTTTCTCCACTATCTTCCTTCCCTGTCTACAGTAGAGCTCTTGTGCTTGTCAACCGGGTGAACTGTGACATATCTCACTCTCCTGGGTCCAAGCATGTCCTAAGTAAACATCAGCATGCTCATTGTCGCTGGGTAGCTTGGTGGCTTTCCTGTCAAGAGCCCGCCAGTTCTCAACAGTGCAGGAAGCCTTCCCTCTGATTTCCAGTAGGTCAGGGAGCTAGAAGGAGCACAGTCTCAGGAAAGCAGTGAGTGGCTCCCTTGCCGCCTGCAGTGTGAGGTCCTGTGGCATGCTGGCTCTTCCCAGGCCTGCTCTGGCCTGTGAGGCTGCTGGTCGGCTGTTGGGAGGCAGCGAGCACTGGGATTTCTCCACGCAGCTGTGACTTAGGAAGCAATTGCTAACTGCCAGGCCCCAGGCTAGGAGATGAGAGTAAGGAAAAGTCAGCTATGTCTCCTGCTGCCTCAGAGGGGATGGCTAGGTCAGGTGTTTGTGGGTGTTGAAGCTGTCAGGCACAGCTAGTTTTGGCTTGGCTCTGACCGGAATATTGTATACTAATTTATTCAGCGAGGAAGGTTGGAAACAGGAAATTATATGTGCCCTAGCATCTCCTTCAAGCAAAGTCATTTTCCCAAAGTCTGACTGGGAGCATGACAAGAGAGGCGGTGCAATGGAGCTGATGTTTTGCTGTCCTGCAGGAGCTGAATGAGCGCTGGCGGTCCCTACAGCAGCTGGCCGAGGAACGGAGCCAGCTCTTGGGCAGTGCCCATGAAGTACAGAGGTTCCACAGGTGAGGGGTCAACCCTGGGCTGGGAGAGGGAGAAACGGGTGACTGCTAGTTCCTGACAGCCCCCAAGCTTGCTGAGTGAGATCCTAGAGGAACGGCTGGCTCTTACTGATGTTTACATCTGACACAGGGTGGATGCTTAGTAAATCCTGCTAAATGAATTCGTTTGCTTTTTAGAGTTATTGGTGGTAGCCACAGACAAATATACAAATGTCAGCTAAATAAATTTTCTTAGGCCAGGTCTGGTGGCTCATGCCTGTAATCCCAGCACTTTGGGAGGCCAAGGCAGGCAGCTCACCTGAGGTCAGGAGTTTGAGACCAGCCTGACCAACATGGGGAAAACCCACCTCTACTAAAAATAAAAAAAAAGCTGGGCGTGGTGGCAAGCGCCTGTAATGCTAGCTACTTGGTAGGCTGAGGCAGGAGAATCGCTTGAACCCGGTGGGGGTGGAGGTTGCAGTGAGCCAAGATTGTGCATTGTGCTCCAGCCTGGGTGACAAGAATGAAACTCCGTCTCAATAAATAAATAAATTTTT
>NW_016813389.1:620583-662361 GCF_001698545.2 Rhinopithecus bieti
CTCCTGCCTCAGCCTCCCGAGTGGCTGGGACTACAGGCGCCCGCCACCTCGCCCGGCTAGTTTTTTGTATTTTTTTTAGTAGAGATGGGGTTTCACCGTGTTAGCCAGGATGGTCTCAATCTCCTGACCTTGTGATCCGCCTGTCTCAGCCTCCCAAAGTGCTGGGATTACAGGCTTGAGCCACCGCGCCCGGCCTATAAAATTTTTTTAGTGTCTGTCCTGTAATCAAGGCAGTTGTACTTGGCATTTCTTAATGTAAATGTGTCTCCCCTTTAGAGATGCTGATGAAACCAAAGAATGGATTGAAGAGAAGAATCAGGCTCTAAACACAGACAATTATGGACATGATCTCGCCAGTGTCCAGGCCCTGCAACGCAAGCATGAGGGCTTCGAGAGGGACCTTGCAGCTCTCGGTGACAAGGTGAGAGGACCGAAAGTCATCTTCTGGCGTTTTTGCCCCAGAAAGAGCAGTCTTCTGTTCTGTAGAGCACACCCCCTTACTGCAAGCTCATTCACCACTTTGTTCCCATAGGTAAACTCCCTTGGTGAAACAGCAGAGCGCCTGATCCAGTCCCATCCCGAGTCAGCAGAGGACCTCCAGGAAAAGTGCACAGAGTTAAACCAGGCCTGGAGCAGCCTGGGGAAACGTGCAGATCAGCGCAAGGCAAAGTTGGGCGACTCCCACGACCTGCAGCGCTTCCTTAGCGATTTCCGGTACGGAGCCATGTTCACTCAGACCTCTGGAAATAGAGCCTTCTTTGCAGGGTTCATTTTTATTGTGAAAGTAGCACATGCTCAGCCGGGTACAATGGCTCACACCTGTAATCCCAGCACTTTGGGAGGCGGAGGCAAGCGGATCGATCGAACTCAGGAGTTGGAGACCAGCCTGGGATACATGGCGAAACACTTTGGCTATTGTAAAATTTTAAATTTTAATTTAAAAATTAAAAACGTCCGGGCACAGTGGCTCACGCCTGTAATCCCAGCACTTTGGGGAGACCAAGGCGGGCGGATCACTTGAGGTCAAGAATTCAAGACCAGCCTAGCCAACATGGCGAAACCATGTTTCTACTAAAAGTACAAAAATTACCTGGGCATGGTGGCAGACACCTGTAATCCCAGCTACTCAGGAGGCTAAGGCAGGAGAATTGCTTGAATCTGAGAGGCGGAGGTTGCAATGAGCCGAGATCATGCCACTGCATTCCAGCCCAGGCGACAAGAGTAAGACTCCATCTCAAAAAAAAAAGAAGAAAAAATTGACCAGGCGCGGTGGCTCAAGCCTGTAATCCCAGCACTTTGGGAGGCCAAGACGGGCGGATCACGAGGTCAGGAGATCGAGACCATCCTGGCTAACACGGTGAAACCCCGTCTCTACTAAAATACAAAAAACTAGCCGGGCGAGGTGGCGGACGCCTGTAGTCCCAGCTACTCAGGAGGCTGAGGCAGGAGAATGGTGTAAACGCGGGAGGCGGAGCTTGCAGTGAGCTGAGATCCGGCCACTGCACTCCAGCCTGGGAGACAGAGCCAGACTCTGTCCCAAAAAAAAGAAAAAATTAGAAACAGAAAAAAGTAGTACATAATCAATGTAAAATAGTCAAACTACCGAATTCCAGATTGTTAAAAATAATCCTCCACAGCCATGCACGGTGGCTCACGTCTGTAATCTCAGCACTTTGGGAAGCCAAGGCAGGTAGATCACGAGGTCAGGAGTTCAAGACCAGCCTGGCCAACGTGGTGAAACCCCATCTGTACTAAAAATACAAACATTAGCCAGGCATGGTGGCACGCACCTGTAATTTCAGCTACTCGGGAGGCTGAGGCAGGAGAATCGCTTGAACCCGGGAGGCGGAGGTTGCAGTGAGCCGAGACCGCACCATTGCACTCCAGCCTGGGCGATGAAGCAAGACTCTGCCTCAAAAAAAAAACAAGTCTCTGCTTTCCTATCCAAGTACAGGCATACTCCCTCTCATCCCCTCGCCATATGACATATTTTTCCCTAGACATATATATGTGTCTCTTGTTGCCCAGGCTGGAGTGCAATGGCGCGATCTTGGCTCACTGCAACTTCCGCCTCCCGGGTTCAAGCAATTATCCTGTCTCAGCCTCCCAAGTAGCATGCACCACGAAGCCCAGCTAATTTTGTATTTTTTTCAGTAGAGATGGGGTTTCTCCATGTTGTCCAGGCTGGTCTTGAACTCCGACCTCAGGTGATCCACCCACCTCAGCCTCCCACAGTACTGGGATTGTAGGCGGGAGCCACCATGTCTGGCCTTTTGTTTGTTTGTTTGTTTTTGGTTTTTTTTGTTTGTTTTTTGAGACACCAGGATCTGGCTCTGTTGCCCAGGCTGGAGTGCAGTGGCCCAATCATTGCTCACCACACCCTCAATTTCCCAGGCTAAAGTGATCCTTCTGCCTCAGCCTCCCATGTAGCTGGTACCATAGGCATATACCACCACACCTGGCTAGTTTTTAAATTTTTAATAGAGACTAGGTCTCACTGTGTTGCCCAGGCTGGTCTCAAATTCCTGGGCTCAAATGATCCTCTCACCTCAGCCTCCCAAAGTGCTGAGATTTCAAGAATGAGCCACTTCACCTGGCCTATGTCTTACCTGGCATTAATGTCATTAGGACACTAGGCCAGTTGTCTTATAAAATGTCCCACAATCTTGTACCTCTGCCTTTTTAATGACTACACAGCAATCCACTGGATGGGCGATTTATGACTTATTCAACAGTAGCCATTGAGGACAGACAGACATTTTGTCTTTTTTTGTGTTCTTTAACAATATTATTTTACGCACACACTTGCACACTTGTGGTGCTTGTATCCCCTGCTGCAGTGGGAGTAGGCAGATGCTGCTTTCTTTCACAGGCCTCTAGGAGGAGGTCCCAGTTGGCAGTTAGTTTTTCTTTTTATTGAGGTAAGGGCCACATAACATATAGTTAACCACTTTAAAATGTGCAATCCATGACATTTAATGGATTCACAGTATTGTGCAGCCACTTCTCTCTAGCTTTGAAACATTTTCATTGCCCTAGAATAACATCCCTTAACTAATCACCCCCTCTTCTCTCTTCCCCACCCACTAGGAATCCTTTATCTGCTTTCTGTGTCTATGGATTTGCCTCTTTTGGACATATCATATAAAAGGAATCATATCATATCTGACCTTACACACTCAGTTTTGTGCCCTTGTGCTTGCACAGCTGTGAGAAACTGGATCAAATGCATGCACAGGCCTAGGGCTTCAAGGGTTAATCCTAAAGAAAGGCTTTTTCTTTTTTTTAGAGACAGGGTTTCACCACATTGCCCAAGCTGGTCTGGAATTTGTGAGCTCAAGCGATCCTTCTGCCTCAGCCTCCCAAAGTGCTAGGATTACAGGCGTGAGCCACCATGCCTGGCCAACAAAGGCTTTTTCATTTGAAGCTATCAAAGACTTAATTGTAGCTAGAATTTGTTATTCTGGAGGGTGAAAAGATCTTAATTATAAACTTACTGACTTTTCCTCCAAGTAATTCGGACTTTTAAAAAAATAACTCGACCGGGCACGGTGGCTCAAGCCTGTAATCCCAGCACTTTGGGAGGCCGAGACGGGCAGATCACGAGGTCAGGAGATCGAGACCATCCTGGCTAACACGGTGAAACCCCGTCTCTACTAAAAAATACAAAAAAAAAAAAACTAGCCGGGCGAGGTGGCGGGCGCCTGTAGTCCCAGCTACTCCAGAGGCTGAGGCAGGAGAATAGCGTGAACCCGGGAGGCGGAGCTTGCAGTGAGCTGAGATCCAGCCACTGCACTCCAGCCTGGGCGACAGAGCAAGACTCCGTCTCAAAAAAAATAAATAAAAAAAAAATAACAATGGCCGGGCACAGTGTCTCATGCCTGTAATCCCAGCACGTTGGGAGGCCGAGGCAGGTGGATCACAAGGTCAGGAGATCGAGACCATTCTGGCTAACACGGTGAAACCCCGTCTCTACTAAAAATACAAAAACATTAGCCAGACATGGTGGCAGATGCCTGTAGTCCCAGCTTACTCAGGAGGCTGAGGCAGGAGAATGGCGTGAACCCAGGAGGCGGAGGCGGAGCTTGCAGTGAGCCAAGATTACGCTACTGCACACCAGCCTGGGCGACAGAGCGAGACTCCCACTCAAAAAAAAAAACCTCAAGAAGAACAAGAAGTTTTGAAACACTTTGCCCAAAGACCTAGCCTCATTCAGTAGATTAAATTAACCCAAGATAACTTTCTGAGGCAAGAATTATGTCATTCCCTGTTTTCCTGGGCAGAAGATCTCCTTACCAGTTAATATAATAGCGGTTTTTCTGGGGTTCTGGTTTCCAGGGACCTCATGTCTTGGATCAATGGAATACGGGGGTTGGTGTCCTCAGACGAGCTAGCCAAGGATGTCACCGGAGCTGAGGCATTGCTGGAGCGACACCAGGTGCGTGGACCTGCCTGCTGAGTAGCAAAGACATGACTGCTCTGCAGGGCCCTGGAGGCCTCATTCCCTCCTTTTGTGGTGAGTCGATGGTTGACATCAGAGTGGGCATCTGCTGCCAGTTACCTAATCGCTTCCCTCCTTTTGGCAGGAACACCGGACAGAAATCGATGCCAGGGCTGGCACTTTCCAGGCATTTGAGCAGTTTGGACAGCAGCTGTTGGCTCATGGACACTATGCCAGCCCTGAGATCAAGCAGAAACTTGATATTCTTGACCAGGAGCGTGCAGACCTGGAGAAGGCCTGGGTTCAGCGCAGGATGATGCTGGATCAGTGCCTTGAATTGCAGGTATGTGTGCTCCTGCTTTCTGACCAAGTGTTTCCTTGCTGAAGAGCCTCATTTTCTCACCTGCCTCTTGCCCTCTTTAGCTGTTCCATCGGGACTGTGAGCAAGCTGAGAACTGGATGGCTGCCCGGGAGGCTTTCTTGAATACCGAAGACAAAGGAGACTCACTGGACAGCGTAGAGGCTCTGATCAAAAAACATGAAGACTTTGACAAAGCAATTAATGTCCAGGTGAGGCCTCTGGGCCGTGGAGTCGGAGTCTGGTTTTTCCTCATTGACATCTGTTTCTTGGCTTATAGAGTCACTGTTATATCTCCAAGGAATACCTGCATTGTCTGAGAAAAATATGTACATAAATAATCTTTAAAACTTTATAGATTCTGGTATTTCTGAGATTTTAATAGTGGGGGTGCCACAGGAAAAAAAATTTTATTATCAAAGGGAGGAAAAACAAATGTGTAGGTAGGTAAGAGAATACATGAGCAAACAACAAGGAAGATGTAAGACTCTTTGATTTATAAGTCACTTTGCTATAAATCTGATAGCATTTTCCTATTATTAAGCTTAATTTTGTTCTGTGCTGATATTCTAACACCTGCCCCACCTGAGTGACCTGGAGACTTCTTGAGTTAAACTATACTCCAGTAATGACTGAAATCAACCTTGCTTTCGGCATTTTACACTCTTGCTTCTAAAGTGTCAGTGTATTCTGATCCTGCCACCAGCTAGTTCTCAGTCACCCAAAATAACTGTCCTTTTCTCAAGACCGGCAATCCAGGCAGGGCCCAGCTGCAGGCCCACCTTGACCTCACACCTTTGTTTTCTGACAGGAGGAGAAGATTGCTGCTCTGCAGGCCTTTGCCGACCAGCTCATCGCTGCTGGCCATTATGCCAAGGGAGACATTTCTAGCCGGCGCAATGAGGTCTTGGACAGGTGGGTGTCCTGTGGCACTGACATAGTCACCAGCCCTGAGAGGATGCATCCCCTCATATGAAGGCCCAGTCCTGTTCTATCTCCCCACTTCCTTCTCCACGGTAAGATCTGTTCTTGTTGGATATCATGGTTTCACTCTTTCAGGTGGCGACGTCTGAAAGCCCAAATGATTGAGAAAAGGTCAAAGCTAGGAGAATCTCAAACCCTCCAACAGTTCAGCCGGGATGTGGATGAGATTGAGGCTTGGATCAGTGAAAAATTGCAGACAGCGAGTGATGAGTCATACAAGGATCCCACCAACATCCAGGTAAGCTGAAGTGACTGGGTGTTGGTCTTGATGTAGCCTTATGTTATTGAGTAGATTTTATTAAAGCATTTATAAAACAAACTCCTTGCACCCATGGGAAGTCAGTGAAAAATGTTTTAGTAAGTCAAGCCAGTGGGAAAGCCCTACTCAAGTTTCAGAGCCATTTAAAAGTCGCCTTCCTCATTTGTCTCCATTAAAACCATTTCTGCTGTAATAAAAGTCTATAGAATCCCCCTTCTATTACTATTCCCAAATGCTGAGCTTCCCGGGGGAAGTATGACAAAATGAGTTTCTATTTAATAGCTGATATGTGTGTCCACATCAATGTACTGAACTCTTATTCTTTTAATCTATTTTTGTAGCTTTCCAAGCTGCTGGTAAGTTTTTAATTTTTTTAAGAGTTGTAGTTAAATGAGCTCCAGTATTTGTGTTCCTCTGCATAGATTATTGTTATTGTGGTCACACAGTCTGCTGGTGTCTCTTCATCCTTTTCATTTCTAATCATCCATTACACTCCATTCAAGTGTCCTTGTGGGATGTGGCTTTCTCTGTTGTAATTAGCCTGCAACGCCTTACTCCCCCCTTTCTCCCCCAGTTTATCACTTAGGCAAATTCTGTACAGTGTTTGATTTGCGGGGCAGTAGTTGACCACTTTCTTTCAAGGAGTGCTTCCTTTTGAAGATGGAATATCAGCTTCAGCTTTTTCTGTGTAGACATTGGCTGAGACTTGCTGTGAGCTCATGGTGTTCAGTGGCCCAGGCGAGGGAGGCCAGTCGGGTGTGAGGGTTTTAATGCATAGCCACTCAGGCATCCAGAGGTGCCAGTCAGGACAGGAACAGCTAGAGAACTGTAGAGTGACGTATGATCTATTAATACCTACAAATCTTCAAGGAACACAAATGAGAAGTTAAGATAAAATCAGACTTTACTCAACAGGTAGTGAAAGGAGACTTCTCAGTTAACGTGTACCTCAAAGTTGCTTAAGCGGGTGGAAAAAATGAAGATAGAGAAGAGAATAAATGGGATTTGAATCAAAGAGTGATCAGAACAAGGAACAGAAGAAGAAAGGAATGGGACTTTTGTCAGGATATCTGAGTGTTTGAGACCCTTTTTGTTCTTGCCTTTGGGATCAGGCAGTGAGAGAACGTAACAAGGACATTTCATCTTACTGTTGAATTGAGCCAGATGGCTCCATCCTTTGACAGTTGCTGCCTCTGAAATGAAACATTTGATGCAGAATTCCCCAACACTGCTGCCTTTTGGTTGTTGTTTTTTTTTTCCCCCAAATAACACTCTCCCCTGAGACCCTGCATTTCTCACCCAGCCAATTGTTTTTTCCCAGAATTGTGGCACAGCTGCTATGTCCTTGCAATTGTCTCTTTAGCATTTCAGTACCTTCTGTTTCTTTTTTTTTTTTTTTTTGATTTTATTTCCTTTTTTTTTTTTTTTTTTTTTTTTTTTTTTTTTTTGAGACGGAGTCTTGCTCTGTCGCCCAGGCTGGAGTGCAGTGGCCGGATCTCAGCTCACTACAAGCTCCGCCTCCCGGGTTTACGCCATTCTCCTGCTTCAGCCTCCCGCGTAGCTGGGACTACAGGCGCCCGCCACCTCGCCCGGCTAGTTTTGTATTTTTTGGTAGAGACGGGGTTTCACCGTGTTAGCCAGGATGGTCTCGATCTCCTGACCTCGTGATCCGCCCGTCTCGGCCTCCCAAAGTGCTGGGATCACAGGCTTGAGCCACCGCGCCCGGCCAGTACCTTCTGTTTCTTTATGGATTCATAAAAACCGTATCAGGCACCCAGGATCAGGAGCCCATCCTTCTCGTAGCCCTTTCGTTTCCCAGAAAATAAATTCCTTCTTGCAGTCAAGCCTGGGTTCTGACAGTATCCCAGTGTTTTACTAATGACAGCCACCAAAAGATAAACCAACAAAGCCGATGTCTGCAGTAGCTGTAGATTCCTCCTCTGCCAACAGAGGGGTAAGACTGACCATCAAATACTGTTTTGCTAGTTAATACAATTTATGTTATGAATTTTGCCGAATGGTGATTTCTGCTTTAGATGATGAAACGTCCGTATGTATCTCATTCATTAGAGCCTGTCTCCAATAAGGAGAAAGCCATGGATGGAAATTGATGTACAAGCAGATTCAAAACTGAAGTTGGCCATTGCCATCTTCTGGAAAGTGTTAGAAAGTGTTTAATTCTAGGGCTTCATTCCCAAATAGCTAGCATAGCTACTTCAAGAATTGATTTTTTGGCCGGGCTTGGTGGCTCATGCTTGTAATCCCAGAACTTGGGGAGGCCAGCACGGCTCAATTGCTTGAGCTCAGGAAACCCCATCTCTACAAAAAACAGAAAAATTAGCCGGGTGTGGTGGCATGCACCCATGAGGCTGAGGTAGGAGGATTGCTTGAGCTCAAGAGGTTGAAGCTGCAGTGAGCTGAGACTGCGCCATTGCACTCCAGCCTGGGCAACTGAGAAGACCCTGGCTCAAAAATAAGGACTTCCGACTCATCTACTCCTGAGCTAGTATATTTCCTTTCTCCTTTGTTAACTCCCCAAGAGATGAACCCTAAAATATTTCATACAAATTCCAATTGCCTTCGGTAAAAAACGTTGGCATTTGCCCCAGTTCTTTATGTTTGCTGCCACTCCCTCCCTCTGAGAACCCCTTCCTCCTGAAAAGACATAACCTAGCAGGAACTGGTTTGGAAAAAAAATTTTTTGGTATTTTTAGAGCAAGCACCAGAAGCACCAGGCTTTTGAAGCAGAGCTGCATGCCAATGCTGACCGGATCCGTGGGGTTATCGACATGGGCAACTCCCTCATTGAACGCGGAGCCTGTGCCGGCAGTGAGGATGCTGTCAAGGTATGGCCCACCAGCTCCCAGTGCCCAGGGAAGAACATGAGCAACGTCAGTATCAACGTGATATAATAACTTGGATATACAGTCTTAAGAAATTAAATAGATTAGAAGACTTTAGGCTGAATTACAGATGGGGAATGCTAGTGAGAATGGCCCCTGTGAGTGTTTTCCACTCTCCTCTCTTAGAAGTTCTCAAATTGAGCTTTAGGAGAGGGAGGATTCTTCATAGATTTCATCTTCTTTTTGGCTCCCTTCTGTTCCCCAGGCCCGCCTGGCTGCCTTAGCTGACCAGTGGCAGTTCTTGGTGCAGAAGTCAGCTGAAAAGAGCCAGAAACTGAAAGAAGCCAACAAGCAGCAGAACTTCAACACAGGGATCAAGGACTTTGACTTCTGGCTGTCTGAGGTAACACTGAGTGGTTTCTCTTCCCACCAGTGGGGAATTTCTAGTCATTTGGGACAATGGGTTCATCAGTGAGCCCAAAACCATGAAAAGGCAGGGCTCACCAGACACCCCTTTTGACAGAAACCTTTATTACATATGAGTTGCATGCTGTAAGGGATTGATGTGCAAAGGGAGTGAATATTTAGAGAAGAGAGCTGACTGGGAGTGGCACTTGGACTGCAGATCACTCATGTCCATAGGGAAGGCAAATAGAAATAGATTATGGATAGTTACACAGCGTGCAACTCTAACAAGCCTATGCCAGGATAGAAACCAAGATAGTAGCATCTAGGAAACCAGAGTCAGTCATGTATTCTCCTTGGAGAATGTTTGGAAAGCACAGACTATAAAAATATGATAGAGGTTTTAGCCAGGTGCGGTGGCTCACGTCTGTAATCCCAGCACTTCGGGAGGCCGAGGCAGGCGGATCACTTGAGATCAGGAGTTCGAGACCAGCCTGACCAACATAGTGAAACCTCGTCTCTACTAAAAATAGAAAAATTAGCCAGGCATGGTGGTGTGCTCCTGTAATCCCAGCTACTCAGGAGGCTGAGCAGGAGAATCGCTTGAACTCAGGAGGTGGAGTTTGCAGTGAGCCGAGATCACACCATTGCACTCCAGCCTGGGCTACAGAGCAAGACTTCATCTCAAAAAAAAAATTTTTTTTTGAATAATTGTGTAAGTTTATCATAGAGCCATGCCATAATTTAACTGTTCCCATATTGTTGGACATTCAGGTGTTCCCAGCCTTTTGGTGTATATATTTAGCTGCAGTGAATACCTTTGAATGTTAATGTTTACCCACACTGCTGATTCTTTCCTAGGGGAGTTTCCTTGAACTAGGATTGCTGTGCATTTTGCTTTTAGCTGTAGTGTTTACTATGAATGGACTCTGGAGTCTAGGTTTGACTGACTGAGTAGAGAGAGTGTCTCAGGCTGGGCAGGCTGATCAAGGTGACTAGGAATCACAGTAACACATTGTGATGGAGAAGTATTCAACTGTCCAGGACAAGGACCTGGAATAACCACTGGGCATCCTGAACTTTCCAGAATGCTGAGTATACACCACACAGTAGCCTTCCCTTTTTATGTTTTCACTGCCAGGTGGAGGCCCTGCTGGCATCCGAAGATTACGGCAAAGACCTGGCTTCTGTGAACAACCTGCTGAAAAAGCATCAACTGCTGGAAGCAGATATATCTGCCCATGAGGTAAGCAAAGGGAGGCAGGCCAGGCCCAAGTGACTGGGACACGGCTGTGCCTGACTCCTAAGGAAAACTAGCATGTTTGAGAAAAGAGAGTGACTTTTTTCACTTAAAGCAGCCATTCTCAAAGGTTGTGGCCTCAGGATCATTATACACTTGACAGTTATTGAGGCTCGTAAGAGATTTTTATTATGTAGATTTTATCTATCAGTATTCACCATTATCAAAAGTTAAATAAATTTTAAGGCCTGGTGCAGTGGCTTACGGCTGTAATCCCAGCACTTTGGGAGGCCCAGACATGCGGATCACCTGAGGTCAGGAGTTTGAGACCACCCTGGCCAACGTGGTGAAACCCTGTCTCTACTAAAAATACAAAAATTAGCCGGGCATGGTGGCGGGTGCCTGTAATCCCAGGTACTCGGGCGGCTGAGGCAGGAGAATCGCTTGAGCCCAGGAGGCAAGAGGTTGCAGTGAGCCACGGCACTCCAGCCTCGGCAGCAGAGCAAGACTCCATCTCAAAAAAAGTAAATAAATAAAATGCTGAATTTAGGTTGTCGTGTTTTGTATTGGATGAAAATTCAGCTTTGAACAGGTAGGTAGATAGAAAAGGCAGGAATATTTTGATTCGGATAAGTGTGAATAATTTTCTTTGATACTATACCAAAGTCGTCGTTTCTTAAAGCTTAGCTGTGGTCAGGCACAGTGGCTCACACCTGTAATCCCAGCATTTTGGGAGGCTGAGGCAGGCAGATCATGTGAGCCCAGGAGTTCAAGACCAGCCTGGGCAACATGATGAGACTGTACAAAAAAATACAAAAATTAGGCTGGGCATGGTGGGTCATGCCTGTAATCCTAGCACTTTGGGAGGCCGAGGTGGGCGGATTGCCTGAGCTCAGGAGTTTGAGACCAGCCTGGGCAACACAGTGAAACCCCGTTTCTACTAAAATATAAAAAATTAGCCAGGTGTGGTGGCGTGTGCTTGTAAATCCCAGCTACTTGGGAGGCTGAGGCAGGAGAATTGCTTGAACCGCTGAGATCGTGTAACTGCACTCCAGCCTGGGCGACAGAGTGAGACTACATCTCAAAAAAAAAAAACACACACACACAAAATTTAACTGGATGTTGGGGCACGCACCTATAGTCCCAGTTACTTGGAGGCTGAGGCAGGAGGTCAAGGCTGCAGTGAATCGTGATCACACCACCGCACTCCTGGATGACAGCAAGAAAAAAAAAGTTGTCTCAAAAAAACCTGTTTTTTTGAGTTGCAAAGTGGCCCCTCAAACCTTGTCAGTAAATTTTTTATACTGGCTTATATTAAAACCCACTGGTCCATCTTGGTAGCTCTTACCTATGCATGATTTTGTAACATCATGCATGGCTCATTTGGTAAATATTGCTTCACTGAGCAATATTATGCCTGTTGTTTCTATATTTTGACATACGTGATTATATGATATCAAAACATTGCTGTTAATACCACCACCAATTTCATCAGAAAAATCTTCACATATTAGGAAGCCATCAGGCTTCTGGTGGTGGATGTTTTAAGTTTTCTAAAATTCTAACTTTCTCATAAAAGTTTGAATTTTATCATTAGTAACAAACTGTATTACTTGAAGTGACAAGCTCACTTTATTTGTTTTGGGCCACGTATCTGTGAGATACCAAGTCTGAATGACCATAGTTTGTCTGTTGGTTGGTCTTTCAAGTACAAAAGAATGGCTACTCGCCGGGCGCGGTGGCTCACGCCTGTAATCCCAGCACTTTGGGAAGCCGAGGCAGGCGGATCACAAGGTCAGGAGATCGAGACCACGGTGAAACCCCGTCTCTACTAAAAACACAAAAAATTAGCCAGGCAATGTGGCGGGTGCCTGTAGTCCCAGCTAGTAGGGAGGCTGAGGCAGGAGAATGGCGTGAACCCGGTAGGCGGAGCTTGCAGTGAGCCGAGATCGCACCGCTGCACTCCAGCCTGGGGGACAGAGGGAGACTCCGTCTCAAAAAAAAAAAGAATGGCTACTCAGTAAAAGCAAACTTTCCACTGCCTTTTAAGGACATTCTTAAGTGAAAAAGCATTTTTTTTTTTTTTTTTTGAGGCGGATCTCGCTTGTCGCCGGGACTGGAGAGCAGTGGCCAGATCTCCAGCTCACTGCCAGCTCCGCCTCCCGGGTTCACGCCATTCCTGCTCGCCTCCCGAGTGCTGGACTACAGGCGCCCGCACCTCGCGCCGGCTAGTTTTTGTATTTTTAGTAGAGACGGGCGTTTCACCGTGTTAGCCAGGATGGTCTCGAATCCCTGACCCGTATCCGCCTTGTCTCGACCTCCCAAGTGCTGGGTATTACAGGCTGAAGCCCACGCGCACGGCCCAATTTTTTTTCTTTACTGTGACGTGAGGTGAATCCACTTCTGCTAGTAATTTGCCACTGCCTTGATTTGAGCTAAAGCACCAGCATGTCCCCTCCTTCCCCATTGCTTTTGTACTATCAGTGCAAATGTCCACACAGTAAAAAAGGCAAATAATGTCTTATAATGTTACGAAAATAGTTTGAGTTCATAAAATGCCAGAGGTCTACATAACATACTTTGAGAATATCAACATTCCACATCTCAGTAAAGAATTCCTGAGTTCTTATGTTCAAGCAGATAGTTGTAGGAGACCCAGTTTCTGACCCTCTTATGTCCTCTGCCCCAGGATCGCCTGAAGGACCTGAACAGCCAGGCAGACAGCCTGATGACCAGCAGTGCCTTCGACACCTCCCAAGTAAAGGACAAGAGGGACACCATCAACGGGCGCTTCCAGAAGATCAAGAGCATGGCAGCCTCCCGGCGAGCCAAGCTGAATGAATCCCATCGCCTGCACCAGTTCTTCCGGGACATGGATGACGAGGAGTCCTGGATCAAGTACGTGTTCTCGGCCCTCTAGAAGGCCCCTTATGCCTGTAATAGTAGGCAGCAGAAACCACAGGCTGACTATTGAGGCAGAAGGTTTCTATCTCCTGGCTGTAGTGGTGAGGCTGGAAACCCTGCTGGCCTGGGATCCCAGCTTGGCCACACACTTGTGGGATGCCTCAGTGTTTTCTGCTTTCCGGGTTTACAGTGATGATAATTGGCGGTGGTGGTGATCCACGCTGGTTACATAGGCCCTGTCTAGACCCTGCCCTTTAGATTCCCGTGAAAGTTAGTGAGTTTGTGTCTGACCTCCTGGAGAAGATCACTTCTCCAAGGAAGGAGCTGTTTTTTTTCTTATTCTCTATCTGCCCCCAAAAATGTCAGTCTACTGATTCCAGTTGACGTAGCATGTAAACAAACATTTTTTTTTTTTGAGACGGAGTCTCGCTCTGTGGCCCAGGCTGGAGTGCAGTGACCAGATCCCAGCTCACTGCAAGCTCCGCCTCCCGGGTTTATGCCATTCTCCTGCCTCAGCCTCCCGAGTAGCTGGGACTACAGGTGCCCACCACCTCGCCCGGCTAATTTTTTGTATGTTTTTTAGTAGAAACGGGGTTTCACCATGTTAGCCAGGATGGTCTCGATCTCCTGACCTTGTGATCCGCCCGTCTCGGCCTCCCAAAGTGCTGGGATTACAGACTCGAGCCACCGTGCCCAGCCGGATTTTTTTTTTTTTTTTTTTGAGACGGAGTCTGCGCTCTGTCGCCACAGGCTGGAGTGCAGTGGCCACGGATGCTCAGCTCACTGCAAAAGCCCGCCTCCGCTCGGGGGTCACGCCATTCTCCTGCCTCAGCCTCGCCGGGAGGTAGCGGGGCGTACAGGCGCCCGCCGCCTGCGTGGCCGCTAGTTTTTTGTATTTTTTAGTAGAGACGGTTCACTGTCGTTAAGTAGCAGGCGATGGTTTCGAATCTCCGTGACCTCGGTGGATCCGCCTCGTCTCGGGCCTCCCAAAGTGCATGGGATTACAGGCTTGAGCCACCGCGCCTGGCCTTGGATTTTGTTCTTAAAAGACATTTCTGGCCGGGCGCAGTGGCTCACGCTTGTGATCACAGTGCTTTGGGAGGCCGAGGCGGGCAGATCACTTGAGGTCAGAAGTTCAAGACAAGCCTGCCAACATGGTGAAACCCCTTCTCTACTAAATATACAAAAATTAGCCAGGTGTGGTGGCGGGCACCTGTGGTCCCAGCTACTTGGGAGGCTAAGGCAGGAGAATGACTTGAACCCGGGAAGTGGAGGTTTCAGTGAGCCGAGATCATGCCACTGTACTCCAGAGCAAGACTCCGTCTCAGAAAATTAAAATAAAATACAAAATTAGCCAGGCATGGTGACGCATGCCTGTAATCCCAGCTTCTCAGGAGGCTGAGGCAGGAGAATGACTTGAACCCGGGAAGTGGAGGTTTCAGTGAGCCAAGATCATGCCACTGCCCTCCATCCTGGGAGACAGAGCAAGACTTTGTCTCTAAAAATATGTATATTATATAGCTGGGCGTGGTGGCTCACGCCTATAATCCCAACACTTTCGAAGGCCAAGGTGGGAAGATCGCTTGAGTCCAAGAGTTTGAGACCAGCCTGGGCAACGTGAAAACTCGTATCTACCAAAAATAGAAAAAATAAGCCAGGTGGAGTGGCGCACACCTGTGGTCCCAGCTACTCGGGAGGCTGAGGTGGGAGGATCACTCGAACCAGGTAGGCGGAGGTTGCAGTGAGCAGAGATCATGCCATTGCAGTGTACCCTGAGCAACAGAATGAGACTCTGTTTCAAAAAATATATATGGGTTTATGTATGTGTATATAGGAATAAATATCTTCATATATTTACATATTTACAGACATATATTGATACATATTTAGTATACATGATTGATATATATTGATATAATTTGATAGGGCTCCTCAGGGCAGCACTAGTGGTGCCTCCCATCCTCTAATGCATCCCCAACCCTCTAGAATGTGGACACACAGCAGGGCTCATAGATGCGTAGATGGACAGAGGTTCTTGGTCACTACTCACTGGGGAAATAGAGGCTTTTGTTTTCCAGAAAACTGGCAAGGATTTTCACAGAAAGATTAGTAGATGTCTGTGAGGTCCACAGTTGACCTGATGTCCCCACTTGAAAGCAGGGAGGTGCAGAGACTGACTGTGCTGTTCCCCATCTCTCATTCAGGGAGAAGAAGCTGCTGGTGGGCTCTGAGGACTACGGCCGGGACCTCACCGGCGTGCAGAACCTGAGGAAGAAGCACAAGCGGCTGGAGGCAGAACTGGCCGCACATGAGCCAGCTATTCAGGTAGGGGGCCGCCTTCTGCCAAGAGGGCAGAGGTGTTTGAGTGGGCCCTAGGGGACAGACAAACCCCTTGTGCTTATTTCACTGAGGTCCCTAAAGTGTTCATGACCCCTCAGTCCACACCTGGAGAAGTCCCAAACTTGACGTTGAGGACTTTTCCTGGGAGCCTCAAGACAGAGGCACCAGCAGAGCTACCTGCTGTTAACCTCATCGTCCTTACCTGTCAGGGTGTCCTGGACACTGGCAAGAAGCTGTCCGATGATAACACCATCGGGAAAGAGGAGATCCAGCAGCGGCTGGCGCAGTTTGTGGAGCACTGGAAAGAGTTGAAGCAGCTGGCATCTGCCCGGTGAGTAGTCAGAGGCAGGAGCTCCCGGGAACAAGTGGAAGGCCAGCACCCAAGGGCAGACTCTGAGCTGTGGGGTCCACTGGGCCCTCCTACCATCTCCTGGACCTTTGGCCTCACATGTGCCATAGTCGTTTTGCTCCAGAGCCACCTCCCACAGGCCATGCTAAGGTGGTCTCATTCTGTTAATCTGGAGTCCAGAATCACACATGATTCTCCAGAAATCAAGACATGAGAGGCTAGAATAACGGAATGGGTGATTCCTGGTGTTCCATGGACAGACTGACTGTGAGGGCCCACCTTTTTTGTGAATTTTTTTTTTTTTTTTTTTTGGTTGAGACGGAGTCTCTCTCTGTCACCGAGGCTGGAGTGCAGTGGTGCAATCTCGGCTCACTGCAGGCTCCGCCTCCCGGGTTCACACCATTGTCCTACCTCAGCCTCCCGAGTAGCTGGGACTACAGGTGCCTGCCACCACGGGCTAATTTTTTTGTATTTTTAGTAGAGACGGGGTTTCACCATGTTAGCCAGGATGGTCTCGATCTCCTGACCTCGTGATCCACCCGCCTGGACCTCCAAAAGTACTGGGATTACAGGCCTGAGCCACTGCGCCTGGCTTTTGTGAATGTTTTTAAGCATATGTTAACTATCACAATCAAAGCTGGAGGAGATTATGGCTGATTTTCTTCCTGTCTCCTATAATTAGGGGTCAGCGGCTTGAAGAGTCCTTGGAATATCAGCAGTTTGTAGCCAATGTGGAAGAGGAGGAAGCCTGGATCAATGAGAAAATGACCCTGGTGGCCAGTGAAGATTATGGAGACACTCTTGCCGCCATCCAGGTGAGACAGAAACCAAAGGTGTCACCTGCTTTCTCTCTTGGCAACTGCCTGCTGGTCATCATTTCCCTGTTGGTTTGTTAAAGAGCCCTGCTCTTAATAGGAGAGCACACAGGGCCCCCAGCCAAGGCCTCAGTAGTTGGTTTTAACCCTCAAGATCTCACACTAGGGGACATCACCCTTCAGTAGACACAATTGGTGTGGCTTTGTCAGTCTCGGTTCCCGGGCCCTGTCATTCGTCAGGCAGCGGTGGGCTTGGGTCTTCGTATTAGTTTCCTGGGGCCTCCATAAATAAGTACCACAGGCAGAGTACCACAGACGGAGTTCCACAGACGGAGTGGCACAGATGGAATGGCACAGAGTGGCTGTAGGACAACAGAGGTTTATTGCTTCTCAGTTCTGGAGGCCAGAAGTCCGAAATCAAGATGCAGGCAGGACCGTGTTCTCCAAACCTGTAGGGGAGGATCCTTCCTTGCCTCTTCCAGTTTTTGTTGGCACCAGGTGCCCTTGGCATGTGGCATCATCACTCTAGTCTCTGCCTGTCTTCACATGGCCATCTTCCCTCTGTGTCTGTCTTCACTTGGCATCACTGTGTGTCTATTCACATTTCTGTGTTCTGTTGTAAGGATATCAAGTGTATTGGATTAGGGTCCACCCTAATGACTTCATCTTACCTTTGCAGAGTACGTTTACAAAGATCCCCTTTCCACATTCATGGGTACCAGAAGTTAGGACTTCATCATCTCTTGAGGCAGACACAGTTCAGCCCATCACATACTCCCTAAATTGGTTAACATAACAACCTGCCTAAATGTAGTGGTTGAAAGCAATTGCTACATAACAACCTGCCTAAATGTAGTGGTTGAAAGCAGCACCCATTTCTTATTTTAAGAATAAGATCCACAGATCCATGGGAAATGGATCCATTTCCCATGGATCTGTGGATCAGTGGCATCTGCAGCTATCACTGGAGGTCCCTCATGCTCCTCCATTCAGGCAGAGCGTGGCTGGGCTGAGAGATCAGTCACACACTGGCAGCTGAGCCTGAGTGTCACCCAGCCTGGACATCTCTGTTCCGCTCCACATGGCCTGTTGTCCTCCAGCTGGCTAGACCAGCCTCTTTCAGCAGCACTCAGACAGGCAAAGGCAGGAGCTGCAAGGTGTCTGCAGCCTCACACATCACTGCCTTCTGGCCAAAGCAAGTCCCAAGACAGCCCAGAGGCATAGATGGATAGATTCATCTCTGGAAAGGAGATGCTGCAAAATATCGTGGTCAGATATGTCTAAATTCCTGTCCCCAGATGTGGAAGCAGGAGTATGCACTCCCAGGAATCGAGTTAGCTCTGAGTCACCTTCCTCACCGTAGGAAGCATCTTCCGCTAGTCAGGGTGATTCAGGTAGAATATAGATGGTCAGTCATTTCCCATCCTCTGCATAGTTGAGTTCCCTGGAAGCAACGAAAAAGGCATTGTCTGCAGTGCTTAAACTGTACTAAAGAAAAGACCTGGGGCCGGGCATGGTGGCTCATGCCTGTAATCCCAGCACTTTGGGAGGCTGAGGCGGGCAGATCACCTGAGGTCAGGAGTTGGAGACCAACCTGGCCAACATGGTGAAACCCCATCTGTACTAAAAAATATAAAAATTAGCTGAATGTGGTAGTGCATGCCTGTAATCCCAGCTACTTGGGTGCCTGAGGCAGGAGAATCACTTGAACCTGGGAGGCAGAGGTTGCAGTGAGCCGAGATCACACTGCTGCACTCCAGCTTGGGCAACAGAGCAAGACTCTGTCTCAAAAAGAAAAAGACATGACTTGGAAGGCCTTTTCTGAGATGTGTTCAAGTTAAACCTTAAAAGTGTGTCATTTTTGTTTGGGTGTGTATCTTCAGCTTGGTTTGTGTCATTCTTGTGGTCCTCTTGGGGGAGAGACCGTAAGACACTGTTGATGGATGACAAAGGGTTTGACCCTTCCTAAAGGTCCAAAGACTGTCCCTGCCAAGGCCTGTCCCAACACCGCTGGTTACTCTCACTGCCTCCTGTTTTTCTTCCTTTTATGATTCTCTGTTTATTAATGTTCCTCTTTATTGTCCTCTTCCCCAGCTAGACTGTAATGTGTGCATGGACAGGGACCATAGCGGTTTTGTCACTCTCTGTCCCCGGGGCCTAACCCACAACACATAGCAGGCTCTCAATAATGGGCCTTGGCTGCTTCTACTCCAGGGCTTACTGAAGAAACATGAAGCTTTTGAGACAGACTTCACCGTCCATAAGGATCGCGTGAATGACGTCTGCACCAATGGACAAGACCTCATTAAGAAGGTGAGTCCAGCCCATCGGTAAGACCTCCGTCACCCACTGGGATACCCACATGTTGGTACCACAGAAGTCCCCCAAAGTTCACTTCCTGGGATGTTCAAACCAAGGTCTGCGTGGAAACCAGTAGCAATTTCATTCCTGTGTTTCGTGACAAGTTGGATATTTCCCCCTTTTTAAAGCCAGTAAAGTTATTCTGCAGTGCTTATTTTTTCTGCATTAAGCAACAGAGACACTGGCACTCCCAAATGCTGCTCTTAGTTTATTTCTCAAGCAATACAATCTCTTTATAGGGACAGTAGAAAATGCAAATAAGCAAAGCATAAAATAAAAATTACCCATAAAGCCCCACCCAGAGACTACACATTAGATCTTTGTGTCTTACCTGCCAGACCTTTTCTCTCCACAGGTATAGAGCTACCAACTAGATCAAACAGCCACAGAGATTCCCGTTTAATAGGATCTTATCACTCCATAAATTATCAAAAACCTGGAGCCTGTACAGGGCATTTTAGAAATGAATCTACTTCATTCACGGCCCTTTTGGGAGAAAACAAAATAAAGGGACTTGGTGCTTTCCCAGCAACAGTGAAGCCACATCCCTCCCACATGGAAGCTCTAGACTGAAGGCTGTGCATCCATGGGTCTGGAATTCACCAGCAGTCACTCAGGTGCAGTGGCGTACCTGGAGTGCCTCAGGACAGAGGTGTTTTTGTTTTGTTTTTGTTTTTTTGAGATGGAGTCTTGCTGAGTAGCCCAGGCTGGAGTGCAGTGGCAGGATCTCAGCTCACTGCAAGCTCCGCATCCTGGGTTCACGCCATTCTTCTGCCCCAGCCTCCCAAGTAGCTGGGACTACAGGCACCCGCCACCACACCCGGCTAATTTTTTGTGTGTTTTTAGTAGAGATGGGGTTTCAGTGTGTTACCCAGGATGGTCTCGATCTCCTGACCTTGTGATCCACCCGCCTCAGCCTCCCAAAGTGCTTGGATTACAGGCATGAGCCACCACATCGGGCCAAGGACAGAGGTTTTAACAGCTTTGGTCTTCTGTCACACATCATGAGAAAGATTTCTCATCACAGAGGTTGCACTCAGCAGTCATGGCCTTGACACTAGGGTTTGATCCATAGGCAGCAACAATGTAGCTAAAATCCATTTCACTGGAGAGCTTTTTTTCCTTGCTCTGATCTGCAAATAAACTAGCACGAAACTAATTTCAGATACATGTATAGATGTAGACGTGGCTCCTGCACACTTAACCCCCCAACACACACCCAGACAACATTCCCTGTTCTTCAAGCTAGGAGATCACCGGCGTGAGTGGCCTTCAGCCTTCTAGCAATGAGCCGGCTGCTTTTTTTTTGAGACGGAGTTTTGCTCTTGTTGCCCAGGCTAGAGTGCAGTGGCGCAATCTTGGCTCACCACAACCTCCGCCTCCTAGGTTCAAGCGATTCTCCTGCCTCCGCCTCCCTAGTAGCTGGGATTACAGGCATGTGCCACCACGCCCGGCTAATTTTGTATTTTTAGTAGAGACGGAGTTTCTCCATGTTGCTCAGGCTGGTCTCAAACTCCCGACCTCAGGTGATCTGTCCACCTCGGCCTCCCAAAGTGCTGGGATTACAGGTGTGAGCCACCGTGTCTGGCCAGCAAGCCAGCTGCTTTGTCCTCAGCAACAGCCTGTTTCCTCCTTGAATTTCTCTTTCAATTCTTTTTTCTTTTTCTTTTTCCTCTTTTCACAGGTGTTAAAGAATTTCTCTTTAAATTCAGTGTGACTTGTAGTATTTTTATTTTAATTAATTTATTTTTTTTTTAGACAGAGTCTCACTCTGTCGCCCAGGCTGGAGTGCACTGGTGCAATCTCGCCTCACTGCCACCGCCACCTCCTGGGTTCAAGTGACTCCTGCCTCAGCCTCCTGAGTAGCTGGGGTTACAGGCACGTGCCACCACTCCCGGCTAATTTTTGTATTTTTATTAGGGACAGAGTTTCACCATGTTGGTTAGGCTGGTCTCGAATTCCTGATCTCATAATCCGCCTGCCTCGGCCTCTCAAAGTGCTGAGATTACAGGTGTGAGCTACCGCACCCAACCAATTTTTTTATTTTTATTTTCTGAGATGGAGTCTCGAGAGCTCTTGTCACCCAGGCTGGAGTGTAATGACGTGATCATGGCTCACTGCAGCCTCTGCCTCCCAGGTTTCAGCAGTTCTCCCACCTGAGCCTCCCTAGTTAGCTGGGACCACAGGTGGGTGCCACCACACCTGGCTTCTTTTCTTTTCTTTTCTTTCTTTCTTTTTTTTTTTTTTTTTTTTAGATTGGGTCTCACTGTGTTGCCCAGGCTGGTCTCCAACTCCTGGGCTCAAGCGATTCTCTCGCCTCGTGCTGAGATCACAGGAGTGAGCCACTGCGCCCAGCCCTATATGTGTAGTATTTTAAGTGATAATATTCAATTTTTTTCTATCAAAAATAATACTAGTGAATATATCATCGTAACTTCAAATTTCAGCCCATTCCTTTTTTTTTGTTTGAAACAGTCTTGCTTTGTTGCCCAGGCTGGGTACAGGGGCATAGTCTCGGCTCACTGCAGTCTCCGCCTCCCAGGTTCATGCAGTTCTTATCCCTCAGCCTCCTGGGTTGCTGGAATTACAGATGCGTGCCACCATACCTGCCTTTTTTTTCTTTTTTTCTTTTTTTCTTTTTTTTTTTTGTATTTTTTAGAAGAGACAGGGTTTCACCATATTGGCCAGGCTGGTCTTGAACTCCTGGCCTCAAGTGATCTGCGTACCTCAGTCTCCCAGAGTGCTAGGATTACAGGTGTTAGCCACTGTGCCTGGCCCATATTTCTTTAGAATTAGTTCCTAGGACTGGCTGGGCACTGTGGCTCACACCTGTAATCCCAGCCCTTTGGGAGGCCGAGGTGGGCAGATCACCTGAGGTCAGGAGTTCGAGACCGGCCTGGCCAACGTGAAACCCCATCTCTACTAAAAATAAAAATTAGCTGGGCATGGTGGTGTTCTGTAGTCCCAGCTACTCGGGAGGCTGAGGCAGGACAATCTCTTGAACCCGGGAGGCGGAGGTTGCAGTGAGCCGAGATCATGTCACTGCACTCCAGCCTGGGCGACAGAGTGAAACTCCGTGTCAAGAAACAAAAAAAGAATTCCTAAAAGTAGAATTGCCAGTACAGTGTATTCATCTGAAGCCTTTGACCGTGTAGCTCTTACAAAAGCCTCACCTATCATTGTTTACCCAGCAGTGGACAAGGGAGCAAGTGGCCCATTTTATAGAAGTTTAGAGCCTTTCCAGGGAGGGCATAGTCAGGTAACCACAGCAGGTGAGGCTGACCAGTGTGTGCCTCTCTCCATGGCCTAGAACAATCACCATGAGGAGAACATATCTTCAAAGATGAAGGGCCTGAATGGGAAAGTGTCAGACCTGGAGAAAGCTGCAGCCCAGAGGAAGGCGAAGCTGGATGAGAACTCAGCCTTCCTTCAGTTCAACTGGAAGGCGGATGTGGTGGAGTCCTGGATCGGTGAGCACTGTCGGAAAGGCCCAGAAGAGCCTTCCCAGAGCTGCTCTTTGTTTCCTTCCACGTCATTGGTTTTCTTCTTCAGAGAAGAAATTGATCAATTGTGGGCATGGCAGAGAACCTACTACCAGGGTAGACCACTGACTGCCAGCTAGGAGGAGACAGTGTCCTGAGGCCGGAGCTGGGCTGGCACCAGGGTTAATAAAAGCCTGTAAATGCTGCTGCAAGCAGAGATGGCATAATATGATGTCATGACATGAACAAAGTGGGCACAGCAAAGGCACCACTAGCTGCCCTGGTCGGGCACCACCCAGCTCCTGGGTGAGGGGAAACTGGGTCCTGATATCGGGGTCCCGTGTCCTGGGTAGTCCTGGGTTGTAGTAATAGCAAGTGAACTAGAGGACAGGTTGCAAGGAGCTCCTCATGGCACAGATGGAGGCCAGGCCTGGGTGCAGGCAGGGGCCCGCTAATGTGGGTTCTGAGGCTGCGGTTAGGAATATTGGAATTTATGTGTACACAAAAAATAGTTTGTCTGGGTTTTGGTTTTTTTCTTTTGTAATCCATCTCACTCCACTGAGGAGGGCGGTATATTTTCCACACTTGGTTTTCTAGGTGAAAAGGAGAACAGCTTGAAGACAGATGACTATGGCCGAGACCTGTCTTCTGTGCAGACGCTCCTCACCAAACAGGTCTGCCCTGCCCCTTCATTGGTTGAAATTTATGCAAATAGCATCTCCTGCGAGATGACTGGTGACGTCTTTCACTGATGCATTTAACTATCTTCTGTTAGTCCCTGGGGATCAGCAGGATAAAGATCCTGCCCTGGTCCTCAGAGAGCTTCCAGACTAACTGGGGAAGCAAACACAGAACCAGGCATCTCTGCAGCAGCCTGCTGGGTGCTGACGGGATGGGCACTGCAGGGGCACTCAGTTCTCAGCAGGCGAGGGTTGAACGGGCAAGCCCTCCTAAGCGAAATCATGAGGGGTGAATGAAAATGGTCACCGAGAAAGGCAGGGCGAGTGTTCTAGGCAGAGCTGGCAGGGATCCCTGGGGCAGAAGAGCTGAAGGCTGGGGTCAGGGAGGTGGGAGGAGGCTGCCGCAGTGATCTGCGGGCTGAACGAGAGCAGGACAGGGGGCGTGTGTGACGAAGTATCAGCAGTGTCCAGGCAGACAGTTTGGCTTGGGCATCTGGGGGACATGCTGGCGCCATCTGAGTCGAGGCACTTAGGAAGAGCTAGTTCCAGTCCTGTGGAGTCACCACAAATTGGCTTGTCACTCTTTATTCAGGAAACTTTTGATGCTGGCCTGCAGGCCTTCCAGCAGGAAGGCATTGCCAACATCACTGCCCTCAAAGATCAACTTCTCGCCGCCAAGCATGTTCAGTCCAAGGCCATCGAGGCCCGGCACGCCTCCCTCATGAAAAGGTGGAGCCAGCTTCTGGCCAACTCAGCCACCCGCAAGAAGAAGCTTCTGGAGGCTCAGAGTCACTTCCGCAAGGTGAGGATGGGGCCATGTGAAGCTTAGCTGGCCCACAGCTCAGGGAAGGAAGCCCACCTTCTGTCTGCCCAACTCTGCCACTCCCCCGTGAGGAAGCTGTGAGCTCAGTGCAGAGCTTTCGAACATGGGTGTGGCGTCAATTAAAACCAAGGTAAATGAGAGGGCCATGTGAGATCACCATTCGGAAGCACGCAGGACAGACTGAAGACAAGGGCAAAGGGTAGGAAGGGAAAAAAGGCTGGTGAAGACTTGAAGAAGGGGGAGCAGGAGACAGGAGCAGAGGGGAGCTAAGCTCCCAACAGGCTGTGTGCACCTCTGATTCCCAGGAGCTACCCCGCACCCCACCTCCTTCACTGGGTCGGCATGTCCAGCCCTGCCGACTCCGCTAACTCGGTCACTTCTGCTTCCAGGTGGAGGACCTCTTCCTGACCTTTGCCAAAAAGGCTTCTGCCTTCAACAGCTGGTTTGAAAATGCAGAGGAGGACTTAACAGACCCTGTGCGCTGCAACTCCTTGGAAGAAATCAAAGCTTTGCGTGAGGCCCACGACGCCTTCCGCTCCTCCCTCAGCTCTGCCCAGGCCGACTTCAATCAGTTGGCCGAGCTGGACCGCCAGATCAAGAGCTTCCGTGTAGCCTCCAACCCCTACACCTGGTTCACCATGGAGGCCCTGGAGGAGACCTGGAGGAACCTACAGAAAATCATCAAGGTACACCTCCCGCTGCCCTCAGGAGCTGCCCGGCCTCCTAGAGCCCTTGCTGGGCCCTGCTCAGAGCCCACACTTACTGAGTAACGACAGGACAGGGCAGGAGGAAGGAGCATGGTTTCATCAGAAGTTTCCATTTCTTTTTGTTTTCTTGAGACAGGGTCTCTGTCACCTAGACTGCAGTGCAGTGATGCCAACATGGCTCCCTGTAGCCTCAACCTCCCAGGCTCAGGTGGTCCTCTTTCCTGAGCCTCTTAAATAACTGGGACTACAAGCACATGCCACCACGCCTGGCTAATTATTTTAATTTTTGTAGACAGGGTGTTGCTATGTTGCCCAGGCTGGTCTTGAACTTCTGGCCTCAAGCAGTCCTGCCGGGGCCTCCCAAAGTGCTGGGATTACAGGTATGAGCCACTGTACCCAGCCAGAAGTTTCCAGTTTCCATTTCTTTTTTTTTGAGACGGGAGTCTCAAAGGCTGGAGTACAGTGGCCGGATCTTGACTCACTGCAAGTGCCGCCTCCCGGGTTTATGCCATTCTCCTGCCTCAGCCTCCCGAGTAGCTGGGACTACAGGTGCCCGCCACCTCGCCTGGCTAGTATTTTTTTATTTTTTAGTAGAGACAGGGTTTCACCGTGTTAGCCAGGATGGTCTCGATCTCCTGACCTCGTGATCCGCCCATCTTGGCCTCCCAAAGTGCTGGGATTACAGGCTTGAGCCACTGCGCCCGGCCAGAAGTTTCCATTTCTGACAGTCCAGCAATTCCCTGCTTGACCGACCAGTCGCTTCCCTGCCAGGTCCACCTCTTCCTGAAGCACCTGGGGGGTGGGAACAGAGAAAGAACTACCAAGTGCTCTGAGCCGGCCTCATGTCTCCCAGCCTCCTTCCCCTCTCATCTTTGGGGAGGTTCCTTGCAGGGAGGCCACCTCCATCCTGAGCCCATCTGTGAAGGAGGGGCTGGTGTCACTGCCACAGCAGTACATAGCTTCTGCCCCTCTTTGGCCCTCAGGAGAGGGAGCTGGAGCTGCAGAAGGAACAGCGGCGGCAGGAGGAGAACGACAAGCTGCGCCAGGAGTTTGCCCAGCACGCCAATGCCTTCCACCAGTGGATCCAAGAGACCAGGTGCCAGCCCTCTGGGGCCAGGGGCAGCAGCATGTCCCTGCTGTGCTTAAGCCCTGGGGAGCCTCCAGCCCCAAGGAGGTGGGGGTGCTTTGTGTAAAACCAGAGGCAGCCTGGGAATAAAGCTGGGCTGGCAATGCCTGGTCATGTTTGGAGCCGGGAGTGGGAGCATAGGTAGAGCAGCCTCCCAGTGCTTCATGTCCCAGAGACCAAGTTGCTGGAGCTCCTGGACTGAGTGGGGCCACGCAGGGTGTGTGGTCAGCCCCAGCAGTGACTTGGCGACAGACGATGCAGGGTCTATGCATTGAGTACTGATGTTCTTGCTTTTGTTTTCCTTCCTTTCTTTTGTCTTCTCTCTGTCCCCCACCTCCCGATTGCTGCTGTTGTCCGGATACCACCTTGTCTCCTGGCTGCTTGGATCTGCTCTCCACAGGACATACCTTCTCGATGGGTTAATATTGTTTTCTTCCTTCTCCGGGCTTGTCGTGTGGGGTCTCGTGCGCTTGCCCCTCTGCCCTTGTCCTGTAGCCTGGCTTGTGGAGGATCCCGGGATGGGCCTTCCTGCCCAGGGCAGGCTGCACTTCCCCTCCCACCTTGCCTGTCACCTGACGAGGAGCGTGTTTCTCGCCCCATAGCCCATGGTCCCGGGTCCCGATAGAGCCTTCCAGCCAGGGGGAGCTACCCTTGCCTCACTGAGCAATTCCCAGGGCTCACTTTGGGCAGGGAAGGTGATGAAGCACGAAGGCCAGAGCTGGGGTCCGGGGCCCTGAGAACCCCCGCGCCTGTCCAGCCACCGGGCGCTGTTGGGCTCTCACCACTGTTTCCATAGCGTGTCCAACAGTGGTCAGTGGGCATGAAGCAGATGGCAATGTTGGGGGCTCAGGCAGGGCACAGTAAGTTCACAGCTGAGAAGGGCTGGGCACTGACACCTCCCGAGTAGCTGAGGCTGCCACTTTACTTTCCTGGGGTCAGGGAGGGTAAGAACTGTCCGCCCTAATAGAAGGCAAAAATGCCCCCATTATGATGTGATAGACAGGACGTGGGAGGAGCCCCAGGGAGGAGCAGAGCTGTCCCACCCAGTCCCGGCGGGGGCTTCTCTGCTCGGCCTGGGGCCTCTCCCTGGGCGGGTCACCTTTGTGATCTGCCAAGCCCGCTGTGAAAGCCAGGGCTGGTGGGACTGGAGTGGCTTAGCCTGCACTTCTGAGGCTCAGCACACAGGCCTGTCAAGCCTGTATAGGCAGCCAGGGGAAAAATAGACCCCTCCAGCCGGGCCACACATTCTGATGGCAGAGCAGCTGGGGACGTAGGGATCGCAGTTTCCGGCCTGTGCCCGTAGGACACCCTGGCCACCTGACTCCCCTCCCTGCCCCATGGCTGTGTCTGCTGGTCTTGTTCTTGTCTCCATGAGGTCATGAGGTGCCACGCTTCCCTCACCTTATGGCTTCTCCCAAGCCCTGCCCTTCTTGCCCATTCCTAGTGTGAGCTGCCTGGGGTGAGCCATTGGGCCTGCTGCCTCCAGGTACCCGCCGGGCACCAGGTTGCCCTTGCCTGCACCCTGCCAGCTTGGGCCTTGTGTGTGTCTGTTGCAGTGTGCTCTTGCCTCCCCTCCCTTTGGTGTATTCATTTGGTTTCTTTTCTTTGACTAGCATAGCATATCGTCGGGTCATTCGTGTCTATCAGTATGAAGTTGGGGATGATCTGTCTGGAAGGTTTTTCTCCTTATTTCTCTTCTTACCTCACTGTGGCTTTACTGATGCACTCTTGACATCCCCAGGCGGCTCCACCCTGACTAACCTGCCGCCCTCGGCCGCTTGGGAAGGAGGGGTCTGTCCTCCCACTGCACCGGCACCCAGCCTCCTGCCCCCAGGTCCTGGGGGGCATTTTCCCCGGGGGGACATGGCGTGACTGTGAGTCTGACCTGCTGGGGTAGGAGGAAGCCTGGTGCCTTGCCTTGCTAGAGCACTTTGAATTTGGGGAGATTGCAGAGCTAACCCTGGCTCGCTGGGTTTTAAAAGGGTAGGCTGGGGCGAATGTGGGTACAGGGGAGCTTGGGCTAAAACCCCACCAAGGCCATACACCCCGTGTGAATCTGTCCCTGCATGTCCCTAACTTGTTTGTCATCTTTGTTTACTGGTAGCCTCTGTGACCTGGCACTGTGTTCTCTTGGGAAGGAGGTTCCCCAAAGCCCATCTGCTCTCAGAACTTGATCCTAGAGAGGAGGCTGCCTCCCTGGCTGTGTCTAGAGGATGGAACCGGGATCTGGGGCTTAGTCACAGCCATCCCTCCTTTTGGCACAGTTGGTCGTGATCTCCCAGCACTCCACTTGTGTCCTTTGTCTGCAGGGTCGTGCTCTCATTCCCCCTAGAATGGGGCTCCCTTCTCAGGAACCTTGCCAGGACACTCCAGGGTTTCTATGGGGAGGCTGTCAGGTTCTCAGCCTCCCCTCTGCCCTGAGGTCTCCCATCTGTCAGGTGTCAGGGTGTCCCATCCCCTCCATGGCTGCAGAGAGGATGCTCAGACAGGCTTGCAGCTGCCCTGCACCCATGGGGAAATTTAAACTCCATTCCTGAGTCATCCTGGCCCTGGGAGCAAGACGAGTGGGCCAGCCCTAGCCCACGCCAACGTAACAGCTTCCCATCTCTAAAGCGGGAGAAATGCTCCCTGCCCTCCCTGGATTCCTGGGGCCCATTAGGTAAAGATGGCCAATTGCAGTTAGGTTGAGTTCCCTTAAAAGGAATGTGAGGTTGCCAGGCACTGCTCTCTCTCAGAGAAGGTTCATTCTGAGCTCTCGGCCAGCTGGGAGCAGGCCCTTTTCCTTACTGCCCTTCTGTGTCTAGGTCCTGCATGGTGGAAGAGTCGGGGACCCTCGAATCCCAGCTTGAAGCTACCAAAGTAAGTGCCCATGGGGCTATGGCCCAGCAGAGACCCCTCACCCAGCCACCCCCCAGGCTACCCCTTCCCTTCCTGGTTTAAAGTCAGGAACCAGATGTGTTACTGTTCTCTTTTCCCTTGGCCTAAAGCAGTCTAGGGCTCTTCACTCTCTCTCTTTCCTTTTTTCTTTTTCTTCATGGAGTCTCATTCTGCCGCCCAGGCTGGAGTGCAGTGGTGTGATCTTGACTCACTGCAACCTCCACCTCCTGGGTTCAAGCGATTCTCCTGCCTCAGCCTCTCCCAAACAGCTGGACTACAGATGTGCCACCACGCCCAGCGAATTTTTCTTTTTAATTATCTTTTGAGATGGAGTTTCACTCTTGTTGCCCAGGCTGGAGCGCAGTGGGCATGGTCTTGGCTAATTGCAACCTCCACCTCCTGGGTTCAAGTGATGCTCCTGCCTCAACCTCCCAAGTAGCTGGGATTACAGGCGCCCACCACCACACCTGGGTCGTTTTTGTATTTTTTGTAGAGACAGGGTTTCATCATGTTGGCCAGGCAGACTGGTCTGGAACTCCTGACCTCAGGTGATCTATCCGCCTCAGCTTCCCAAAGTGCTGGAATTATAAGCGTGAGCCACACCTGGCCTAATTTTTATGTTTTTAGTAGAGACAGTGTTTTGCCATATTGGCCAGGATGGAGTTGCCATCCAACTCCTGATCTCCAGTGATCTGTCCGCCTCGGCCTCCCAAAGTGCTGGGATTATAGGCGTGAGCTACCGCTCCCTACCGAGGGCTCTTCACTTTAAAGAAAGTCTGGGGCTGGGTGTGGTGACTCACCCCTGTAATCCCAGCACTTTGGGAAGCTGAGGCGGGTGGATTGCTTGAAGTCAGGAGTTCGAGACCAGCTTGGGCAACATGGTGAAACCCCATCTCTACTGAAAATACAAAATATTAGCTGGGTGTGGTGGCAGGCACCTGTAATCCCAGCTACTGGGGAGGCTAAGGTAAGAGAATCACTTGATTCTGGGATGCAGAGGTTGCAGTGACCTGAGATCAGGCCATTGCACTCCAACCTGGGTGACAAGAGCGAAACTCCATCTGAAAAAAAATTAAGTCTTTGGGCACGGTGGCCCACACCTGCCCAAAGTCCAGCACGGGCAATGTAGCAAGACCTTGTCTGAAAAATAAGGCTGGGTGCAGTGGCTCATGCCTGTAATCCCAGAACTTTGGGAGGCCAAGACAGGCGGATCCCTTGAGCCTAGGAGTTCAAGACCAGCCTGGTCAATGTAGTGAAACTTCACTTCTACTAAAAATACAAAAATTAGGTGGGTGTGGTGGTGGGCGCCTGTAATTCCAGCTACTCAGGAGACTGAGGCAGGAGAATCACTTGGACCTGGGAGGTTGCAGTGAGCTGAGATTGTGCCACTGCACTCTAGCCTAGGTGACAAGAGTGAGACTCCATCTCAAAACAAAATTAAAAAATCTTTGGCCATTGCTTCCTGGAGTCCTCACCGCACTTACCCTCAGTGTGCACTGCCCACCTTCACATTGAAAGTCTCTCCTCCTGCTGAGGTGGTTGGGATTTCTTCAGCTTCACCCCATCCCACTATTCCTATTCTAAAATGTTCTTGTTTTAAGAGGTCTCAGGCCAGGCCTGGAGCCGGAACCAGAGGGCAGTAAGTGGCTCCTGGGCTGGTGACTGAGCTGAGGGCCCCTGTCTGAGCATCTGTGCTCCCCTCTCCTGCAGCGCAAGCACCAGGAAATCCGAGCCATGAGAAGTCAGCTCAAAAAGATTGAGGACCTGGGGGCCGCCATGGAGGAGGCCCTCATCCTGGACAACAAGTACACGGAGCACAGCACCGTGGGCCTGGCCCAGCAGTGGGACCAGCTGGACCAGCTGGGCATGCGCATGCAGCACAACCTGGAGCAGCAGATCCAGGCCAGGTACCCGGGAGGGCTGTGGGCCAGGCTCAGCCCGGAGCCCAGGGAGGAAAAGACACGGTCACCTGCCATGTGGAGGGTCTGCTCCCTAATTTCTGTGTTTCTTCCAGGAATACAACAGGTGTGACTGAGGAGGCCCTCAAAGAATTCAGCATGATGTTTAAGTGAGTTCAGCCCTACTCGCCCTGGCTGGGTGGGGGGGTGTTCGGCAGCAGGGCTGCGTGCTGAGCTGCCCTCGGCTTTGTGCTGCAGACACTTTGACAAGGACAAGTCTGGCAGGCTGAACCATCAGGAGTTCAAATCTTGCCTGCGCTCCCTGGGCTATGACCTGCCCATGGTGGAGGAAGGGGAACCTGACCCTGAGTTCGAGGCAATCCTGGACACGGTGGATCCCAACAGGTAAGCCTTAGGCCGGGTGCTGTGAGCCTCCACCCTGAGCACCCACCTGCCCTCCCTGCTCAGGCTCTTGCTCCTCCCCTCCTAGAGATGGCCACGTCTCCCTGCAAGAATACATGGCTTTCATGATCAGCCGTGAAACCGAGAACGTCAAGTCCAGCGAGGAGATCGAGAGCGCCTTCCGGGCCCTCAGCTCAGAGGGAAAGCCTTATGTGACCAAGGAGGAACTCTACCAGGTATGGGCCTCAGGAGGTGGGTGAAGAGGTGTCCTTTGGAAAACTAAAGCCACATTTGTGGCAGAGCCGAGTCTGGGGCAACAGGCCGTGCGCTGGGTACAGGAGTTTTCTCCCCATTTACAAAGCAAACTCAGTATAGACTGAAGTCCTGGATCTGCTCGTAGCAGCAGCTCTGAGACCTGGGAGGTCAGGTTTGAAGTGGGTGCAGCTGGCTCAGACACCAGGTGCGGTCTCTTACCCCACAGAACCTGACCCGGGAACAAGCCGACTACTGCGTCTCCCACATGAAGCCCTACGTGGACAGCAAGGGCCGGGAGCTCCCCACTGCGTTCGACTACGTGGAGTTCACCCGCTCGCTCTTTGTGAACTGAGCCGCTCCCTGGGTCACCCGCCCCTCGCTGCCTGCCCGGCGTCGCCTTGCTGCATGTCTGCTCCTCTGTGCTCTCACTTTCCACTGTAACCTTAAGCCTGCTTAGCTTGGAATAAGACTTAGTAGAAAATGGTGCTTCACTAACCCGCTTCCGGTCCAGTCACAATCACTATGTCACTGTGGGGACCCAGATCCACGTCTTGAAGCAGCTGCCCTCATTCCGACTTCAGAAAATCAAAGCAGCTGGCTCTTCCCCTTGTTCTCCCGCCCTCCCCCAAATCTGTTTCATGTGAAAGACAAATAAACGATGACTTCCCCCAAAACTTTGCTTTTCTTCATTCAGCTTGTTGTCAGAAACATAAGGCTCGGCACAGCGAAGGCTTGCACCCGCCTCCCGGGACCCCTCAGGTGGCCACTTCTGCTGCCAGGCGGTCCAGGTCCTCAGCTTCCCGGGGCCCTTGTTCTGTGAACTCTGTGCTCAGCTGCCACACCTTTACTGTGCCCTGGGCATCGCCCGCAGCCAAGAGCTGAGTCTGCTGGCTGTTGAACTCCAGACAGTAGACAGGGCTTTCATCCTGGGTTTGCTTGATCAAAACTGTAGGTTTCTGGGAGCTTTTCTGGAGATCAAACAGCTGCACGTCACCTGCAAAGACAGATAGGTGGAGTAAGAGAAACTAGAGACCAACCACAGGGCAGGAGGAGGCTGACGCCTGGGTTCAATCCTGTTGTGTGCAGCCACGGTTGCTTTGAGTTGGGTTGCTGGAGGGAAGCTGTCCTTACCCCCACGTGCAGTCTTTCCCCAACCCAGAACCCCAGGTACAAGCAGGGGCCAGATCACCCACCCCTTAAAGAGATCCAGGCCTGGCGGCCCCTTCCTACCTTCACCAGAGGCAGCTGCAAAAACCAAGGGCCGCACTGGGGACCAGCGCACAGCAAACAGATACTTGAGGGAGAGCTGCAGCGAGATCAGGGGAGGGGCCTGCAGCATGGAGTACAGGTGGACATGCCCGTCGGTCCCAGCGCTCAGGAAGAGATTCCTAGATAGGATGCAGGAGGCCAGGCAAGGGAATCAGTGCTGGGGTCTGGGTGGTGCTGGCCCCCAACACCAGATCCCTCCTGGGCTACCAAGCTCATGAAGAGCCTCCCGGGTCCCTGAGCCTGGAGCTGGTCCTCTCATTAGAGGGATGATGCCTGGGCCAACCACCAAAGACCTGCAGAAGGCAAGCACTTGAAGCAGTTCATCATGAGGCTTGGCAGGCTAGACACCTGCAGGGCAGGGATGCCCTGGCCCCACTATGCCCCGGGCCCAGGCCTCCCCTGCCTACCTGTGGAAGGGGGAGCAGCTCACAGCATAGATGGGACCACCGTGGGGGGAGAAGGTCAACTGTGCCGGGGCCCGCAGGGGCACAGAGCTGGGCATCCGCGTGAGGGCTGCCTCTCCAGCTGCCAGGGAACACTTGAGCGGGAAGCCACCTTCCGTGCCCAGAATGAACAGCCTCGGGTCAAAGCTGGAGAAGGCCACTGCCGTGGCGCCCACCTCGGTCTCCCCCCGGGGATGCTGTGGAGAAACGGCGGCAGCAGCAGGGTCAGAGCCAAGGGCATCAGATGGCACTGTCCCAGCAGAGCCAGAGAACAGGAGCCACGACCACAGCAAGTTGGGCCCACTGGCCACACCTTCCCGCCCCCAAGGCGGGAAGCCCACTCTCCGGCGCAGCCAAGGCAGTTTCCGGGTGCCCGCGTACCTTCTTCAGCTTGGTGCTCCGTGGCAGTTGCTGCATGACCAGGGCGAAGCCCTCCGTGAGCTGCAGCTGGCCCGCCCCGACGCCACGCCAGAGCAGCACCTTCCCGTCGGTGGCTACACTCAGCACCTGGAAGCGGTGGCTGTGCCCGGGCTCGGGCAGCCACACCACCTGAGATGACAGTGTGCAGGGCCAGGATGGAGACAAGGGACACCTGGCCCAGGTGTTATACTCCACCCCTACCCTCCCTCTCTTCCAGGAAAAAAAGAATTATCAGGGAGGCCCGAGAGCCAGGCTCACCCACCAGGGGGCAGGCCCAGAGGGTTCCCAGGGCCCTCTCCAGTCCCAGAATCCCAGTGCTGCTCACTCGGTGCCTGCAGAGGAGGCTGGGAAGGACCACAGGGCCCTGGGAGTGGCTCCTGAGCGGGGTGACTCATGCTGTGGGAGCTCCGAGAATGCAGGAGGCAACTGTCCAATTGCCAACGCCCGGGTGACCTTCCTAGGAGAGTGGGTGCCCTCTCCCCAGCTCTGCCTCAGGGGCCACCCCGCCCAGCAGCCCCTGCCCTGACCTGAGACACAGGGTCTGTGTGGGTGTCATCCGTCAGGCCTGTGCGCCACAGCAGCGGGTCCTCAGGACGGCTCAGGTCCCACACCAGCACCTCGCCACTGTACAGCCCTCCTGCAGGGACAGTGGGCCTGGGCAGAGGCTCAGCCCCACCCTCAGCCTGGCTTCCTGGCCAAGCACCCGCCCTGGCCCACCCACAGGGCCAGGGAGCAGAGCCACTTGGCTGGAAGTCATCCCCGCAGAGGCAGAGTCCTAGCCCCCAGCTCCCCTGCTGTACCCCAGGGAGCTTTGCCAGACACCCCTGCCCTGCACCTGGCAGCTCCCTCCAGCATTGCCTGCCCCTTACCACTGATGGCTTCCCAAGGGCACCTGCCTCTTCTGGCCTCTCCACAGCCCCCTGGCCCCGACCGTGGACTCCTTCCAGACTCCTCCTCCGAGTTCCACCCCCTCAGGCCTCACCACAGACCTTCACCTGGGCTCCAGGCTGAGGGGGGTCAGGGCCTTTCTGTCTCCGGGTCAAAGGGCCCATGAAAAGCTCCCTTGTGTGCCTCTGCAGGGTGGGAAACTGAGTCCCGAGAGGAGAGGAGGCAGAGGCAGCAGGTAGCTCACCTGCAACATGGGAGGGCTGCGTGGGGTGGAAAGCCAGACACAGGACAGCGCTGGGGACCTCCACCACGGCCGATGGCTGCCGGGGACTCAGGCCTCGCCGGTCCACGTTCCAGGCACACACGAAGGACTTAAGTGTGCTCCAGTCCCCATGGTCCAGCCTGCACACGGACACGCCTGAGCCGGCTGTGCCCCTGGGTGGGGCTCCTATCACCCACCCCACCTCTCTCCCCACTAGCCCCCGACACATTCGCTGTGTCCTTGTCACCACTAGACACTACTCTGGATACTGAAGTGGCCCACGCTCCACTCTAGCACCCCAAGGGCATGACATGCTCTGGAAAACGGTCCCCAGGCACCAAGGATGGTCCATGCCATGCAGGATGGGGAAGCAGCGAGGCAGGCAGGCCCAGGGCCGCCGGGCAGGGGGGAGGGCGGTCCTGGCACTCAGCCCCACTGCCTGCTGTTCTCCTGCCACTTGTCAACCCTGCCCAGGAAGCCTTAAGAAGAGACTCCCAGGACGGCCAAGCTCTTAGAACCAACTCTTCCCTGTGCAGCTACAGAGACAAGGCCCAGCGAGGGTCCTGGAGTGGCACGCTGCCCTCACCCGCCCCACTGCCACTCACCTGCCGTAGGCACAGGCCACCACAGAGCCAGTGGAGTTCCAGGAGATGCCGGTCACATGCAGACCCTGCGCTTGGGCTGGGGGGTAGCCCAGGGTATACAGACAAGACACCTGCAGAGACATCCCCAACCCTGAGTCCCAAAGCCACCAGCAGAGGGCCTCGTGAGTGCCTAACCAAAAACCCCACCTAGGCCAGGCCACATTGGCCCTAGAGGCCCTCAAGTCCATTGGCCAGGCCTAGAGGAAAATGTGGAGCGTTCATCCCCACATCTGTCCCAGCAGGATGCTTCCAACAGCCCAGAAGGCATGGCCTGAGAAGCAAGGCCGACCAGGCTCCTGCCCAGAGCGGCAGCTGCCCTCACAGGCGCACTGGTTTCCAAGCCTCAGGGGCTGTAGCAGGAAGGTAGGGATGGCTGCCAGCAGCATAAAAATGCCCAACATGGCCGAGTGGGACACTCGACAAGGGGTCAAGCAAACCATCCAACGTCACATTGTGCTACATGCACATGATTTTGTGGTGGTGGTGGTGGTTAGTCGGTTGGTTTTCTTTTTTGAGACAGAGACTCACTCTGTGGTCCAGGCTGGAGCACAATGGTGCAATCTCCGCTCACTGCAACCTCCACCTCCCAGGTTCAAGTGATCCTCATGCCTCAGCCTCCCAAGTAGTTGGGACTACAGGGACGCATCACCACACCCGGCTAATCTGTGTGTGTGTGTGTGTGTGTGTGTATGTGTGTGTGTGTATATATATATGTATTTTTTAAGAGACGGAGTCTTGCTCTGTCGCCCAGGCTGGAGTGTAGTGGTGCGGTCTCTGCTCACTGCAACCTCCGTCTCCTGGGTTCCTGCCACTCTCCTGCCTCAGCCTCTGGAGTAGCTGGGACTACAGGCGCCCGCCACCTCGCCTGGCTCATTTTTTGTATTTTTAGTAGAGACGGGGCTTCACTGTGTTAGCCAGGATGGTCTCCATCTCCTGACCTCGTGATCCACCCACCTCAGCCTCCCAAAGTGCTGGGATTACAGGAGTGAACCACTGCACCCAGCCTAATTTTTGTATTTTTAGCAAAGATGGGGTTTCACCATGTTGCCCAGGTTAGTCTCGAACTCCTGACCTCAGGTGATCCGCCTGCCTCGGTCTCCCAAAGTGCTGGGATGACAGGCGTGAGCCAGTGCCCAGCTGCACACAATTTTTTGTCTAGCTCTGGCATCTCGCTTTCAGTTCCCAGCTGGCCACAGCCACATGTGAGGAGGCTGACAACCAGTCTAGCCAGGGGTAGGCACCAGCTGCCCAGGAAGTAGTGTGTGCCAGGAATCCAAACAGCCTCCCAGATCCTCTGACGTTTCAGATCTGTTGACCTCATGATTCTACATAAAGAAACTATCCACTGAAGGCTGGGCGCAATGGCTCCTGTAATTTCAGCACTCTGGGAGGCTGAGACAGGAGGATAGCTTGAGCTCAGGAGTTCAAGACCAGCGTAGGCAAGATGGTGAAACCCCGTCTCTACCAAAAATACAAAAATTAGCTGGACATGGGGGCCAGAGCCTGTAATCCCAGCTACTCAGGAAGTTGAGGTGGGAGGATCACTTGAACCCAGGAGACAGAGGTTGCACTGCTGCTCTCCAGCCTAAGCAACAGAGCAAGACCGTGTCTCAGAAAAAAAAAAAAAAAAAAAAAAGCCCGGGCCTGATGGCTCAACACCTGTAATCCCAGCACTTTGGGAGGCTGAGGCAGGCCGATCACGAAGTCAGGAGTTCGAGACCATCCTGGCCAACATGGTGAAACCCCATCTCTACTAAAAATACAAAACAATGAGCCAGGCGTGGTGGCGGGCACCTGTGGTCCCAGCTACTTGGGAAGCTGAGGCAGGAGAAGAGCTTGAACCTGGGAGGTGGAGGTTGCAGTGAGCTGAGATCGCGCCACTGCACTCCAGCCCGGCAAGAGTGAGACTCCATCTCAAAAAAAAAAAAAAACAAACAAACTCATTTTGTAAAAAAAAAAACAGAAACTATCCACTGGAAAGACTCCCCACTCCACAGCCACACCCCGGGCACTGCTGGAGCATGTGCAAGAGGTGCCTCTGCTGTGGAGAACAAGCTGGCAGGAGACCAGGACTAGCAACTCCACTCCTAGGTTTAGACCCAAGAGAAATGAAAACTCACGTCCACCGGACACAGGAACATGACTCACAATAACCAAAAAGGGGAACAGCCCAAATGTCCGTCAGCTGATGAGTGGCTAAATCAATGTGGTCTGTCGATGGAGCACTATGCAGCTGTGAAAAGGAACGCGGCACCAATCCAAGCCACCACGTGCATGAACCTATTATTTTCAAACAAGGCTATACAGTGGGCTAGGAGGTGGAAGGAAGCTCTTGCAGGCCTGGTCATGTTCACTTTGTTGATCTGTGTTCTGGTTCAAGAAATGTTTACACTTTGTAAAAAATCATCTCAGGAGGCTGAGGCAGGAGCATCTCAAGCCCATCTGAAGTGCAGCCTGGGCAACATAGGAAGACCCTAACTCTAAAAAAATTTTTTGGCCAGGTGCGGTGGCTCACGCCTGTCATCACAGTACTTTGGGAGGCTGAGGCAGGCGGATCACCTGAGGTCAGTAGTTCGAAACCAGCCTGCCCAGCATGGTGAAATCCTGTCTCCACCAAAAATACAAAATTAGCCAGGTGTGGTGGCGGGTGCCTATAATCCCAGCTACTCAGGAAGCTGAGACAGGAGAATTGCTTGGACCTGGGAGGTGGAGGTTGCAGTGAGCCAAGATCATGCCATTGCACTGATCTTGCACTGGGTGACAGAGCAAGACTCCATCTCAAAAAAAAGAAAAAGACACAAGCTCCCTCATCTCAAACTCAATGCTGTCTGCCCAACTGCCCATCAGTGTTTACAGGGTCATGACTCTGGACTGTATCCAGAGGGCAGATGACCTGGAGCATGGTAGTGAAACCAGAGAGACTGGGGTTCAAGTTCTGGCTCAGCCCTTGAGCTGAGCCTTGAGCTGTGTGGCCCTGGACAAGTCACTTAGCCTCTCTCAGCCTCATCTATAAACTGAAGATTATAACAGCACTACCTCATACAGTTGTTTTTGTTTGTTTGTCTTTTTTTGAGATGGAGTCTTGCTCTGTTGCCCAGGCAGGAGTGCAGTGGTATAGTCTCAGCTCACTGCAACCTCCGCCTCCCGGGTTAAAGCAATTCTTCTGCCTCAGCCTCCTGAGTAGCTGGAACTACAGGCGTGTGCCACCACGCCTGGCTAATTTTTGTATTTTTAGCAGAGATGGGGTTTCACTATGTTGGCCAGGCTGGTCTGGAACTCCGGACCTCAAGTGATCCACCCACCTTGGCCTCCCAAGTGCTGCGATGACAGGCATGAGCCACCACGCCTGGCCTCATACAGTTGTTTTGAGGAGTGAATAAGATACCACAGGAGACATTCTTAAATTGGGCCTGGCCCAAAGAAGGCCCTCGCTGCACCATACATGGGGAAGCAGAACAGCCGGGCCACCCGGGCTCCAGCCTCTGCCTCCACTGCTCACCCGCTCAGTTTTACCCTGGACGTTACTTCCACATAGGACGTCCATCTCCCTAACCGTAAAGTGGACAGAACAACACCTACCTCAAGGTCAGCAGTGAAGACTCACTGACTTATTCTTAGGGAACCTAGCCTAGTACCAGGCAGGACGTTAGAGCCTGGTGACTGCTGACTGTGACGATGACTGGCACGGCTGTTATTTGTGGGAAGGAAAACAAGGGGAGACAGAAGTGGGGCAGGGGCTCCACCCGAGGCTGCACCAGCCCATCCCCTACCATCTGCTGCTGCTCGGTCCAGTTCACCTCGAAGCCATCAAACGCGTGGCTCTGCCAGTTCTTGTTCAGCTCTCGGATGACCATGGCCTCCACTCTCCGAAGAAAGGCTGCGAGCCGAGGCACGTCGTACTGGGACAGGGGCTGCACGCTGACGGGCACAGGGGCCTCCGTCTGCACCTGGGCGTCCACATGATTCCGGGCCTGGGCGGACGCGTTGGCAGTGGCAATGCTGACCGTCTGGCAGCTTTTCTGGGGGGAGGGTGAAAACAAGCATCACCACCCAGCTGCCCCCGCCCAGCCCCCGCCCAGCCCCTGACTGCCCCTCCTGCTTGACCTCCTCCCAGGTGCAATGGGTCCCCGGCTAGGGGCCTCTCTCAGTGAGGTCTGGGTTGGAGATGGCCCCTCGACTCTCCTATGTCCCACAGTCAATCAATGCCAGCCAACCAGAGCACTGTGTCCGCACCCCAGCCCCAGGGACCAATTCAGGGCTGGCCAAGGGACCCACACAGGCCAGTGAGACCCTGCCCCAGACTTTTGGTACAACAATTCGGAGGAGCCAGAGGGCTCCATTTCTGAAGACGCGGAGGGCAGGCAGAACCACGTCGGCTCACACCAGCACCCTGGCAGACACATGGTCTGATGCCCATGAACACCCCAGCTTCGCACCACCCCAGCTGCCTCCCTCAGCAGGCAGCCCTCCCAAACCTGGGCGAGCAACGGCAGCTCCGGCATCCACTATGAGCTGCTGGGTGGGAGGCAGAGCACCGCCCCCAAAGGCCTTGCTCTCCACCCTGCCACCACGCCTACTATTCCTGGTCCCCTGCTTAGCTGTACCTGGCACAGGTACAAACATCAGAACAGGGAAGGAGAAGCCTCCTTATCTTACAGAAATACCCGATCGTCACCAAACGAAGGCTCTCTGGGCGGAAGCAATGTTGCTGCTTGAGGGGCTTTCCCCAGGTGGCCAAGGGACAATGACAAGGCCCTGGACTGCCACACTCCCTCCTTCCCATCTCAGGCAGGATTCGAGCTGGGCCAGGAGGCAAGATCGGAGGAAGGAAGGGGGCCGGACTCACCAGGACAGTTCTCTTCTGAACAGAGAGGCCTCAGCACTGGTACCCACCCTCACCTCCACAGGCCACTCAATTCTCTCTGCTTGTCTGTGTCCTAGTGAACCCTAAGTCCCCCAGCATAAGACTCTGATCTTTGAATCCCCAGCACTTTGCACGGTATTTGGCACAAAGCAGATGTTCATTTATACACATACACACACACACACACACACACACACACACACACAAAACGCTGGCGCAGTGGCTCAGGCCTATATAATCCCAGCACTTTGGGAGGCCGAGGTGGGCGGGCGGGTAGATCACAAGATCTGGAGATCAAGACCATCCTGGCTAACATGGTGAAACCCGATCTGCACTAAAAATACAAAAAATTAGCAGGGCGTGGTGGTGAGCACCTGTAGTCCCAGCTACTCAGGAAGCAGAGGCAGGAGAATGGTGTGAACCCAGGAGGCGGAGCTTGCAGTGAGCCGAGATCGCACCATTGCACTCCAGCCTGGGCAACAGAGGGAGACTCCATCTCAAAAAAGAAAAAAAAAATTAGACAGGTGTGGTGGCGCATGCCTGTAATCCTAGCTACTCAGGAGGCTGAGGCAGGAGAATCACTTGAACCTGGGAGGCAGAGGTTGCAGTGAGCCAAGATCACGCCACTGCACTCCAGCCTGGGGTATGGAGGGAGACTCGGTCTCAAAAAAAAAATAAAATAAAATTATTGAGGCCAGGCACGGTGGCTCACGTCTGTAATCCCAGCACTTTGGGAGCCCGAGGTGGGTGGATCACCAGGTCAGGAGATCGAGACCACCCTGACTAATATGGTGAAACCCTGTCTCTACCAAAAATACAAAAAAATTAGCTGGGTGTGGTGGCGGGTGCCTGTAGTCCCAGCTACTCGGGAAGGCTGAGGCAGGAGAATGGCGTGAACCCAGGAGGCAGAACTTGCAGTGAGCCGAGATCGCGCCACTGCACTACAGCCTGGGAGACAGAGCGAGACTCTGTCTCAAAAAAAAAAAAAAAAAAAAATTACTTAGTGAGCATCTACTTGCCAGGCATTGTCTGGGTAATGAAGATACAGCAGAAAAGAAAATGTGCAAGATTCTTGTGCCCCAGGTGCTTACACAGGGGTGGGGAGAGATGCAAAATACCAAATCCACGGGCGCAGTGGCTCAAGCCTGTAATCCCAGCACTTTGGGAGGCCGAGGCGGGCGGATCACGAGGTCAGGAGATCGAGACCATCCTGGCTAACATGGTGAAACCCCATCTCTACTAATATACAAAAAACTAGCCGGGCGAGGTGGCGGGCGCCTGTAGTCCCAGCTACTGGGGAGGCTAAGGCAAGAGAATGGCGTAAACCCGGGAGGCAGAGCTTACAGTGAGCTGAGATCCGGCCACCGCACTCCAGCCCGGGCGACAGAGGGTGACTCCGTCTCAAAAAAAAAAAAAAAAAAAAAAAAAAAAAAAAAAAA
>NW_016813389.1:662751-666569 GCF_001698545.2 Rhinopithecus bieti
AAAAAAAAAAAAAAAAAAAAAAAAAAAAACCAAATCCACACAGCACTGAGCACATCCAGAGGCACGAGAACAGAAGCAAACAGCCAGGGAGGCTGTCTGGATGGGACAACGAGGGTGGCCTCTTAGGGAGAAGGTATTTGAGCTGAGAGGTGAAGGACATGAAGGAGTCGGCCAAGTGGAAAGCTTCAGGAAGGAGTGTCGTGGGCCAAAATAAAATGTTATAGAGGAAAACTGCCTGAGCGCAGTGGCACACACCTGTAATCCGAGTACTTTGGGAGGCCGAGGCAAGAGGATCACTTGAGTCCAGGAGTTTGAGACCAGCCTGGGCAACAGAGAGAAACCCCGTACCTACAAAACAATTAAAAATTTGCCAGAAGCTGGGCGCGGTGGCTCACGCCTGTAATCCCAGCACTTTCGGAGGCCAAGGCAGGTGGATCACAAGGTCAGGAGTTCAAGACCAGCCTGGCCAAGATGGTGAAACCCTGTCTCCACTAAAAATACAAAATTGGCCGGGCACAGTGGCAGGCACCTGTAATCCCAATTACTCGGGAGGCTGAGGCAGGAGAATCACTTGAACCTGGGGGGGCGAAGGTTGCAGTGAGCCAAGATCGTGCCACTGCACTCCAGCCTGGGTGACAGAGGGAGACTCCATCTCAAAAAAAAAAAAAAAAAAATTGCCAGGCATGGTGGCACATCCTGTAGTCCCCAGCTACTCAGAAGGCTAAAGTGGGAAGACTGTTTGAGCCCAGGAAGTGGAGGCTGCAGTAAGCCGTTGATTGTGCCACTGCACTCTAGCCTGGGCAACAGAGCAAGTAAAGCCCAAGACTCTGTTGGACTCTGGGAATCATGGAAAGGGAATCCAGGGTGACCCTGGGATCTGCACTGAGAACCCGTGGACAGAGCATCCCCAGATGTGAGGTCACACTCAGGCAGAGAACACAGGGCAGTTCTGTGGGGCCTGCTTTGGACTCAGATGCCTCAGCCACCCACAGGGAGGCATCAAGTATTCCCAGGGGAGGTTATGAAGCTCTGGAGAGTTTCTGACCAGACATGTGACTTGAAGCCAGAGAGCTGGAGGAGGCTGCCCAGGGAGCATACACATCAAGGAATGAATGAATGGGCCAGGGGATCAGAAAGTGCACGTGCCAAGTCAAGGGGACTAAGGGATAATCTCAAACTCCGTGAAAGCCACAATTCTGACCACAGTGCCACTTGGTTAAGAGCTCACTTCCAGGTACTGTGCCAAGAGCTTCACCCACATCACCTCATTCCTCCTCACAACCACCCTACGAAGTAAATCCTATCTTCATATTATTAATGTTGCCACTGGGGCACAGAGAAACTGAGGAACTCACCCAAGGTCACACAGCAAAAGGTGATAGACTTGAACCCAGGCGGCCTTGGTTTTTTTTTTTTTTTGAGACAGGGTCTCACTCTGTTGCCCAGGCTGGAGTGCAATGGAGCAGTCATAGCTCATTGCAATCTACCTCTGCCTCCTGGGCTCAGGCAATCCTCCCACCTCAGACTCCCAAGTAGCTGGGACTACAGGTACAAAACTACACCTGGCTGATTTTTTAAAAGAATTTTTTCGTAGAGACAGGTCTCACCATATTATCTAGGCTTGTCTCCAACTCCTGGGCTCAAATGATCCTCCCTCCTTGGCCTCCCAAAGTACTGGGATTATAGGTGTGAGCCACTGCGCCCAGCCAACCTGACTTGCCACTAGACTGACCTCACCACAGTAAACTGCATCCCAGCCATGGTGCTCTCCCACACACGCGCGAGGCTGGGACGACCACGTGTCGCTGCACTCCGCTTCAGACGCTTGGCAGATACAGCACTCCTCACAAACTGAAGAATCATGGTGCCCTGCACTGCACTGCACAAGCCTATCGGGCCATTTTCCCTACAGCATGCACTTAGTTCATGCCTCTGCCACATTTGGGCAATTCTCACAATATTTCAAACTTATTGATTCTTATATCTGTTATACTGATTTGTGATCAGTGATCTTTGATGTTACTACAGTAACTTTTGCAGCACCACAAATTGTACCCACGAGAGACAGTGAACTTCATCGATAAATGTTGTGTGTGATTTGACTGCTCTACTGACCAGCTGTTCCCTGTCTCTCTCTCTCCTTGGGCCTCCCTATTCCCTGAGACAAAACAACACTGAAAGTAAGCCAATTAGGCCAGGTATGGTGGTTCATGCCTGTAATCCCAGCACTTTGGGAGGCCAAGGCGGGCAGATCACCTGAGGTCAGGAGTTCAAGACCAGCCTGCCCAATGTGGTGAAACCCCATCTCTACTAAAAAAATACAAAAATTGGCCGGGCATAGTGGCTCATGCCAGTAATCCCAGCACTCTGGGAGGCCAAGGCGGGTGGATCACCTGAGGTCAGGAGTTCGAGACCAGCCTGGCCAACACAGCAAAACCCCATCTCTACTAAAAATACATAAATTAGCTGGGCGTGGTGGTGTGCACCTGCAACCCCAGCTACTCAGGAGGCTGAGGCAGGAGAATCGCTTGAACCCAGCCTGGGCAACAAGAGTGATACTCTGTCTCAAAAAAAAAAAAAAAAAAAAAAAAAAAAATTACCCAGGCGTGGTAGCAGGTGCCTGTAGTCCCAACTACTTGGAAGGCTGAGCCAGGAGAATCACTTAAACCCAAGAAGCGGAGGTTGCAATGAGCCGAGATCATGCCACTGCACTCTGGCCTGGGCATCAAAGTGAGACTCCATGTCAAAAAAAAAAAAAAAAAAAAAGTTAAGCCAATTAATATCCCTACAGGGGCCTCTAAATGTTCAAGGGAAAGGAATAGCTGCAGGTCTCTTAATTCAAAAGCTAGACATGATTAAGCTTAGTGAAGAGGGCATGTTGAAAGCTGAGACAGGCTGAAGCCAGGCCTCTTGCACCAAACAGCCAAGTTGTGAACGCAAAGTTCTTGAAGGAAATTAAAAGTGCTACTCCAGGGAACACACAAATTATAAGGAAGTGAAACAGCATATTGCTGATAGGGATAAAGTTTAGTGGCGTGGATAGAAAATCAATCCAGCCACATTTCCTTAAGACACACCACAACCCAGAGCAAGGCCCTGACTCTCTTCAACTCCATGAAGGCTGAGAGCGGTGAGGAAGCTGCAGAAGAAAAGCGTGAAGCCAGCAGAGGTTGGCTCATGAGCTTTAAGGCAAGCAGCCATCTCCATAATGTGCAAATACAAGATGAAGCAGCAAGTGCTGCTGGAGAAGCCACAGCAAGTTCTCCAGAACATCTAGCTCAGATTATTGATGAAGGTGGCCGCACTAAACAGATTTTCTTTTTTTTTTTTTTGAGACAGAGTCTCACTCTGTCACCCAGGCTAGAGTACAGTGGTGTGATCTCGGCATCCTTCGCCTCCTGGGTTCTAGCAATTCTCCTGCCTCAGCCTCCCGAGTAGCTGGAATTACAGGTGCCCGCCACCATGCCTGGCTAATGTTTGCAATTTTTTTTTAATTTTTTTTTTGAGACGGACTCTCGCTCTGTCGCCCAGGCTGGAGTGCAGTGGCCGGATCTCAGCTCACTGCAAGCTCCGCCTCCCGGGTTTACACCATTCTCCTGCCTCAGCCTCCTGAGTAGCTGGGACTACAGGCGCCCACCACCTCGCCCAGCTAGTTTTTTTGTATTTTTTAGTAGAGACGGGGTTTCACCGTGTTAGCCAGGATGGTCTCGATCTCCTGACCTCATGATCTACCCATCTCGGCCTCCCAAAGTGCTGGGATTACAGACTTGAGCCACCGCACCTGGCCATGTTTGTATTTTTTTTTTTTTTTTTTTTTT
>NW_016813389.1:667126-671782 GCF_001698545.2 Rhinopithecus bieti
CCGGCTAGTTTTTGTATTTTTAGTAGAGACGGGGTTTCACTGTGTTAACCAAGATGGTCTCGATCTCCTGACCTCGTGATCCGCCCGTCTCGGCCTCCCAAAGTGCTGGGATTACAGGCTTGAGCCACCGCGCCCGGCCCATGTTTGTATTTTTAATAGAGATGGGGATTCACCATGTCAGCCAGGCTGGTCTCAAACTCCTGAACTCAGGTGATCAGCCCACCTGGGCCTCCCAAAGTGCTGGGATTACAGGCATGAGCCACCACACCTGGCCCAGATTTTCAAAATAGATGAAACATTGGAAGGACATGCCATCTAGGAATTTGGAAACTAGAAAGAAGTCAATGCCTGGCTTCAAAGCTTCAAAAGACAGGCTGACTCTCTTGTTAGGGGATAATGCGGCTGATGACTTCAAGTTAAAGCCAAAGTTCATTTATATCCAGAAAATCCTAGGGCCCTAACAAATAATGCTAAGCCAGGCACAGTGGCTCATGTCTGTAATCCCAGCACTTTGGGAGGCCAAGGAAGGTGGATTATTTTTGAGTCCAAGAGTTTGTGACCAGCCTAGGCAACATGGGGAAACCCAGTCTCTACAAAAAATGTAAACATTAGCCAGGTCAGCTGGGCACAGTGGCTCACGCCTGTAATCCCAGCAATTTGGGAAGTCAAGGTGGGCTGATCACGAGGACAGGAGTTCGAGACCAACTTGACCAACACAGTGAAACCCCATCTCTACTAAAAATACAAAAATCAGCCAGGCGTGGTGGAGCGCACCTGTAATCCCAGCTATTTGGGAGGCTGAGGCAGAAGAATCACTTGAACCCAGGAGGCAGAGGTTGCGGTGAGCTGAGATCGCACCATCATACTCCAGCCTAGGCAACAAGAGCGAAACTCTGTCTCAAAAAACAAACATTAATATGGCACCTGCAAATTTCCTGTGAATTGGTAAGAAGCCACCATTACTCTTTGTGCTCCGGGACACCTAAGTCAGCTTCCCATGGTTTGAGATCCCTTTAGGGATGAGGCCCAAGTCCATACCCTGCCACCATGCCAGGCAGTGTGTGACTGGCAAGAGGGTAAGGCTCCAATAAGAAGCCCCCAGGAAGGAGTCACAGAAAGAAATGAGGCATGGGAGTCAGGATCCTCGCTTCCTAGGTCACTCTCAGAGGGGAGTGTTGAGGAAGCTGGGCCCCGAGCCAGCCTCCCACACCTAGAAAGTGTATCCAGGGACCAGGCACTATGGCTCACGCCTGTAATCCCAGCACTTTGGGAGGCCAAGGTGGGTGGATCACGAGGTCAGGAGATCAAGACCATCCTGGCCAACGTGGTGAAACCCTGTCTCTACTAAAAATACAAAAAATTAGCCAGGCGTGGTGGCGCACGCCTGTGATCCCAGGTACTCGGGAGGCTTAGGCAGAATTGCTTGAACCTGGGAGGTGGAGGTTGCAGTGAGCTGAGATCACACCACTGCACTCCAGCCCGGGCAACAGAGCGAGACTGTCAAAAAAAAAAAAAAAAAAAAAAAGGTGTGTTCAGGGGAGTACAAAGGGCTGGGCCAGACTTTACGTAATCACACCAGGACGTCCTCGGAAGGAATCAGAGAACAGTAACTACCAAAGCAAGACCAGCAGGGTCCACCCTCTTGAGAGTCTGAGGCCCCAGGGACCCTCTGCAGCCTGAAGGCCAATTCTTCCCCAAGACAGCCTGCAGCCATGGAGAAGCCCAGAACATCAGCACTCCTGCCTCTCAGAGGAAGGAAGCTGAGGACCAGAAAGGTGAGGAGATGCCTCCTGCAAAGTCCACCTGCCCCACAGGACCCCTTTTCTTGGAAAACCTCCTACCCAAGCCAAAAGCTAGGCCCCAAGCCCGACTTCTCTGACTGAATGAAAACTGAACACTGGCCGCGCACAGTGGCTCACACCTGTAATCCCAGCACTTTGGGAGGTCGAGGCAGAAGGATCACTTGAGGCCAAGAGTTCGAGACCATCCTGGCCAACATGGCAAAACCCCACCTCTACTAAAAATACAAAAATTAGTCGGGCGTGGTGGCACACACCTGTAATCTCAGCTATCGGGCAGATTGAGGCAGGAGAATCACTTGAACCAGTAAGGCGGAGGTTGCAGTGAGCTGAGATCGCACCATCACACTCCAGCCTGGGCAACAGAGCCAGACTCCGTCTCAAACAAGCCCACTCCAGCAGGGGGTGCCATATGCTAGAGAATCTCCTGGGCCAGGCCAGGTCAGGCCAAGCCAGGCCCAGCCAAGCCAAGCGGGCAGGGCCAGGCATGATGGCTCAGGCCTGTAATCCTAGCCCTTTGGGAGGCTAAGGCAGGCAGATCATTTGAGACAAGGAGTTCGAGACCAGCCTGACCAAAATCATGAAGTCCTCTCTCTACAAAAAATACAAAAAAAAAAAAAAGAAGAAAGAAAGAAAAATTAGCCAAGTCTGTTGGCAGGCGACCGTAATCACAGCTACTAGGGAGGCTGAGGTGGAAAGATCGCTTGAACCTAGGAGGTGTAGGTTGCAGTAAGCCAAGATTGTGCCACTGCACTACAGCCTGGGTGACAGAGGGAGACTCCGTTTCAAAAAAAAAAAAAGAGAGAGAGAGAATCTGCTGGGCTGGAAGCTACAGCCAGTCCAGAAAAGGCACTCACTTAGAGCCCCAGAGGTAGGCAGCTAGGTGAATTCAGAAGAGGGATGCAGCAGAGGCCTGCCAGGGGGTGAAAGCACACAAGAAACCATTCAATTCAGCATTTCCTAGGCACCTCTGGGACATGGAAAACTACAGGAGACTCACCCCTGCCCTCAAGGAGCTAAATCAAGGGAGACAAACCTGAATGTTAAAAATGCACCCCACTGGGAAACAGTTCAACAGATCGCAGTGAGGATTGCGCACTGGAATTATGCTTGATGCCTCTGAACTGCACGCTTTTAAAAATGCTTAAAACGGCCCAGACGTGGTGGTTCACAGCTTTAATTTCAGCACTTTGGGAGGCTGAGTGGGAGGCTCACGTGAGGCCAGGAGTTCAATACCAGCTGGGTAACAAAGCAAGACCTCTGACTCTACAGAAATTTTCCAGATTAGCCAGGTGTGATGGTGTGCACCTGTAATTCTATCTACTCAGGAGACAGAGGTGGCAGGATTGCTTAAGCTCAAGAGTTTGAGGCTGCAGTGAGCTTTGATCACATCATTGCATTCCAGGCTGGGAGACAGAACTAGACCACCAGCACTTTGGGAGGCCGAGGTGGGAAGATCATTTCAGGTCAGGAGTTCGAGACCAGCCTGGCCAACAAGGTGAAACCCCATCTCTACTAAAAATACAAAAAATAGCCAGGCCTAGTGGGACACGCCTCTAATTTCAGCTACTGGGGAGGCTGAGGTGGGAGAATTGCTTGAACTCAGAAGGCAGAGACTGCAGTGAGCCGAGATTGCACCACTGCACTCCAGCCTAGGGAAGACAGTGAGATTCCATCTCAAAAAAAAAAAAAAAAAAAAAAACTGGGCCAGTGCAGTGGCTCACACCTGTAATCCCAGTACTTTGGGAGGCTGAGGCGGGCGGATCACAAGGTCAGGAGTTCGAGACCAGCCTGACCAACATGGTGAAACCCCATCTCTACTAAAACTACAAAAATTAGCTGGGCGTGGTGGTATGTGCCTGTAGTCCCAGCTACTCAGAAGGCTGAGGCAGAAGAATTGCTTGAACCTGGGAGATAGAGGTTGCAGTGAGCTGAGATTATACCATTGCACTCCAGCCTGGATGACAGAGTGAGACTCTGTCTCAAAAATAAATAAATAATTTTTTTTTTTAAGTAACTCTACTGGAAAGCAGCTGGATTAAACTAGTGGTTCTCAAACTTTGCTATGCATTAGAATCATTTAGGGAGATTTTATAAAACCAGATTCCCAGGTCATACCACATGCAAAGTTAGCCACAGTAACTGCAAGCAGAACCCAGGAGTTCACTTTTTTTTTTTTTTTTTTTTTGAGACAGAGTCTCGCTCTGTAGCCCAGGCTGAAGTGCAGTGACGCGATCTCGGCTCACTGCAAGCTCCGCCTCCCAGGTTTACGCCATTCTCCTGCCTCAGCCTCCCGAGTAGCTGGGACTACAGGCGCCTGTCATCTCGCCCGGCTAGTTTTTTTGTATTTTTTAATAGAGACGGAGTTTCACCGTGTAGGCCACGATGGTCTCGATCTCCTGACCTCGTGATCCACCAGTCTCGGCCTCCCAAAGTGCTGGGATTACAGGCTTGAGCCACCGCGCCCGGCCGGAGTTCACATTTTTCAACACTTTCCAGGGCATTCCACTGTTGACTACCTTTGAGAAGAGGGATGAGGTACCCCTCAGCTGAGACAGCGGGGCCAGTCACTGACACTCAGAAACTCCACGCGAACAGCACTGGCTTTCACTTGGCTTTCTGGTCAACAGTCCCATTCAATCCCATAAGAAGTATCCTAACAATTGCACTTCACAGAAGAGAGACTGCATTACTAGTCCAGGGCCAAGCCACTAATAAAAAGGATCTGCACCCTCAAACTCAGATCGAAAATTAAGGTCCAGGACACCGTCCCTCTAAACAGATAGGGATGTGGCAAGAAAAGTTAAGTCAGGCCAAAAACTACATATATATAAAATATATATATATAATATATATA
>NW_016813389.1:675317-678533 GCF_001698545.2 Rhinopithecus bieti
AAAAAAAAAAAAAAAAAAAAAAAAAAAAAGACCATCCGGGCCAACACGGTGAAACCCCATCTCTACTAAAAATACAAAATATTGGCCAGGCGTGGTGGCGGGTGCCTGTAGTCCCAGCTACTCAGGAGACTGAGGCAGGAGAATGGCGTGAACCCAGGAGGCGGAGCTTGCAGTGAGCAGAGATCCCGCCACTGCACTCCAGCCTGGGCGACAGAGACTCCGTTTCAAAAAAAAAAACAAAAAACAAAAACAAAATGTTCAGCAAGAGCTATTCTGAGTACTGCTTAAAATCCAGTGCATCTGAATCATCAGCTGACCTGCGATAAGGATAGACACTTAACTAAACCACCCAGTGCCCTGGCTTTCCCTGAGAACTGTTCCCATGCAGCACAGCAAAGTGGGGAATGCTTGCAAGCCAGATCAGATCCTGGCTTCAGCTGTGCAGACTTGTAGGCCTAAGGTAAGAAATCTGTCCTCAAGATAAGACTTCATGGAAACCTCACTGGCCTTGGGGAAGATCTGGGCTCTCTGCAGGTTCATGCAGCAAGCTAAGCCTCAGTATTCTCTTCTGGGACATGTGCAGCACCCAATGCTGCTCATCTTCAGAGGAAAAGCGTAAGTCCTTACAATACTCTGAGAGGCCCCACCTGACCTGACTTTCCTCATATTATCCTCTCTGACCTCACCTGGGACCACTCTTCCCAATCCTTCACTCCTCTCCAGGACCATCTGCCTCCTCAAACAGATTTGTCCTAGGGCCTCTGCACTGACCTTTTTTCCCCCTATAGAGTCAGGGTCTCTCACTGTGTTACCCAGGCTGGAACACAGTGGTGCAATCATAGCTCACTGTACCTTTGAACTCCTGGGCTCAAGGGATCCTCCCGCCTCAGCTGCTCAAGTAGCTGGGACTACAGCCACAATGCCACGGCACCCTACTTTGCACTTGACTTTTCATCACCCTTGATGACTACCCCAGGTATCCACTTAGCCCAAGCTCACTCCAAATCGTTGCTAAAATGTCACCCTCTCACTGTAGTCCACCCGGCAAACCACCCTCTCAATCCCCAACCCAGTCCTTCCGATCTCTCAGCTTTTTCCTTTTGTCCACGGCACTATTCATCTTCTAACACACTGCATAATGTACTTATTAAATATACTATTAATGTTACAGCCCCTGCCACTGCCCATGTAAGCTCCAGGAGGGACAGATGTTTGTCTTCTTTTCTGATGAGTCCCCAACCCTTGAACAGCTCCTGGCACACGGCAGGTACTGAAAGTCCGCACGGACCCCTTGGGAGAGGCCTTGAGCACGCAGCAGCCCCGCCCTTCATCTCATCAGAGCACTTCCTTTTGTGCGCGTTTGATTAAACACCTGGAAAACTGGCTTATCTAGAATTTACCATGCAGTTTGCTCATTTAAAAGTTAGCCTGGGCCGGGCGCGGTGGCTCACGCCTGTAATCCCAGCACTTTGGGAGGCCGAAGCGGGCGGATTACGAGGTCAGGAGATCGAGACCATCCAGACTAACACGGTGAAACCCCGTCTCTACTAAAAAATAGAAAAAAAAATTAGCCGGGCGTGCTGGCGAGCGCCTGTAGTCCCAGCTACTTGGGAGGCTGGGGCAGGTGAATGGCGTAAACCCGGGAGGCGGAGTTTGCAGCGAGCCGAGATAGGGACAGCTTAAGCCCAGGAGTTGGAGACCAGCCAGGGAAACACAGGGAGACCCCATCTCTATAATAAATAAACAAACAGCCGCCGTGGTGGCGCGCGCCTTAAGTCTCAGCTACTCTGGATGCGCAGGTGGGAGGATCGCTTGTGCACCGGAGGCTGAGACTGCCGTGAGCCGAGATCGCACCACTGCACTCCAGCCTAGGCGACAGAGCGAGACCCTGTCTCAAAAAAAACGAAACAAAACTTAAAAAAAGTTGTTTTAAATGCTTAAAAACTGCACTTCACACAAAATCCTTCAAAACCTGAGTTCCTTGGAGGTGTTTGTTTTTCCACTTTTTGTTGTTAAAAAATGAGCCAAGAGCATCCTCCGGGTCAGTTTATGTGGAATAAACTGTAAAGCAAACGGGACGCCCGAACCCGCCCAGTGGCCGCGCTGCTTCCGCGCCTTCCCGCCCGCGTCTCTCCGCGCTGGGCCCGCGCCCTCACCGTCTCCTCACGGATGCCCTGGACGGCCCTCCACTGCGAGGGCACGGACGCCACACCCAGGGTCTCGTCCTGCAGTGGCCCTGGCCGCCCCGGCCCCGGGCTGCTCGCAACCCCGCCCGTCGCCAGCACCGCAACTCCCGCGCTTCCAGCCGGCTCCAGTAGCCCGGACTGCGCACGGGTTGCCGTGGAGACGGTTCCGCCCTCTCGTGCCGACGCACTCAGGCGCGACCTCCACCCCTACGCAGACTTGAGCGGAAAACGGGGAACGTGAGGCTGGCGGCGCCATGTTTGAATTGGTCGCAGCGCCACCTGCAAGGCCTGGAAGAAAGAAAAGTAATGATTCTTCTCCGCCAGAGAAAGAAGCATGACCGGTTTTGCATACCCTGTCCCTAGAAAAAGTAGGCTCGAGGAAGGCCTGACTACTCCTAGGCGAGGAAAACTGCGGAAGATGAGGCCTTGGTGCCAGGTTCAAAGATGGCGCTGAGCGGCCAAGCGCAGAGGCCAGGCGAGGGCGGGAGCCTGCGGCCGTGGCGGGCCCGCGAGTTCTGGGCCTTGGGGGCGCAGATCTGGCTGAGCAACTGATGCTTCCAGAAGATCCGAGAACCGCGCCACTCGAACAGGCTGTTACCTCGAAGCCAAGTGGTCTCCCTTTGATCCTGTCTCTGTCTCAATAGATTGATGATGAAAAATATCCCTACGGAGATTAAATGCGGTTGAAAAGCTGGGAGATCCATGCCGGGCGCGGTGGCTCACACCTGTAATCCCAGCACTTTGGGAAGCCGAGGCGGGCGGATCACGAGGTCAGAAGATCGAGACCAGCCTGACCAACAACATGATGAAACCGCGTCTCTACTAAAAATACAAAAATTAGCCGGGTGTGGTGATGCAGGCCTGTAATCCCAGCTACTCGAGAGAGGAAAGCAGGAGAATCGCTTGAACCCGGGAGGCGGAGGTTGCGGTGAGCCGGATCGCCCCACTGCAGTCCAGCCTGGGCAACGGAGTGAGACGTCGCCTCAAAAAAAAAGAAAAAAAAGAGGCCGGGCGCGGTGGCTCAAGCCTG
>NW_016813389.1:681447-684478 GCF_001698545.2 Rhinopithecus bieti
TTTTTGAGACAGGGTCTGGCTCTGTCACCCAGGCTGGAGTAGTGGTATGATCATGGCTCACTGCAGCCTCAACCTCTCTGGGCTCAGGCCATCCTCCCACCTCAGCTTCCTAAGCAGCTGGGACTACAGGCGTGCACTACCATCCCCAGCTAATTTTGTGTTTTGTAGAAAAGGACTGTCTCAAAAAAAAAAAAAAAAAGAGCCTGAAACCTGAAGGGGGCTCAATCAATGGTAGCCATAATGAAAGTGCCATCTGCCCATGAGCTGTATGTTGGGAGGCTGGTGTGCCCTACAGATGGATACCAGACGTAAAGCAGCAGGATATTCATAATTTCAAAACACAAGTGTTACAATCTTGGGTGTTTTGTTTTGTTTTGTTTGAAATGGAGTTTTGTTCTTGTTGCCCAGGCTGGAGTGCAATGGTGCGATCTTGGCTCACTGCAACCTACTTCCCAGGTTCAAGCAATTCTCCCTGCCTCAGCCTCTCGAGTAGCTGGGATTACAGGCACCCACTACCATTCATGGCTAATTTTTTTTTTTTTTCAGGCAGTCTCACTCTATCCCCCAGGCTGGAGTGCAGTGGCGCAATACTGGCTCACTGCAACCTTCACCTCCTAGAGTCAAGCAATTCTCCTGCGTCAGTCTACCGAGCAGCTGGGATTACAGACAACTACCATCATGCTAATTTTTGTATTTTTAGTACAGATGGGGTTTCACCATGTTAGCCAGGCTGGTCTCGAACTCCTGACCTCAGGTGATCCACGTGTCTTAGCCTCCCAAAGTGCTGGGACTACAGTTGTGAGCCACCGCACCCGGCCTTTTTTTTTTCTTTTGAGATGGAGTCTCTGTCTCACAGGTTCAAGCAATTCTCGTGTCTCAGTCTCCTGAGTAACTGGGACTACAGGTGTGGGCCACCACACCTGGCTAATTTTTGTATATTTAGTAGAGATGGAGTTTGGCCAGGCTGGTCTCAAACTCCTGACCTCAGGTGATCCGCTTGCCTCAGCCTCCCAAAGAGCTGGGATTACAGGCGTGATCCACCACGCCTGGCCCACCAATTCATTATTATTGTTATTATTATTTTTTGAGACAGAGTTTTGTTATTGTTGCCCAGGCCAGAGTTCAATGGCACAATCTTAGCTCACTGCAACCTCCCCATCCTGGGCTCAAGCGATTCTCCTGCCTCAGCCTCCCGAGTAGCCAGGATTACAGGCATTGGCCACCATATCTGGCTAATTTTGTATTTTTAGTAGAGTTGGGGTTTCACCATATTGGCCAGGCTGGTCTCAAACTCCTGACCTCAGGTGATCCGCCCACCTCAGCCTCCAAAGTGCTGGGATTACAGGCATGAGCCACCAGTCCTGGACAATTCATTCTTCCCTTTTTTTTTTTTTTTTGAGACGGAGTCTTGCTCTGTCGCCGGAGCTGGAGTGCATGGAGTGCAGTGGCCGGATCTCAGCTCACTACAAGCTCCGCCTCCCAGGTTTTNAAACGGCTGGGCGTGATGGTTCATGCCTGTACTCCCACCACTCTGGGCCGAGGCGGGCCGATCACGAGGTTAGATCACGAGGTCCGGAGTTCAAGACTCGCCTGGCCAACATAGTGAAACCCCATCTCTACTAAAAATACAAAGATTAGCTGGGCATGGTGGCACGTGCCTGTAGTCCCAGCTACTCTGGAGGCTGAGGCAGAAGAATCACTTGAACCCGGGAGGCGGAGGTTGTGTGGAGCCGAGATCGTGCCACTGTACTCCAGCCTGGGCAACAGAGCAAGACTCCGTCTCAAAAAAAAAAAAAAAAAAAAAGCAAAAATTAGCTGGGTGTGGTGGTACATGCCTGTAGTCCCAGCTCAGGACTGAGGCTGAGGCAGGAGAATCGCTTGAACCCAGGAGGCGGAGGCTGCAGTGAGCCGAGATGGCGCCACTGCACTCCAGCCTGGCAACAGCCTCCATCTCACAAAAACAAAAAATTTAAAAATTAGCTGGGCAGTGGTATGTGTCTGTAATCCCTGCTACACAGGAGGCTGAGGCAAGAGGATGGCTTGAGCCTGGAAGTTGGAGGTTGCAGTGAGCCAAGATGACACTACTGCACTCCTACCTGGGAGACAGAGCAAGACCCTGTGGTTGGATGGACGGATGGATGGATGGAAGGAAGGAAGGAAGGAAGGAAGGAAGGGAGGGAGGAAAGGAGGGAGAGAGGGGAAGGGAAGAGAAGAGTGGGAAGGGGACAACAGAAAGGGAAGGGATGAAAAAAGTAACTTACCTTCTTCTGGTCCTTGAAACATTCTTACAATATAAAAGAATCTCCTTAGGTAAGAGAGCTGGCTGTGTTTCAAGTGAACCATCCTCACAGATGAAAGCCTTCACACCCAAGTATTAGAATCATTTTCTTGGAATTCTACAGGTTAAAGCTATCTACAAGAAAATTAACCAGACTCAATCTCATTCTATTAGAAAAAAAAAAAAAAAAAAAGTATTAAACTGAATCAACGATTCCTAACCTGGAGTCTACTTTTGTATTTTTATTATTATTTTTTATATACAGAGTCTGTCACCCAGGCTGGAGTGCAGTGGCACAATCTCGGCTCACTGCAACCTTCGCCTCCCAGGTTCAAGCAGTTCTCCCACCTCAGCCTCCAGAGGAGCTGGGATTACAGGCGGGCACCACCACATCCGGCTAATTTTTGGTATTTTCAGTAGAGATGGGGTTTCACCATGTTGGCCAGGCTGGTCTCCAACTCCTGACCTCAGGTGACCCACCAGCCTCAGCCTCCCAAAGTGCTGGGATTACAGGTGTGAGACATCACGCCCAGTTCCAACCTAGAGTCTTCTAAAAATGTTCAGCAAGGCCGGGCGCGGTGGCTCACGCCTGTAATCCCAGCACTTTGGGAGGCTGAGGTGGGGGGATCACAAGGTCAGAAGATCAAGACCATCCGGGCCGGCCGGGTGCGGTGGCTCAAGCCTGTAATCCCAGCACTTCGGGAGGCCGAGACGGGCGGATCACGAGGTCAGGAGATCGAGACCATCCTGGCT
>NW_016813389.1:689239-690526 GCF_001698545.2 Rhinopithecus bieti
AATAAATAAATAAAATAAATAAATAAATAAATAAATAATAAACAAATAGACTGGGTGCGGTGGTTCACACTTGTAATCCCGGTACTTAGAGAGGCCAAGGCAGGAGGATCGCTTGAAGCCAGGGGTTCGAAACCACCCCAAGCAACATAGTGAGAGCCCGACTCTACCAAAAAAAAGTTTCAAAACTTAGCTGGGCATGGTGGCACATGCCTGTAGTCCCACCTACTCGGCAGGCTGAGGTGTAAGGATCCCTCGAGTCCAGGAGTTTGAGGCTGTGGTGAGCTATGATTACACCACTACATTACAGCCTGAGAGATAGAGCAAGACCCTATCTCTAAAAAAATAATAATAAGCCAAACGAGATGGCCAGCACTTTGGAAGGCCAAGGCAAGAGGATCACTTGAGCCCAGCAGTTTGAGAACTGCCTGGGCAACATAGCAAGACTCAGTATCTACAAAAAATTTAAAAATTAGCCAGGCATGGTGGCACACACCTGTAGTCCCAGCTGCTCCGGAGGCCAGGGTGAGAGGATCCCTGGAGTCAGGGAAGTTGAGGCTGCAGAGAGCCCTGATTGAACCACACACAGTGTGCTTCAGCCTGGACAAGAGAGTGAGACACTGTCTCAAAATAATAATAATAATAACAAAATAATAAAATTTTAAAAATTCTAAAAAATTATCTGGAAAGATAAATGCTTTTCTTTTCTTTTTTTTTTTTTTTTTTTTTTTTTTTTTTGACACAGAGCCTCATTTTGTCGCCCAAGCCGGAGTGCAGTGGTGTGATCTCGGCTCACAGCAACCTCCACTCCCCAGTTCAAGCGATTCTCATGCCTCAGCCTCCCAAGTAGCTGGGATTACAGGCACATGCCACCACACCAGGCTAATTTTTGTAGTTTTAATAGAGAAGGTCTGGAACTCCTGACCTCAAATGATCTGCCCGCCTTGGCCTGCCAAAGTGCTGGGATTACAGGCATGAGCCACTGCGCCCAGCCTGTTTGGTTTTTTTGCGACAGTCTTGCTTTGTCGTCCAGGCTGGCGTGCAGTGGCACTATCTCGGCTCATTACAACCTCCGCCTCCCAGGCTCATGTGATTTTCCTGCCTCAGCCTCTCTAGTAGCTGGGATTACAGGCACCCACCACAACGCCTGGTCAATTTTTTGTATTTTTAGTCGAGATGGGGTTTCACCATGTTGGCCATGCTGCTTTGAAACTCCTGACCTGGCCGGGCGCGGTGGCTCAAGCCTGTAATCCCAGCACTTTGGGAGGCCGAGACGGGCGGATCACAAGG